>NC_046223.1:45527804-45833406 GCF_009819885.2 Catharus ustulatus | reverse complement strand
ATTAAATGATGACTTTGTGAAAGTTCGTCGCGAACGAAAGTGCGGCTAATATTTGGGTGTGGCTTGTGTGTTGACAAAGACATCAACGTTGCCGACACACCGGAAATGCGGCTTATAATTGGTGCGGCTTGTAATCGTGAAATTACTGTAATGTGATTAATCCTACCAACAACTTTGACAGAAGTCAGAGGAAGAAAAGAAGGAACTGAAAATACAAAGTCACATTCTAACGTTTTGAATGTAAAGGGAGACAGAGAACTCTTTACATGTCTCTCTTTCTTGTAAGTGAATTCGTGAGACCAAAATGCTGTACAGGTATTGCCTTTCATAGTATGTAAATCACATTTACCTGCAGAAAGGAGGAATGTTCACATTACAGTTGTTCTGTCTGGCACAGAAAGAGACTGCAATGTAATTAGCAGGAGGATATGTCTGTTGTAAAAGGTCACCTCTCCAGTGAAGAGAAGCTTTGCACAGTCCAACCTAGACAGGCTTGAACAACATTACAGGAACATTCATTATATCCATTATAATGTCTCAAGCACATTTGTAGCCAACCCAGGCAGCAAATACAATACATTTCCCTAAATGGGCTAATAGGAAAACAGAGGTCCTAGAATTGCTCTGACATATCATTTATACACATTGTAATCCTGACAATTGTTAAGTATTAAACACAAGACAGACACTGCAAGGAGAGCCCACAATTTTTTACACTCTACAATGCATCATGCTGCTCTCTTGATTAGCCCTCAGCTGTAACAGCTAAGAGATATCTCAGAAAAAGTTTAGAACGCACTTAGAATGTTTCACACATATATATATTATCTCATCTTCCTTTTTCAACATTTTTATTTATAACTATGTTTTCATACTTACGATCAAGATTGTAGCCTAATGCTTTGCTAAACATTTGTTTTCATTCACTTTATGCCTGTCCACCATTTAAATCTCCTGAGACAGATAAATTACTTCCTCAGAAGCAAAAGGATGATAATAAAGCAGTACTACAGTCAGGCTGCGGGTGCCAGCAGACTAAGTCAGAGCTTGGATTTCCAAGCAGCAGCAGCTGAGGGAAGTGTGCACTGCTGTGGGTGAAGTGCTGCATGTGGAAACCCATTTATGACAGAGCACAGGTGCCCCCAGCTCTCCAGGCTAAGCACAGGCACAATGCTCTGGCAAGGCTTTGGGGAGAGGAGATGTGTGCACCCAGACACTCAAGAACTCTGCAAGTACAAAGTCTTGCTCAGCCACCCTGGGAGAAGACCTCAAGACCCCTGCAGCATTTGATAGTGTTTTTAGGTAAAATTAGTAACTGAATACTTCCCTCTCTGATACTTCTGTGGATGTATACTCTGGTTTCTCTTCAGATCGTATAAGGATAAAGATGTGTTCAGACAATTTCAGTGAAGCAGAAAGGTTCTGTTTTCCCTTTTGGAATCTCAGTTTGCTACTTGAATGAGATGTCCTGACTTTCCAGAGCATATTTGTACAAGCCTACAAGCTGGCTGTGTGAACTATGTCTATTGACCCTCCAGGAGAAAGGTATCTGCAGCCTCGTCTTGAAGATAAGACAGGACTCCACAGGAGTCAATGGAGAAGCTACTGCTGCTATCTCTGGAAAACTTACTCCTGGCTTGAGCAACTCTGGGTAACTCACCAGGTGCACAGTTGGTCTATTCTGCTGAAGTCCATGGAATTGTAGAAGAAAAGTAGTCCCACAGATGGAAGCATTCAGTGAATCACTACCTTTTCAGCAGTGAACTGGACCATGGGGAGTGTGGGAAAGTGTAGAAAGTTTTCAGTGGAGATTGAAAGAACCAGAGCAAAGGATTTACAGTAAGCATGCCTCATCTGTGAACAGCTACCAGATATCAGGTTTCCAGATAAAAGAACATTATGAGAAGTATAGAAAAAATGTGTAGGTATTCAGGACATCATATTTATAACCTGTATATATGACATCTTAAAATGCATTGTAAAATAATCTTCACTAAAAACAGTAGACACACTATTTATAGAAAACTCACTGTTATTTTGAGCTAGAAGGCAAGAGAGAAAAAAACCAGAAAATCTTAGTTTAAGTAATTCTAGTGACAGAGCATCTAATTTTATTTGCTTCCTCAAAATGTCCTTGCATTCATACATAACTTGTTCATGATAATAAACAAGTAAGAGAAGATTATTATTATTATTAGAATTGATGTTACACTGTATAGTGACTTATTTTGCAATTAAGATATGGACTATCCCAAATACTTCTCTTTGGTTTGAGCCTCCCTATTAAGGCAGCAGAAACTGCAGCTCTGGTTTTTATAAAACACCTTTGTCAAAGGACTACAATTGGACTCTAAGTCATCAAAATGCTTTAGACTTTCACAAAAAGCGTGATAGGGCTTTTCCTCCTCACTCAATCCATTTTGGCTGGTTGTTACAATCACCTTGAGATTGCTCTGATTTGGCTCTGTTATGTGTTTCAGAGCTGAGACAAGACACTCTGCTTGCAGTATTACCAGGTGTATTTGGTATTTGCTGCAGTCGTGCGTGGCTGTTGTTAGTGGGGCCACATAAGCAGCGCTGTGATGGGAACAAACCCCCGATGGAAAGTGGGGGGGAGGATGGTGCATGGAGACAGCACTGGTAAGAGCATCACCTGTACTGCTGCACACTGTGTGTGCTGCCTTTGCATAACTCAAAGCAGGCAGAAGGCTGAGAGTCTCTTAGTACAAGCATAGTGAATATTTCAGACGCATGATTTATAAATATGATGCAGTCCTAGAAGTGCAGTTACCATGAGTAACTAGCACAGTTATTATTTCACAAAATGCAGTGACCATTCAAACTTGAAAGAATGTGCTAATTAAGCAACACAGTGGGGAGAAAGAAAGGCCCTACTTGCTATATTAGCATCATTTTCTTTCAGTGCTTGGTGCCAGATAGGAAAGTAAAAGGCTGCTTCATCACAGTCGTTTGCTTACAAGCACAAAATTTACCTGATGGTGGGTGGCAAGACTGAGATGACAGAAGATGGGAATCCATCCTAAAAAGAGGAACAGGGTAGATTCAAAAAGGCAGGAGAGCTCCCAAAGAAAATCAAAGTGGCAAACTAAGTTGCCTGTTGTGCTAGGTAGTTTTAGAGACTCACTCCATGGGCAGGGGGTTGCTGCTAAAAGGATGCTTGGCTACCACCGGCAAGTCCACACTCAGAGCCCTGGCTGCCATGCAGATGGGGTACTCTGACAGTGCACGTTGCTGTTTTCTTCTTCTCATTTTGGTTTTGTTTTACGTTATTGGAGCACATCTCTTCACCAGAATAAACTTGGGGGGTTTGTATTTGAGGTTAATATTTGAAACTGATTTGAGACAACCTAATGCTCCTGAGTTTTCTTATCTCCTGAGTAGTCAAGAATCCAGAGTAAAAGGGGTGTGCAGAAACCCACTGTGTCTGCAGTTTGGTACCTGTGAAGAGACCAAAGGCCCTGGAGGTGCTTATGACCAAGTATTAGGGAGAAATCAGCCCTGCCTCACAGGCAAAGGTATGTAAGGAATTGTTCATTACCATCTTGGGTGACCCTCAGGTTAACAAAAATATCTTTTCATGGAAAGGTATGTGTATTCCAGAAACCTGAAAAAGGGGAGAAATTGTAAAGCTGGAAGATAAATAAGTAATCTTTCCTTACAAGAGTAAAGAGAAGCAGAGTTTAGTTATTTTGAGCTGTACAGGGTACATCAATTAGTTTGAAAGTAGGGTATGTGGCAGCAAAGTGTAGAAGCACTTCCATTGCTGACAGTATTAAAAACAGATCAAAAGACAAACACTTTAAATCGGGATTTGAGTTTTAGTTTTCTGAAGAGCTGTTAGCAGTGGAAATTACCTCGCTACTGACTCCCTAGACAATCTTTTCATGCAGAGAGAATGATCCAAAGGTAATTAGCATCAGTGGAAAAAGCTCCTGGGTAAAATTTGTGTCTGCAGTGAAGTGAAGATGGACTGCTTTAGTTGAGGGGGAAAGGATTTCATCCGGTGCACATCCTGTGAAAGGGTTACACCCAGCAAGCACTTCAGACAAGAATAACACATCTCCATTCTGTTCCCCATGCATTCCTCTTTGTTTTCTCTCAGACATCATCAGGAGCTTCCCCTGAACATCTTGTAAATAAGGAACTTTCTTAGGAGTGATGTGCACACCTGTGGTATGATTACGCTAAGTGAGAAAACAATCAGAAACGCGCAGCTTCTCCTTCCCCTCAAAATAAGGACTACTCACCCATCTTTGTATATTTCCAAACAAGGCATTTTTAGAAGCAGTATGAAGTAAAAGTAATTTTAGTAGTCCCATTCAGAAGTTTGTCAGCTTTGACAAGGTAGGAAGAATATGTAACATGAAAAAATCCATGGGATAGGGAGTAAACCCCCCAAACTGCCTAAGGATCAGCCAATAATGTATTTTGTCTCATATTACTCAATGCCTAAGTAAATAAGAAAGATTTCAAGAAGAAAGTGTTTCAACTGGGCTATGAAGTCTGTAGGATAAAAGCTATCGAATACTGCCCTGGGTTACATTTGTGATATTTTAGATACACTGTAGTATCCTTTTCTGTCATCATTTTCTTAATTCTACATCCCTCCAAATGCATGTGTTCCTAAACCCAGTTCTGCTTTTAGGAATGAGTGCCCTTGACTCTTAATTTCTGTGGCACTTGAGTGCAACTATGTCAAACCCTCAGTGTTTAATAAGCGTCCTTCATCTTGTTCCACATCTCCAGGCCATGGTACCCTGCCAAGTCCAGAATTCACGTGCATCTCAAACTTTCCTTATCCAGTGCTACTGAGTCACAGTGAAGTGACTATTGAAATACATATTTGTGGCCTGTTATTCATCCATTTCACGTGAAAACCACAATCTAAAATTTTATTTGTCTTAGCTCTACAACTGGCACAGTTTTAAGGGCAGATATTTGAGATTGTCTTCTGCCTTGCATTTCATCAACAATCTTTTCCAGGTAATTTCCGCTTTAAAATCTTTTGTATGAATAATTGCATTACATATAATTGTTTTAAAATCTTTCCTGCCTAAGATCCCAAGTGAGTTTGTATTTCAGGAAAAAAACAACAACATGTTTTTCCTGTAAATTTACTGAGTATTCATACACTCTCCATATGTGTTTTGAGCTGAAAACTCTGCAGACCTTGTGGGGAAGAGACATGGACAGACTAATGGAAGCAGTCTCCCTTTTAGGCTTTCTATATTTTGGAGAGGAGGGGGAAGAGGAAACTTCCATTGTGAAAATGAATAATTTGAATATGTTGAAGTTCATGGAAACCCTAAAACCCAGTTTTGTTATGTTAAAGCTTTGTCCAGCAGTGTAAAGCCTATTTTTATTTTGAAGTCTCCTTGAACAACTAACTTACAGCAACTAGATTTTTAAATATTGCCAACAAATCATCAGGCAGAACCTATGGTATGTCTCCTGGACATGCTATCTGATGTTAGCCTGCACAGGAGCTGAATCAGTAAGTCTCCCTCTTTCATCCTGCAAGAATGATGCAAAAGATGCCTTACTACAAAAGGAAGGGTTGTCTTTTCCAGACGAAAAACCTTACACATCAGAAATGCTGCCACATATATCAGTCTTTCTGCTGCAAAATGATCCAACTCACTGAAATGCCACAAGTCTCCCTGTCAAAAATACAAAGCTTATTTGCCAGTGATACCCTTCTACTCTGCTGCAGCCCACAAGTTCCTTAAAATAACTAACCAAAGGTAAGCTTCAAAGCCTTCTGCCTTGAGCTTCAGTTTCAAACAAAGAAACTGAAATTTAAACAGAGGAAGTAACTGCTGTTCTGTTCATGATTTCACCCTTCAACCAGAAATAAATATAAATCCCTTATTCCTTAACTATTTCATGGAACTTTGAATCAGGTGAGTGTTCATGAAAGTGCAAAACACTGTTAAAAGTAACAACAGGGGAGTAACTTTCACTATGAAAACAGAGAGTGCTTGGGGTGGCCCTGCCATCTCTGATCACCTTTCAAGTATGAGGAAGGTGCCAAAAAGTTCTCTAATGCATCTCTGTATTTTCTCTGTAATATTGCTACACAAGTACTTAACCCTGGAGGCTGTAAATCCTGAACAATCTTGTAGCATTAGCTGCTGCCTTCATTTACAGTCAGCCTAGCAGGCTTTACTTTCCAGTAATCAGAATGAGCCATGAGAGAGACAAGGAAGCATCTGCCTGACTGCCCATAACCCGTAACTGTGTTACACTGGTGGATTTATGCATAACATTTCCCCATGTCCTGTCTTTGGCCTGTCCTTTCTGGCCTTCATCCCTGATTTTTGACCCAGTCAACAAGTCAAGCAGACTCCTACTTGCCTTTGCTTGGAAAGTTTCTTTTGTCCCCTGGCAAGTCATGGTCTGTGTTATGGGTTTGCTGGGTGACCCTCTTTCTGCCTTAAACAAATAAACAAACATGAATCCCCTTCATTCTGGTTCCATTCTTCTACCACATTTCTGTCCCTTAATTTCAAGTCAATGCTTTTGCAGGTTGACCCTCTCTTCCTCCAATCCTTCTGAGGTTGTAAGGCCTGAAAAGCCCCATTTCCTTATACCTGAGCCATATAGAGGCACTGCTGACTGCTGAGAACCACCCTGGGGTAGCAGATGTTAAATCTGAGATTGTTAAATATTCTGGTTACAAAGCAGCATGACTGAATTTGAGGAGATGAGCTTCTAGCTTTCTTGTGACTTGAGAAGAGTTAACTGCAGTTTGGGGAGCACAGACAAACATTTTCAAAGATAGAAACCCTGAAATGTCAAAGAACAGAGTTATCAAAACAGATCATTGTTAACAAATGGCTGTTTATTGCTAACACAAAGCAAGAGTACAATCTGAAGCTGGATTCCTTCTGTAAGTGTTTACTGGAGGAAGAGACAAAATTAGACATTTGTATCCTATCAGTTGTTCATAACACTCTCAACTGCTTCCATATGGCCCACTACTCTACTGTTTTACTTCCAATTACTTTCAATTCCAGTTGCTTTCGATATGAATTCCAACTTTTGTCTTTAACAACAATCCATTGAGTGAAACACTCTCTCAGCATTACTGTAGGTACATCCTATTCCCAGTCTAATTGCTTAGAAATAGTGACGAGAATAAACTTCATGCAATTGAAACTCTAAAAATATCATTCATGTCTGGACAAGATTTGCCATATCACAGTTGATTTTTAAATCTATTGGTGACTGTATTGCCTAGTTTGGGTTTTCCACCTCAGTTTTCCTGACTACATTCATGCGTGTATCTGCGCATCTTTGGAAATTAGTTGAGGAATTAAATCAGTAATGCATAATGCACAGTAGCAAAACCACACTGCAGAACAGATCTGATGGAAGCACCACAGAGAGGAGGAACTGAAATTATTCCAACAGTTCAGAATAATGTTTTCAACAAATACTCACCAGGACGTTTCATCCATAACTAGTTTCTGTTACCATGGTTTTTCTTCCCGCACATGTTTAAGTAGATAAAAAATGGGCATCAAGTGCACATGCCAGCTGAAAGTCTCATTCCCTTGCTTCTGTGCAATACAAAAATAGTATTTCTGAGAGCTAGGCTGTCTGTTCTCCTCTGCCAAACAGTGGGAGAGTCAAAGGTAGGAAAGAAACCTTTGCAGCTCTCTTTGGCATTCACTGTCAGTCATACAGATATGACATTACAAAGACACATATGCTAGCATCCATTAAGTGTCTTTACTGTAAATAACACTTTATTTCTGTGGCAGGCAATCTCATCCCACTGGAAGTGCCCTGAACGCAATAGTGTGCAATTGAAATAACATTTGCAATGCCATCTGAGAAAAGGCTTCATCTTGGAACTTATTAACAACCTAAGGATTAAAAAAATCCACTTAAACTACAATTTGAGGGGTAGGTAAATATCTAGCAGACTTTGATGGCAAGGCAGGGGAGAAGGAGCTTATCACCTTTGGCCTTATGTATGAGAAAGAAAGAGAACTTAAACAACGCTGCCTGGTTACGAAGAAATTCAAGTTCACATAAGGGAAAGATCAGCTCTCCAGGGACACAGTGTGAGTTCTCAAATCTTTAAAATACACAGACCCAGAAGATAAACATCACAGCACTGCACAGGTGGAGCAAAAGGCTGTTTTCCCTCTGTGCAGGATACTGAGGGCTTGCTGGCACCTCAGAGCAAGGGCAGGCTTGGTCAGTGCCAGGGCCAGGTCTGCCATGCTAACTGGGGGAACCATGCTAAGAGGGATGGCAGCAGAGAGTGCTTCTGCACGAGCTAAAGATGGGAGCAGGAGCCTCTGGGGAACCTGGTAGGCAGGCTGTCTTCTAAAATCCGTGTCCTCAGAGCTAGTTAGAGCAAGCTGGTGAAAAGGCGCTAGTATCACACTTCTGTTTTACGCATGGACATGTCCCCTGTTTATTCAGCATGGGCTCTAGTATCAGAAAAATTTGGAACTTGTTCCTTCCCCTGACTTCCAAAAGGAATGGCAGGAACCACCTGCCTCTCCTTTTCAGGCCCCAATCAAGTGAGGAAATCTGCTACTACTCAGTTCAGCCCCTGACATCAGTGAGACCTCACCCACACACCAGAGGCTTCACCAGAAGGATTGCACCAGTCCAGACAGTGAAACAATATCTACTACACAAAATATGCAACTTTCCCAGAAAATGGCCCAGCATGGCTGTCACACTGGCAGGAAACATTCCTGCTGACCTACCAAATTTCATTTCTGGATCAAGTTGTACCGGTAAAAAGTCACTCCTGGTGAGAAGTAAATTTAGGAGGGTTGTTCTCTGCTAGTGCAGCCACTTCAGTCAAACCTTCTTTAGTAGAGGCAAAGGATGAGTTTGTCAACACTTGCACAACCAAGAATGATCAAGACCTGCTTTTAAATTCCAAGTAAAATAAGCCCATTCAGCCCACTGGTCACAGACTTGTCAACTGTCAAAGTTTTAAACCTCCTAAAACAGAGACAGTAGCAGGCATGGCTGCTGGGAGGCAAGATTTAGTCTTTGGATTACAAGAACAGCTGAGAACCACAGCTAAGATCAGTCTGCCATGACAGTGATGTGGGGAAATATGTATTGATGGTGGTGTCAAGACAACCAGACAAAAACTTTCTGAAGTGTTTTCTGTGTCTCAGCACAGGTGCTTCATGCAATCATAAACTAAATGTACTCAAAATTTGTGACTCATATAGCAATTCCAGAACTTGCTTCAGGTTCAATAATCAGTGTTTGCAATGAGCTCAGGCATTAGGGCCTCTTCTCAGCTGTTCTTTGAAAATCATGAGTGCCAGTGAGAGCCAAATCCCATTACACAGCATCTGACATCAAATGTGTGTGTTTTTATGCAGTTTTCTACATTATTAATTTTCTACCTGGTGGCAGTATGCTCCTATTATTTTTGCCTCCCACTCGTGTTCTGTGATGAAAAGCCTGCAGTAAAAATTCAGACCAATTCCTTTTCTTTTACTCTCTCCTGCTGCTGTTCTATCTGTCAGAACTGCTGCAGGAAAAAGAAGACTGTAGCAGAACAGACTAATGAAAACATTGCTCTACCTTTTGTGATATCAATACTGACAGAATTTCATAGCTCCCTGTGTCAGACAGTAAAGAAAACAGCTCTTATTTTTCATATTCCAACTATTATTTTCCCATTGTTGCAGGGTAGCAGAAAATCAGAACCACCCACCACCTTCTGCACAAAAGCCACCCCCTCGAGCTGCACACATAACACTGTCATCTTCCAGTGGCTTTAGTGATCCAGCTTTCTTGACTTCTTTTTTTGCTTGATTTTTTTTGTTTTGTTTTGGGGTTTTGGTTATGTGTTTGTTTTCTTGTTTTCTACATTACTATTAGTATCCAGTCCATGGCTAGAGACAAAGCAAAATATCAACTTCTATCGGGTCCAGAAGGGAAAGATGCAGTCACCTCTGTGAAATTCTCCTCCACTACCTGCTCTGGAAGCACAGGGCAGATGTGGTTGGGACTATGATTAGCCACAACATGAACAATTAAATCCGTAATCCCCCTTTTTCACCTTGCTTAGCCACAATTATGTTACTTATTCACGTATCTTAGAAATTTGAGTGTCCTCTGTAGCTAACACCTGAGATGTGTTATGTACCACTGTTGTGTGAATAGTACTGGATGGATTGCTAACAATTCAAGTAAGCACCTAAAAATGTCAATCCCTGGTACAACCCTCCAGCTGCAAGCGTTACTAGTGATACTACTGAGATTTAGGGAACTATTTTGCCCGGTATTTTTTTTTTTTATATATATGTATTAGTAAAATATTCCTCTGATGCCCTCTAGTGTCCACAAATAAGAGAGAGTGTTGCTACAGTTTCATCTTCAGCACTCCTTTCGGCAGGGAAGTTTACATCCTGCTGAAGAGCATGCAAGGAGCTCAGATTATTAAATATTTGACACGTACTACTTATCCTCATCTGTTTCACCACTTGGGGAGAACAGCCAAGTCCCATGAAAGCTGGGGCATGCAGGGTGACACTTACTTCTTGGAGAAATGACATATATAACACTGAACTTAATCACATGCAAACTTGGAGAAGTTACTGACTCAACTTAGAAAAAACCCCAAACTTTCTCCTGCTCCTCCCCTACCATTGCCTTGAAGACAAAGATGCCCTCAGAAGAGAAGTGTAGTGACCACAATAGAAACACCTTGCAATGTGTTATTTAAGCACAGATATAATTCCGGATGTGCGGGAGCCCAGAAAGGACAACCTGACTTACCCAAAGTCACAGCACAGGGCCACAAATAGATCCAGACCTCCTGGCTCCCAGACCTGTGCTTAAACCACAATAGTGTGCTCCTTCCTCTCAGCAAATGTGCTGAGAAGTTGCACAACCTGAACCTACTGGTTACATTTCTTTCTGAAGTTCCTGACAGCAATCCATAACCAGATACTCCAAACTCAGCATTACAACTGCGATCTACTGGTGGTGGCACACAAACTCTTTGTGTCTGATGTCGTATCAGGTCACTTTAAGACAAAAATCTGGTCCATGATTAACAGCAGAGGTGCAGTGTATCTGCAGAGATCTAAAGTACATACAGTGATTTCCAGTGCTCTCCACGACACTTAAATTATGTTGGTTTAGGATCATTTTATTGCCACAAATAGTTTAGCTGTTACCATTTATTGTAACTTCTGAGTTGACAGAACCTTACTCACTTATTCACTTAACTAGTTTTGGTTTTAATTTTACAAGGTAGTTGCCAAAGTATCCTGTTTTTTTATGGGGTCCTCCCCTTAACCCAGTTTGCTGAAGGAATGATTCTCCCTCCCCTTACTGATTTTAAATTCATTGGAATTTTACAGAAACTCAAGAACTGCAGCAGCACTTCCTAGATGCTATGAGAAGACTATTTTGAGCCTTGAAATCTATTATTTAAAATTGTTTCTTGCACCAAGTTACTTTTTCTGATTTCACTGACTTTTGTGAAATGAATAAATCAAATACCTTCTCTTCTCTTCTCTTCTCTTCTCTTCTCTTCTCTTCTCTTCTCTTCTCTTCTCTTCTCTTCTCTTCTCTTCTCTTCTCTTCTCTTCTCTTCTCTTCTCTTCTCTCCTCTCCTCTCCTCTCCTCTCCTCTCCTCTCCTCTCCTCTCCTCTCCTCTTCTCTTCTTCTGTTTTTTTTTTTTTTTTTTGAGATTGAGAGACCACATATGACTTGGGTTCTGCTCTATCAACTGTTGAAAGTGGCTTGCTATTTAGTTAGTTAATAGGAAAAGGCCAAATACCCAGCTTACAGATGGAAGGTCAAACTAAGGCATCACTACATTTGGCTTCCAAAGTGATAGCTTCAGGTGCTTCACTAACTGTAAATGTCAGGCCAAAAATCCAACTTTCAGCTCTCACTTACACAATGTGTAAGAGGGATCAGGCACACAAAAGCTTTTAAAAATATTCCTACAAAGATCATTAAAAAATTACAAAGAAACACATTGTGAAATGTTCCTTGACTAATTCAGGAGTCAAAGAGTCTTTTAAAGTTACAGTAACTGAAGGGAAAGGTTTTCAAGGGTATGTGAGGAATAGATACATGCTCACTGAAGAATTATTAGAATTGGTTTTAAAACTACTAAAATGGAAAAGATCAACATGATTTGATTAATTTCATATAAACATACACACTCCTCAAGCAGAAGGCACTGCCACAGGGCTATTTATTCTAACAATATTTGTCAACAATATTATTCTTTCAAGTGTTTTGTAGACTAATAGGCCCTTCCTTCCATACGTTTCATATACCCAGTGAATGTGTGCAAGAATCAGGTTTATTAGACACCGGTAATAGTCTAAATATTGACTTTTATACTCCCTTTTAAGAGCTGCTGCTTTCTGCACTTGAATTGACATTTAGCTCAGAACTGAATACACCAATGGCACCCTGTTTGGAAATTATTCCAGTTTCTTAAATCCTAGGATGCGTTACTACAGATACAAAAACTGAAATAAATGTAAAAGAGGAAACATTAAGCTTACTGGCAATATTTAGCTATGAGAAACATCCATAATTCATAAATATCCACATAGCTTCTTTCCCAAGAAACATTTCAAATCAATAGTTTTACTTCTAAGCTTCACATGTATCATCTTAACTGACTACAGATCTGATGCACATTTCCATAGATGTAGTATGCTTATTGCAAAATCGTGCTTTACTCACAAAAAAGGTTCCAAACACAGAAATTTTAAAAGAAACATAGAATTACTGAAGTAAAAGAAATGCTGATTTCATCTTGTAAATAGACCAAAAGTTTGTTACTTTTTACATGAAAGCAACATGAAACTGCAGTATGGACAACATTCTTGAGCAAAGCAGGAATAGTGAAAAAAACAGTTTTTTGATACTGTGGTTCATATATCCATGAACTTTCCAGCCTCGACACCACTGACCAATACAGATGCCCCTGCCAGTGTGGGGAAGAGGCAAGCAGGAAAATGGATGCACTGGTCTGGGAGGGAATGTTTATTCACCCTCCTTTCTGAACTGTGAGGCTTCTGGACAGACGCTTGACAGCAGCACATTTCTGTTCCGAATCAGCCCCCACTGGTATATGCAACTCAGTCAAGTACTTTCTGCTTTCAAACTGAAGGCATTAAGCAAGAGACAGAAACGAGCTCCCAGTGCTGAACCTATCAACCCTTGCCCTCTTCCCAGGAAACTACCAAAGTAGTTCAGGCAGGTCATAGTGCTGAGCAGCCAGCTGGCCATGGCCAGGGAGGGTGCCTGTCCTTCACACGGGGCTTTGCTGGTGTAGCACTGGTCACTACACTGCCTTTCATCTTCTCTTTTGTTCATGAGCTCCTATATAATGACAGCCTTTTTTAAAATTAAGAACTACCATAGCAAAATTGTGTATCAAACCTGTTCAAAGTAAACAGAACACATCAGTCAAATTCTGCTTACAAGTATTCTTCTATTATTTATTTTAAAACTCAGGTTTGTTCTTTGGACTCAACCATTTCCAGATCACTTCAGGTTGAAGTCAATAATGTTAGCTCATGTCAAACTGAAACCTATTAAAAATAATTGTCTTAGGAAGCCATTCTGTCCACCCCCTTTGGAAAAATAGATTTGCCTCGTACTACCACAATGTGAAATTCTATTGAGACTCATGTTTTTACTTTAAAGGTTTATCTATGTTTTTCCTTGTTACTTGTTGAGAATGGACTCTCATATCTCTTATTGGAAAATATTGCTGAAAGGTTACTTTTAAATTACAAGCTTATAACACAAACAAGAATCTTTTCTATCAATCAGAAACTCTGACAACAGAAATTCTGCTGATGGTGTTGCATTTGGAACACTACAAAAAACCTCCACATCTTTAAGGTGAAAGTCACATGCTCAGGTATTGCTGCTGAACTAGTCCATAGTTCAAGTAATACTTTAAAAAAAGACATCCTTTAAATGTATCTTCAAAGTGAGGCAAGTATGTTTTCTAAGAAGAAATTATCCTAGTTTATCTAGTTTCCAGTTAAAGCAAGTCTTCACAAATAACCATTTTTGAACTATGCCAAAAGAGGCATCAGTTAAAATGCCCTTAGTAGTGTTTCTAAGTAGAATTATGAGCAGATTACGTAAATCATACCTTCTCTTCTACACATGCCAGTGGCGTGACTGTTATATAAGCAGATCTTTACTTGCTTATTTCATTTTTGCACCTGGTGAGAGATTACCTATTGAGCTACTAAAGCAAAATTTACCTTTTCAATTTCACCACTGAGCTGAGAGATAAATACCTACTTAGATGCTTGAATTCAAGCAGACAGGTTCTCCCTTTGGAGCACTTTAGAGTTTTCCATTCATTTGACATGGAAGGCAGGTGCTTATTTTAGGAGGCTTTCTCCACTAGATATCTAAAATTTAGATCCAAGCTAGACAGATGCAGAGTTGCAATATGTAGATGCAAGCTGGGTCTTACCCCATATGATTAACATTTTATGAAAGTCAGATGGCCTTAAGTGAAATGTCTCTCCCAGTGCTCTTTCTGCCTTCAAACGGACCATTAAGATTCTGAACTATTTTTAGCATTTCAATATGATTTATTAAATATTAAAAACTTAAGTAGGTAAGGAAAATTACTGTGTATTGCTGTCAACAGGAAAAACAGCCTGATATGAAAAGTTTTGGAGCCTGTTAACGCAGACTGTATTTGGGTCAGCACAAGTCAAGTAATGAGGCAACTTCATTCTGCTACTACAGACAGTGAAAAGAGATGAAGAAGTATAAATGACCAAATGAGTGAAGGAGCATACAGTCTGAAGCTCGGAGAAAGAATGAAGCAATTCCAAAACAAGAATTTTGAACTCAAGTTGGAAAGTAATTAAATTATACAAATTTGGATTAAATAGTCTCATCATGCAAGACAATAACTGTAGCAAAAAAAGACACTAAATCTAAGAGCAAAATCAAAATCGAAGGAAACTTCCCTATTAATAAAATATTTTTATTCAAGATAGAAGTATGTATATACTGAAAATACATGCATTCAGTTCTATATGCATTCCATAAAATGCTTTGGTTTTGTGACAAGAAATTATTTTATCAGAGGTTCTCAGCTGAACAGCTGCTATTCAGATGGTAGCAGACTTCCAGACTGCTGTCCAGAACCCTGCTGCACCCCAGCTACTCCTTGTCCTGCAAAGACTCCTCACAGCATTGTTCTAACACACCCCACAAATCACAGGAGGCTGCACTTCCCACACATTCCCATTTCTCATAGGTGTTATGCTAAACACTTGTTCTGAATTAATTCTTACAGGGTCACACAAAGAAGGTCTATACATTTTTAGAACTACTAAATGGTAGCATTGTTATCTGTGTCTTATATTGCTGAAAAGGCCTTAAGATTTCAAATAAAGTGAAGCAATGGAATGCTGAAACATCTTCCAAAGCAATGGAAGGAATTAGCTGAAAATCTCATTAATAGATTAGAGTCAATCAAAGCTGTACAGTGCTTTGTGGACAGCTTTGTCAAACAAAAGCTGATGTGCTCTGAACACATCTGGCACGTGGTGGATTATCATTAATCATGATAAATTGTGGGGGATATAAAAATAGGACTAATCACTCCGTATGAAGCATTACTCACCAGGAATTAATGTGCACTCTGGAAAATAAATTAATTCCTGCGGTCCTTTCTGAAATACATATTATTAGACTTACTAATTTTGACAGTGACTTTTCCAAGATGCCGTATTCAAACACAAAATATTTGCTTATTATCTCTCGTCAAAACAGATGAAGCATTTAAATACAGCATAAATTTTGTCACTGGAATAATCTCCTATTGTTGGCAAACTTCTAAAACTGAAACTACAAGGGAATTGCTTTCTATAAAGCAATTGGTTTTGTGGAAGTAAGTAAACACAGTCTAAATTTTGAAGAGTTACTATACATTTGCATGTAGTTTTATTTTTAAATCAGTCATCCTGTGGTCTGATTGAAACCCTCCACCCCAACTGTGCTTTTCAAGGACAGCACTTGATCTGGATGCTTCCACAGCTGCCTAACTATTCATGCACATCTGCCAGCCCTTCACGTGCCTGGAGAGTGCAGAAAAGAGCACAGATGTAGTTTTGTTTTTTTTTTTTTCAGTGGTCCTCTACTTCAGTATCTCCTTTTAACTTTTTGGCTGTCAACATCACAAATTCATCAGAAAGGTTGCAACTGGACATAAAACCTGTGAATACATGAACACACCCAACTGTGGGTGGAACAGTGCAGATGCACAAGATGCCAGCTCTCAGGGGGGAAATGTTTGGCTACTATAGTGTTTAGCTACTGAGTTCATTTTGTGAATACATCCAGCTGGCTTGTCCTCAGAGACTATGATCCCTGGAGAATGTGAGGGAATCTCCTTAAAAGTGAGAAAACTCCACTGGAGTCAGATGTAAAAGAACAATTAGAACAGTTGGACCTAACACAAGCCTTCTAAATGTGATGTCATGTGAGGAAAGGACTATTAAATATTTGCAAGAATCTATATTAAAAAAATAAATAAATAGTGTAAATTAAGTGATATGGAAAGAGTAATGACCTACAAAAACAGGAGCAGAACAGCATTTAAAAGGTTAACATTTTACCTAATTAATAGAATAGCTTCTAAGGCAGACTGTGAAAGGAAAGAAAGCAAGACACTCAGAGTTCTAGGGTAGGGAAATTCAAATATATTTTGCAAACCTCTTTAACGGACTTCATAAGAGTTTCTAATTCAAATTCTTTTATCCTGCCACACCTCCTTCTCAACTCAGTGCTTTGAAGATTAAAGCAAATATACTGGAACAAGTGCCAACAGGATCCTGCTCTTTAAAAGGATCAACCAAAAGTAAACATTGCACACTAGCTCCTGAAGCTTTTAGAGTTTTTGGCCACTCTCTAATTTTTTCCTTTCTCACTTTTCTTTGCTGTTTTTCCTTCTCAGTTGCCTGTAAAAGGCCAATTTCTCAAACCAAATCTCCATGTCAATAACAGAAAAGATAGTACTCTCTATGTACATTGGAAAACCTGAATGGACTTACATGACAATCAGATTTTAAGAACTACTCCTCTTCCTGGCCAACTGAGATGGAATATTCAGATTCATGTGCGTGCTATTCTTTCATTACAATTCCATTGAGCCTAGACAACTAGTATACAAATATATCAATCTGTGTGCTTATGCCTGTGTGAGTGGTGGGAAAACATTTACACTTTAAATTGAAAATAAAGTAGGATGTCAATATCTTGTGAACAAAAGAGAGTTTGATGACTACAATATAACCTTCCAACACAGGCATGCCAGAATGTTCTAAATTTGCAAAATCTAACTCCTTAATAAGGAAAGATTTTGCATGTTAAACTACTACACTGAGACCACCAATACCAAGAAAATGTAAAGGTTTCTAACAGTATCAACATGGCTTTCTTTCAACTAGAAAAAAGAAGACATCACCAGCATCAGCAAATAGCCGTCCAACCTTCACACAGGGATCTTTGCCACAGTTATTAAACAAAAATAGATGTTTATAATAGAATTTTGCATTGCTCTGGTTCACCTTTGCTCGTCTACCACACCCATTTGTGATCCTATGACAGGATGTTGCTGTTTGTAGGTTTTGCGAGATAGACACAATAGATACATGTAGGATGCACACATTTTAGCTGTCACTTTACTAATAAGGCAAGCATTTTCTCTTTGCAAACAGAACTTGTTTTAAATCATGGTTTAGGTTTTGATCAACAGATATGAATAATGTGTTGTTACTGAAGCTTGCTTCATAACTCCACTATGATTTGTATCCTGTATCCTAGTTCTGTGATTCCATAACATAGCTCTAAGATGCCAGCTACAGCTAACAAAGTTTGAAACATTCTGTTTCGATACAGGGAAAGGGTGGTATAGTGGCTGCAAATGGTATTGCCTTGGAGCTGGCCTCATTGCTTGAAACTGGTGCTGTTTAAAAATACCTGTAGACCTTATTAATCCAAAACTGAAAGTCTCTGGTAGCAATTTACCTGAAAAAGGTAAACTCGGGCCCTTAGGTTTGAAGTGTCTGGACTCTCACTTTTGTAAATTCCTATTTGCTTTCTCTTTGGTTTGCAAGGGGTGAAAGTTACACAAACCCTGATGGAAGCCAACAGTGCCACTGAAGATAATAAAAAAGAGTTTCTACTACTGTGAATCAGTTTTTCAGGGTTGCAAGTTCTGCCAATGGCAAATTGCTCACAAAATGGCCCTGTGTTAGCTTCCTGGAAGGTGATCTCCTATGAGATTTTTTTGAAATATCTTGACTGCTCTATTTCTTTTCTTATGGTAAAGTAAGATTGCAAATGCCCAGACTTTCACTAATAAGATGTTCAATAAATGGTGGGAATACATTAACAGGTTGTGATCCTTTGAGTCTTTCCAGTGAATACAAATTCTTTCAATAGGAAAATCAACCCATA
Organism: Catharus ustulatus; assembly: GCF_009819885.2. Lineage (NCBI taxonomy): Eukaryota > Metazoa > Chordata > Aves > Passeriformes > Turdidae > Catharus > Catharus ustulatus. The sequence continues at coordinate 45,814,896 of NC_046223.1, read as the reverse complement.
GTATTTTCTTTATTGAGAAATACAAAATATTAAGACTTCCTGTCTCACATTAGAAGAGAGAAACAGCATCGCTCTGTACCACTCACCACAGACACAGTGCTTATGAGAAATCACAAATGCACTGCTATTACTGAGAAACAATTGGAGTTTTTTGATCATAACTGAAGTAAAATCTCTTCAGGAAATTTTGCAATAATTTAACTATTTAAAGAAAGAATCTCATTCCTTCTCACTTTACATACCATTTCAATTCTTTTCACTACAAACCTAGAATATGAATCTGCCACGAGTTTAGGCAGCCGCTCTGCAAAACCTTACACATATTATTACTATTTGGACAATTAAAACATTGGCATTACTGTCAGGCAGAGGAGTTTTTTGGTTTTTTTTGTTTGTTTGTTTGTTTGTTTTTGGGGGGAGGGGGTTGTTTTTGTTGTTGTTTGTTTGTTTATTGGGTTTTTTGTTTGTTTGTTTGTTTGTTTGTTTGTTTGTCTGTTTGTTTGTTTGTTTTAACCTGCTGTGTGCCCAAATAAGAAGCAAATCTTGCTTCATCCTTTTAGGATACAGAAACCTCTGGCAGAGAGGCCAGGGCAGAAATACCTAAAAGAAAGAGAGCAGGAAACAGTCTCCTTGAAGCACAGGGATGGAACTGCTTATACTTCAATTTAATTATTGATGTCAAGATCCTGAAAAGCAGCACCTGCTTTACTTAAACACAATATAGAAACATACGTTCAGGCCCAAAGGAGGACTTGGGGGAAGTTAGCATCCCCATGGGTCCAAGTCTTTTGGTCAGGAGCACACCACAGTGGCTGACATTTGAGCCAGCACCTGCACCCCAGAAAGGGGCCCAGGTGCTGTGCAGTGGCAGTGCAACAGGTTACAGAGGGATGTCTCACCAAGGTCATTTAGGACATCTGCAGAAATTCCTGACTAAAAGAGAAATTTTATCTCATCAAAAAATGGCTGGCTTATTTATTGGAACATGGAGCTTTTTCTAACCTACACTTCAGTTTTCATCTTTTGAAGCAATGTACCATGAGCAGATAACTACTATAGATCAATTGAAATTACTGTTTATAGGCTGGAGTTCTACTTTTTCCAAATCAAATCTCAAACATTCCTGCTTTCAAATGTCTTTTTAATTTGCTATGAACAAAGCAGAGGAAATCTATCACTGAGGAATGAGACTTGGGCTTACATTTGATCATTTTCCTTTCACATTGTAGACTAACACAAAGAAATCTTTGTATCACTGAGCATTTCAGATAATAGCTGACAGTATCTACTTGCATATGTCAACAGAGGCATCAGTAGACTTTATTCAGTCTACAAAAATAAATCAGGCTGATCCTTCTCGCAATACAAACTTTGAAGAACTGTAAATATTTATTTTTAAAAGCCTTTGTTCCTGTTCCATGCCATTTACACTACTGGTCTTTACTTGTATTTAGAAAAGGCTGAGATCCACTGAATTATCATCAGCAAACTTCTCATTTTCATTACCTTTCTCTGTTACTGATAACTAGGAATGCTCCAGGCCAGAGTCCCTCCAGTGCAATCACAGGTACCAGGCTTGGATACCACCTAAGGTGAGGGATATTCACTCCCACTGCTCACCAGCTGTGCCCAAGGAGGTGCTGTGCCTCCCCACCACAGTCACAGCCCTGCACCTACCGTGTGTTCACCACCCACTCCAAAACGGTGACAAAGTGCATTAGCTTGGACCTCTGTCCAACTGCTTCATTGTACACGTGGTACTTAGTGCAGCTTGGCTGACTGGCACTCATTATGCCACAATAATATGCTTCTCTTGTTGCCCACTCCCTACCGTACCTGCTAGCCCAAACCAGGGGAAAAACGGAATTCAACCCTCTCTACTGACAATTTTTTCCATTGTTTTTGACTCTGGTGCTCCCATTTTTTGAGAAGTTCTGATTGCTGACATTTTATTTAGGATTTAAAAAATTCTGAAAATTAAGGCTACCATTATTACTATTTGATTTTTATTACTTAATAACCAGGTGTTTTCTTGTAGAGCAGAGGCTGCAGATTGAAATGAATCCCACATGAAATTTGTACCTGCTTCATGTAGTATCAAAGAGTAAACATAATATCACCAAAACTGTCTTAGACTGATCATTGCTGTGATTACCATATACAACATATTCATTTAACTGGGTGGTTACTACAACCAACAGTAAAATTAGACAGTTATTAACAGCATAAAGTGTAAATAACTGGAATACTTCCCTAATTTTTTAGGTAAATAAGAAAAACAACTTGTGAATATGTATTTTTGTTCTATACTCAATATGATACTGTTAAAGACACTTTCAACTATTGATACTACAGGATCATAGAACGGTTTTGGTTGAAAGGGGCCTTCAAGATTACCTAGTTATACAATGTCCCCCTGCTTGGAGACAAGATGATTCATTTCACTAGGAATTTCCTAGTTAAGTGTTCTAATAAATACACATATACTCACTCAGGCTTCATTTTCACATATTTAGAAATAGTAAAATAAAATTTTAAAAAATTAAAAAACAGAAATGCAGGTTTTGCATTTATTTTCAGTTCCACTCCTGTCACATTTCAAAGTAGTTTGAGAATAAAGGCTTGTAACTATTCAGATATAAATCACTGCCAAACCCATATCCTCATTATAAAGCTGAGCTAAGCCAAGCCTTCCCACATGTGTCACTGAGCTGACATTTGCAGGACAAATGATTTCCTAGGAACAGAGGCCCAGATTGTAAAACTAAAAGGAACACAGAAGGTGCTTATACACCAATTTGGAACCACTACCACCTTCAAAACTGCTGCTTCACTGTCACAGCAGCTGGAGCTGAGCACCAGGCATCCTCAGGACCGGTGCCACCTGAGAGCAAATTAACTGCAGCACTCAGAGACCCAACATGGGCTAAACTTTACAGCTTCCCAGGACCCAAGATCATTTCTTGACACAAGTCCCTCCCCTTCTTTGCAGCTGTGAGACATTCTCAGCATACTGGTGGATTTCTAGATGGAGATGGAAAGATGTGGAGACACCTACAAGTTTTGACTTTGTGAATAGCTGAGAAATGGTTTTGAGTGTCTTGGAGATTGCCTACATGGTGGCTCTGACATAGAATGGGTTAAGCAATGCACTAGCACTGAGTTGGGAGATTTCAGCAGTGCCTTATATAATGTTTCTCTTTACAGATTATGAAAGTACTGTGCAAACTAGAGATGTTTTAAAGGAAGAGAGGATCAGTGTGCAGCCTTCAAACTTCCTTGGATGGTACTATACATCATTTATATGCAAGCTTTTATTTGAAAATCATGCAAAACTTGACTGATAAAATTATCTGACGTGGACTCATTGACACATATGATGGAACCAGAAACTAAGAGTAAGACCAAAATTTTTAGTTTATGTTAGTAGCTGGATCCTGACTTTTCCCAGTAGTAACTTGGAGGTATTACTCCCTGGCAGGCATTGGCACAACAAAAAAAGGGGCATTGCTTTTAGCCATTGTGATATCAGCGTTGTGTGATACCATGACTGGCAGGCAGTGCAGGAAGTTCTGGAACTAAAAAACAACAGACAGATAAAGTACCATCTAATTGTATGAAGGCGATCATTCATAGATAAATGATCTTGTTAAAAAGATACAGAGAAACTCACAGCTCCACATTTTGGTGCCATGGCAGATGTGTGAAAAAATTTTGAACGTTTCCAGCAGTTATTGTTTTATCACATATTTTCTTCTGCTAAAGTTCCAGCTCTTGGATAATTGATCACATGCGCATTTTAAGGTTTTTCAGTAAAAAATGCTTATAGATCATAACACTATGAAAAGAAGGTCTGAACCAACCATCTATGTATAATCTTGTGTCCTTAGAAACCAGGCTCGAAAGACACAGTGACAACATTTATGTTTGGGACCATAAGAAGAATTAAGCATATTTTGTTTTGTGAGATAATGCCTTGACTGTGAAGAGCAGTTCACAGCTTGTGAGTGCTTGTGGCTGATGATAGGATTCCAAGTTCTAATAATTGGAGCAGCATTTGTGAACACATTGAAAAATAATACTGGACACCTCCTCAGCCCAAATGCAGTATGTGCGTGGTATAGTTTATGATAAGGCAAACAGTGACCAGATGTGCTTTCATAAACATTTTCACGCCTGTGAATTAGCAATAAAAAAATGAGAAATGCTTCAGAAAATCTTCTGCAAATTCAATAGAACATCTTGTTCCACTACATTTCTAACCAATGAGATGTGAAATCACCAGACCCAAGTCAGCAATAAAGTAAGTTTGACTTCAACTTACAGATTTCTTTTTAAGTGGCGATCCTAACTTGAAGATATTGAGATAAAGAGTCCTTGAGATAAACTTCTTGAGACTGGCAATAGCTAAAAGCATGGTTTTTAACTTGAAACTGATGTATTTTTTAATAGATGCTAGAAATATGATCACATACTGGATAGCCCTGTGAGGCAGCATGCAAAGTAGAATCAAAGTAATGCCACTGGCCCAGTAATCATTCATTTTACCTATAGGGTGAAGCAACCAAGAGAGGAACAGGATATGGATGATACACATCAAGCCCATCTTAGCAAGTCAGTCAACACCACAGATGCTCCTCAGTCTCTATATTTTCATATTTTTTTAAACAGCATGGGGAAAGGGTTAGTATTTGTTGTGTTTGTTCAGTTTTTCCAGAGCAAAAATTGCAGAGCCTGTGATCAGCTAAGCCACACTGATGTGGTTGATTCCTATTAATTTTACAGTAAATATGCACTTACAAATTCCTGAAAACATAGATGTGGAAGCAAGAATACTCTCAGTGGGCCTATTAAAAGCACCACAAAAAAGCCCATTAACTCATAAAATGAATTAAACATTGTAAAATTAATTCCTACAGTGCCACCTTGTGTTCAGATACATTTTCTAATCCTTTCAACCCTTCAACCATTTATTTCTGCCAACGAAGCCTTCCAGCCCTGGAAACTGATTCACCTCAAGATTAGTTTAATATCTCCCTGTACATTGGAGAAGCTGCTTCTCACACATTTTATCATTAAACTCCTTCCTGGAGTTCCACAGACCTCAGTTCAGAACCCAGATTCCTCTAGAGCTGGGATATTCCTTAAACTGCTGTAATACCTGGCAGTTAGGACTTTCCCTGATAAACTGGGAAACAGGAAAACTCCCTGGAAAATGAATAAACTTGCCTCATTTTGGAACTTTGAAGGAAAAGTTTTTGCTAAAAACATTCAAGCAAATTACATTAACCTGACTACAACAGGCCACAAAGATCTACAGACAAGTACAGGTCCAGATTTAATCTCTCTCCACACAGAGGAGTTTTGTTTTGTTTTTTTTTTTAATTTACCAGCAACTCACTTCTAACTGCAAAAAACACTGGTAAGAAAACACAAGCAGTCATTCTATATGCAGTATAACACTAAAGTAGGTCACTTCTATTCCGTAAGAGAAAACTTGCAGAATTCCAGGGGAGTACAGTGAGGAAAGGGTAGGTAATAATTATCAAAATCCTCTGAAATTTCCCCCAAAACTAGTAGCACAGGTAAAGGAATTCCCCTGAAGTTCAGCATATTGTGGTCATTTCAACAACATCACAAGAAACTAGATGGTGTTCTCAAATCCCCAAAGTAGCAGACTTGTTTATAAATGTATGTTATTTACATTTAGACATATTTTTAAAGAAGTTTAGTGACCACAGTTCAAGGATTTCCTGCTTGTATAAGGTTTCCAGATCCAGCAGAGACACCAAAGGTGCATACAAACCAGAATTTATGAATAGGAGATACATCTACATCTACTGTGCAGCCTTGAGGAATTCAGGGTGGACACAGCTGGGCATGGGGCTCTGTTTCATCCCTTGTGGTATGAATGTCAAACATGCAGCACCACTTGGTGCTAGCCTAGGACCAGAGAAGCTTACCTGGTTCAGTTAACTGCACTGCTGCACTCTTCCTAGGAGGAGCCGGGAGGCAGAGCTCACTCCTGCACAGCTTTGTGAGGCTGCTCCAGAGAAGGCACTCAACAAGAGCTAGCCCTTCCAGGGTGCCAAAGCCATATGGGCATTGTCCTGGGGAATGTGTCATAGAACATGATGCAGAGATTTCTAAACCTCCTCATCTATTACCCAACTCACAAGCACCTTCTCAGCCACTGACCTTCCGAAACAGCAAACCCTGAAATACTTCCCATGGCCTGGCAGCATCCTCTGTGACACTGCTGATCTCACTGAGGCATTCTGTGGTTTAGTGAGGATAAGGAAGGACAGGAGAGCAACCAGTAGGTTCCAGGTAGCCTGAGGCAGGAGGAGTTATGGAGTGGCTATCCCAGGAGATGGCAGCATGACGCAGGATCCTGAGCAGCACCAGCACCAGACACACCTTGGCTGTAACCAGGCACATGAACAATGTTGCTGGACACTGCAAAGTGCTGACCTGCTGCTGTGTGCCAGCACTTCTGGGTCCACACACTGTCCTCACTTCAATGGCAAGTCTGTCAAGTGCCATTTCAAGCCAGGAAGACTTTAAGTAAGTCACTAATTCCAAGATATGAAAAGCCACTTTCATCAAGGACTGCCAGAAGGGCTAAGGTAGGATGGGAGCTCTAGAAATCATCTAGTTCAACCCCTGCTCAAGCAGGGTCAGCCAGAGCCAGTTTCCTACGACCATATCCATATGTCTTGAATATCTCCAGGGATGGAGGCCCCACAACCTCCCTGGGCAACTTGCATCAGTGTTCACCATAAACCCCCAATTCTTTTGGGAAGAACCTGAAGGTTCTCCAGGACCTTCACCACCTCTGTCAGAGTGGAAGAAGCATTCCCAGATGAAGCAGCTGAGATAATACAGCAGTAGCTCCCCTCCACTCTAGAGTGCAACGTACTTTTTCAAGTTTTAAGAGAACTTTAAATATTTGAAGTGTGAATGTGTGAGCCTTTCTTTCACCAAATGCCACCGCTTTAAAGAACTGTGAGATTCAATGAAACGCAGTTCAAAAAGCAAGATGGGAAGGAGAGCAGATGTAAGACAAAAGACTGACATTTCAGCTAATTTGAGCTTGTGTTTTGCAGACTCCCACTACAACTGGTAGAATTCCATTAATATGTGCCTATCTGGATTTGTTGAACTAAATATTCATACACAGTCACTACTCCTTAGGCAGAGGAATCCAAAGGCTCACAAACTCTTTGCAAGATAGCTGCCTTTTCTCTCCCTAACTTCAGACTGCACCTGCAAAATCAGCTTCATTCTTGAAGTATGAAAAGTCTCTTGACATATTTATGCTCTCCACATTCTGTCATGCCAAAGATCTTGCTGTCCTGAGCCTTGAGATATTCTGACCAGGCCATGGTCGAAAGAGGGAGCACAAGCCCCTCTGCTTTTATTCTCAGGGCTCCTTCACCAGCAAAGATGCTCAGTTTATTTACTTCTACTTTTTTTTAACATGACATTTTCAGTTCTAAATAATTTATGGAAGCTGTTTGGAAATTCAGAACACTCCTCATCACACAATGCATGAAATCTGAAGATAAATGGATGGTGATTTAGGGCCTGAGAAATAAGAGTTCAAAATCAGGCAGGATTTATGGTTACTTCAGAAATACAAAAAAAAAAAAAAAAAAAAAAAAAATAAATTCCCAGACAGACCTGGGGCTTTAAGCTCATGCCTGGGTGCAGACCCCTGTGCCTCTGCTGAAGGGCTCAGCTCAGCTGAATGTGGTTACTGTTTACAGACTGAGCCATCTCCCATTTGCTGTGCTCTGACCCCAGGCAGAGCAGCTACATGCCTGCTTGAATTTCTCTGGGCTGCTATAATCTGGAAGGCTTGACTCCCACTCTGTTGTCATAGGCTCAAAACCACACTGTGTCACTGATGAGAAGGTGTTAAATTGTCTGGTAAGAAAGGAAACATGCAGAGTATAGCACAGCACAAAGAGCATCCTATGGGAATGCTCTTGCTTACAGTATGTGGGGCTCTGTGATGTGTACCTTTGGAAACTGCAGATTTTTAAGACAAAAAGGGAACAATTACCCACCAGCTAGCTTACACAGGAGAGGGAAGTATCAATGTATTTTGACACTACCAAAGAGAAGCATATGCTTTTGGCTGCAAAAAAGTCCCAGTGCAGCAATAAACACAATGAAATCTTTGTGCAAAGAATCGTATCAGTTTCATTAAGGCCAGACTTGGAGAGAAATCTATAGCATTGTCAATTCTCCCAATTTCATGCATATTCTCAAGACACCTGCTATTCTGCTTCTACCACAATTGTACATGTGTCCCTGTGAGAATCTGAAATACCTTTAAAAACATTCCTAGTGCTATTGGCCAGGGAAACATGGTCAAAAATGTGATGCACATGCACTCCAGGATTCAGTCACAAGATGACAAAATGAATAGGTAAGACCAATAAAATGTTACAACATTATTATTATTATTATTATTATTATTATTATTATTATTATTATTATTATTATTATTATTACTATTGTTATTATTATTGTTGTTATTATTATTATTATTATTACATCTGCTGCTTTTCAAGCCTTTCCTTGCGGATTTCTAAATGACACTTCTGGAAAGCTTAGTGATTAAAATTCTGAGCATCCAAAAAACCAGCAGATGAAATTACTGAATTTACTAGTGCAGTGTAAAGTGAAAAGGAGACCTGGGTATACAATCTCAAAAATCTGGGCCTGAACCAAGAGGCGACTAGAAGGGTTTCTGCCTTCCAACAGAGAGAATGAGTAAAGAAAACAAAAAATTACATCTCGTGTTTCATCACAAATCAAAAGATGTGAGAGTTTCAAGTTCCTCAGAGAACCAGTAAGTCAGAAAATGAAATGAAACATGGACCTTCCAGGCAGTACACAGACTCCCTCATTAGTGGCATTCCCAGAATTCAAGCTAGTAAGTCCCAAGAAATGCCAACAGCAGGATAACAGCAAGGTTCTCACGATGTCTCAGGCTTCTCAGCAGCACTAACAAATTCCACTTCTCAGTCCCCCATTAATTTTTAATCTCTTAGATCACTCAATTGTAGAGCTATGAATTGGTTGGAAAATAATTGCAAATTATGTATCACCAGGTGTATAAGTCTTCTATGCACGAGCTCCTTTCTTCACTTACTTTGACTGGGAAGATTATTAACAGAAACCAAATGGGATGGTTATCCCATTGCAAGGATTGTTTGGGACAGAGTGAGCATCTTGTCATGAAACAGCACTCAAAGGCAGTTTTTTCAGAATGAAAGGATTTGAGTTTTGAAAGGGTATAATATTTTGCTCCTGAATTGCACAGTAATGTTTGCCAATATTCAGTGCTACTGTCCTCAGAAGGGAGAAAAGTCTGCTTCTTCCCCAGCTGGTGCCCAGGAATAGAAGCAGGAACCTGCACAGTCAGTGCCAGCTTACACATGACCCATTTGGCTGCCAGCTCCGGTTATGGAGAGACATACTTGCTCCTGAGACACACTGAGTTCATTTCCCAGTACTCTGGTAGGGTGAAAAAGTATAATGGTTAACAAGAGCAATGTTCCATCAATTTTAAGGAGCTCCTGAAACTGTAAGGATGCTATAAAGTCATCTCAATATAAATCTCAATGGGTTGTATCAAACTACTTTTCCTGGGACTGCTGAATCTCGTCTTTATCCACCTTTCAATATTGAAGCAACAAACTCAATGTTAAGCAATATCAATATGCTAAAATTTTATTGTTAATTCCTCTTAACCAGAATCTTCTTGTTGGTTTCTCCTACTTGTCCCCTCCTTACTGCTGCTCCTTCTCCATCCTTCCTGCCACCACCTCTCACAACTTTGCCCAAGCAGTCTGACACATTGGCCCACAGCAGTGGCCTTCTTCCAGCTCCAGCAGCTGCCTTATCTGCTTCCAAAATCCTGACAGGAACCAGGCAAACAGAAGGCTTGAAAACAGAAGTAAGATTTTTCTTAACACTGATGCTGTCACCCCTCTGGAGCACACAGCTTGAGCTCCCAACTCATCTTTATGGTGGGAGTACTTAGTAAGTTGGTACCAGTGCTCTACATTGGTCTATGAAGCCTTCCATTCATTAGAGCTTAAAACATTCCTCCATTGAAAGTCCTAATTATATTCATGACAGCTGCCTTCACCCCTTTATACTTCTCTGGACATAAACTACATATAAATATATCTTCTAATGTTTCTTCACATGACTAGAATTACAGAAAGAGGTTTTAATGCAAATGAGAACAATATTCAGGCTGCCTAAAAGAAGTTATATGTGCCTTTTGATAGGACACAGTATGCTTAGCTCTTCATTCTGATTTTTCATGTCCCTATCACCACTCATTTTGAGCATATTACTTTGAAATTACACAGTAAAAGGAAATTAAAGATCAAAGAGATATGAGATAAATCCTGTGAATTTCAGTATAGTCTTTAAAGTATTGCAACCCTGTACTTTTCACATCTGTGCCCTACTCACTTTACAAGTTACCTGCAAGTAGAGTGTGTGTGCTACTTCCCTGTGAACACTGCATGCAAAGTCAAAGGAGGGGCTTTGGTGAACTGAATGTGGGACATCACATTTGTAAGAGACCAGAGTTGTGCACTGGTTTGCTGTGTAGGTAGCAAAGGACTAACTTGAAAGCTCTCTGTGGGTATATATCAACAGCTTGGTGAACACTGCTTTGGGAATGTCCATGTGGGCTGCTAACTAAACGAACGACAGGGACTTCTGCAAGATTGGAGTCTGGTGAGACCCAAGAGTGCTGTATCATTAGGCTGATTATCAGATCCATTCCCTGATGGTGTCACACAGGCTGAGCCTAGCACTGCTGAAATTATTTCAGAGCTCCTGGCTCTAGAGCAGGCTCATTCAGGGCAATTGTGCATTCTTCCACATAGAACTGGATTGCCCTGTATGACTTTCCCTGTGTGCTCCAAGGTATGGAGCACACCTTCACAAACTTTTAACCATTTGCTTCTTGCTGATCAAGCATATGTTATTGAGATTAAGATATATCAATATTGGTTTCTTTGCAGATTGAATGTAGTATTCCTACATTTATGACCAGGCCAAATCATCTTGGTAAGCATCAAATGGCAAAAGAAAAAGGGAAAAAAATTAAAACCAGACTTCTAGAAAAAACTCCCAGTGTCGGAGATTCCTGTGAAGGCAGCAGGGAAAGAAATTCAGAATTGGGTTATAGTTGAAAAATGGATACTATTTAGCTGACATCGAAAGGCAGGTTTGAGAGATTTAATATAGTGTGAAAACCCCAGAGTAATGTCATTAATAGAACTGCTAAGAGAGAAAGTAATGCTTTTCACCTGCTAAACACTTGCATTTAGTTGGAAAGTCTCTACTATTAATTTGGGTAGTGAGAATGTTTCTCAGGAGTAATTTGGAAGCACAGAATATTGATTAAAATGCCTCCTTGTGAGAGAAAATAATTTCCTTTCACATCCAACCCATGTGTATTACCTCCCATGTGTTATGGCTATGAACTTGTGCTTAAAGCATGAATGCAGGACTCCACAGCGGGCAAATACTTCATAATCACTGACCCTGCTATGTATCTGTAATTGAAATCTCCAGCCAGGAAGGGACAGTGGTAGTTAAACTTAATACATAACCCACTGGCCTTAGAAAGCATCGGCTTCCAGCAAATCTGAACAAATTCCTCCTCATGTGAGTGCCATTACTAAGTCCATTCACTGCCAGGAAAGAACAGAAAAGTCAGAACTATCCAATACTCTTGACTGAAAGAAAAATTAGCTCAAAATGTATCAGCAACTTGTGACAACTCAGGATGAAAGAAAACTTTCAGTTAAGAAGTATCCATTAGCATGCCCACATCAGGCACCCAAGAAAAGAACATTCTTACAATTATTTTAATAGGAAATACCAAATAAGCAATTCTGTCTCACAAAACCTATCTAGGAGTCAAGTTAATTTCTACCCTGCACTATGGAGTTTAGTGGAGACATACAAGCTAATTCTTAATTCACTGAACTGGGTCTTGGGCATGGCATTGGCATTTAATGGCATTTTTTCCAGCACCTAAGCCTAACGGCCTGTCTGAGAGGCAGGGTACACCAGACTAGATAGAGCGGTCTGTAGACATCACTGTAGGTCTGTGACAGCCTGCACTAAACTCTAGTGCTTATACACAATTTGGTTTTAGCCACAAAGATATAATCTGACTCATGTATACCAGGAAATCTGATCTGTGTGTGCCAGTGTGCCAACAACAGTGACCTGAGAACCTGGGAAACAAATATGTCAGCTGATGACAGGGTTAAACTTACATCAATACACCCTTTGCTTGAAAATAAGGAGTGAAGAAAGCACAGCTAAAAGTTGTAATTGCTGTAGCTCAATGAGTGGTCCCTTGGGCACTGTACTCTGAAGCCTGGAATAAAAGCTATCAGCATCCTGAATGGAGCTGTCAAGCCACACTTGTTAGCAAAATTGGTTGATAAGATGAAAAATCCCCCTTTACTTGCAATTGATAGAGGCAATAACTCAGGCTTGCCAGAAGAAACCTCTTACGATGATGACATCTGAGGCAATTTGAAACCATCCAGAAATCCTCAATGGGCTTCTCTAATTTGTGCTCCCAAGGGATACTCTGAAATAAGCAGAGCCTTGTACAAAAATCTTTCCATGGTTGAATGTTCATATAGCAGAGAACATTGAATTTCCTCCATGGTAGATATTCTTCAGAAATACAAAGAAGTTGGATATGGAAGACTTTAATGGGCAACACTCACATATTTGTCTAAAGTCACAAGTTAAAATAGTTTTGTTTTTTTCAGTGTGTTATGGGATGACTCTAAAGAAAGTATTTGAGAGGGCCTCCAATGGCTTGTGCAAAACCAGACAACTCAGGGTATACACCACTACAGAAAGCTTCTTGCCCTGCAAAGCAAGGCAGCAAAGAAAATCCCTAAGGCTTTGCTCTGTTAGAAAGAGGTTTTCCTGCTGTTCTTTCTGACTAGATGTCAAAAGGTCCCAGCAGAGGCATTTTTATCCACTGAACATATGTGAGATTTCTAAATACAGAGAAATGTATTTTTACCTGTACATGTTACGAATGTAAAAGTCCCTAAGAAATCACCTAAAGGAGCTTGGAGAACTTGTACTGGTTTTTCAGTAAAGCACAGACAAGAAAAATCTTCTCTGATTTCTGGACAGTGAAGAATATCTTCTTGATAACAGTGTACTCACTGTACGTATCACCATAACAGGAGGAAGATTTCACTTACAAAAATTTACATATTTTCCAACGGTGTTACTGCTTTTCTTGTAGAATCTGACGGTTCTGCTTGTGAGTTGTCACTGCTACAGAACACAGCTCTGCACCACTTAGTCTACAGACAGGGCTTGAAGACCAGGAAACATTCAAACCACATAAATACTGCTCTCAATGGAACAATTTATAGCTTTTCTCAAAACATGAAGACTCAATATATTCTTAAGAGAAGCCAAAGTAGCTGAAATGCTCAAGGGAAGAAGAATTGCAGGATGTTTCATGTTAGGCATTTTTTTTCCAAAGCTTGCTGATCCATGCATTGGACACAACCTATTTGTCTCAAGGATCACAGTGTCTGCAAGGCTTATTCATACATAATCCCTCTGCAACATAAGCAGACACACAATTTTTGTTAGAACTGTTTGAAAAAACACAGAAAAGTGATGAATCATACTAGGAAAGTGAATGTACCCTCTGCTCCTCATGAGAACAACCACAAACAACAACACTGGGAATCTCTCCTGCAGTCAGCCCAAAAAGAGTTCACAGTATCCAAAGGTTGACCAGACCAGAATCTCCACTTGTCCAGCACAGCCTGCATCTCTAGAGTATGGAAAGAAAAATGTGTTTGTCTGAACAATGTAAGCAGTGTTGGTGGATGGCTGGTGTCTGCAGCTGACTTGGGGTAGAAACAGCCACTCAATACCAAGAAGCATTTGGGATTCTATTTCACCACTATTACTGTTCTTACCTGATATAAAACCTTATACCCCATTATCAAGAGAGCCATGCTATCCACGTTTCTACTCTGAATATTATGCTAAATACATCTGTACTTCTACTTGCATTCATTAACACTGGGGGGTTTGTATTTTCACAATAAAAATCAATGCTGAGCTGAAAAATAGCTCAGATCTCCAGGCAAGTGCTAAGCAAATCTCCCACAAGCCTGGGGCTGAAACTGGTCAGATCTGCAGTAAGTGGTTCTGCAGAAATTCTTGGGAGAGGCATTTGCTAAACATAGCCAGTACCAGACTCTTTCCTTTAAGAAAATCTGGCATCTGGAAGAGTCCTATTTTAAGGAAGACAGCCTAAGGCAATTCATTTTCTTAAAAGAAGCCCAATCCAACACAAGAAGCAGCTGAGTTTCAGTGCAAAATTAGATTTCAAATGTCACAATTGAGCCCTTCAGGCATAAGATGAGTTATATTCCAGACAGAGAAGTTCTCTTTCTAGAGAGGCCCTTCACTTCCCTGAGACCCTTGAAATCTGCTACGCTTAAGAGATAATAAATCTTTTTAAGCCTTCTTCTCTTGGGTGAGCTTCAGCATCACAGAGTCATGAAGGAAGTTCCTAAGCCCTGCTGCAGTTTTTTCTTCACTAACTGACATAATCTGAAATGTGAGAACTGTCTGTGACCATCTCTAGAGGAGGTGTTCTGAAATCTGATAAACTCGTAACTATTATGGCCAAACTAAGACTATGAATAGAAGATACGAATTTCTTTTGACAATAGACTTTTCATATCAGATTCAGCACAGATTTTTTCTTTCTAATGATGAAAAACTAATCTCCATGTTTCAGAAAGATCAACTCTACCTGGAGATCAAGAATTTACATAAACCTAGCTATTTTCTCCACCACCAGCTCCACCTGGGAGTTGAGTGCAATTTGTGAAAAGTGCAGACAAGCAAGTAAATTTTAAAGGTAAAAAAATGCCTATTCAGTGCCTGAAGCACTGAATGTAATTCTTAATGCATTTTGCCTTAGCAACACTTCTTGTGTCTCAGAAGCATCTCCATGTAATCTGAAAAGACAGATTCTAGCAAGTCAAACCAGCCTCATTTTATGTCTACAGCAAGATGTTTTCTCAGTGGAATCCTGCTAAAATCAAGACGATGTACAATTAGCTTCCTCTTTTCACTTTAACTTATTACATTAAAAAATAAATGTGTATAGTGCAGCCTTGGAGTTCATAACCTCCATGAAGTTACCTGCAGCATTTGACTCCTGTTCTGTTGGTCTGCTGTGACGGCACTTTATCAGCTTTTGTTACCCCACTGACTGCCTGATGTGAAGTCTAGCATATGATTTATAAATATTCTTTCTGTACTGAAAAGGTAACAAGACAACTCATATCTGGTCCACTTCGGTTCTTCTAACACATAAAATGAACAGGGAAAAATCACTCTTACTTTCCCCTTAGGGCAATTTTTAGCATTTCTTCGTGAATGCTTTCTCCCCAGGCCATTCACATCCTGGCACTGAGATGCCATTCAGGTACACAAAAAAACTCCCCAGGGATGTTGTGAGAGGACTCCCCATCACTGGAGCTGCTCAAGATGCAATGGAATAGAGTGCTAGGTAATCCCAAATGATCTTTTGAGGTCCTTTCCAGTCTGGGCTGTTCTAAGATTCAGTCTCAAATACAGTGGCTTCATGAATCTGAAGTGCATGAATTTTTTTAGCTTTAATTGGCCAAACTCTCTCTGTACTTTTTAGTCACTTTATTCTGGCAATTTTGGTACATGTGATGGAATATGCAAAAGGTATGTGTGCCCAAGTGCAAAAGCACACTTGGGTTCTTCAGCTAAGTATGGATGAGCCACACACATCAGGATATTCATTAAATGCAGATCACATTAGTAGTATCTTGCCAAATTTTACATAATAATTTCTCTCTGCTTGAGCACTCTGAGGCTCAAATAACAAAACCAATTTTTCTGTTTCATAAGTTACATTGAAAGCTCCAGGTTCCAGAAGATTGATAGCTCTGCCCACTGTATAACAATGCCATTTTTCAAATAGGGGCCTGCAAGTGAGGCAACCTGCTGTTTTTACTACTCCCACAGTAGACTCAAACTCTCAGAGAGCACAGGAGACCTTGTAAAGGACTGTGATGTACTGATTTGTGGTCTTTTGAGGGAAGTGTAAGATGAGATCTGCAGAAGGAACTAGCACATGAAAAAAGAAAGCAAAGATAAATGCAGAGTAATTTACAACATTTACTCGTCTTCAAACAGAGGTTGTGCTTTCTTTCCTTAAGGGTTTTCAAATCCCAGTGGTGCCTCTGTGGCCCCAAATGTTTCAGCACCTTTTCAAATACAGCCAAACTTTTACAAAAGGTTGAAAAGATACAATTTACAGTTGAAAATATATATGGTTAGTTGAAAGATGGTTTTGGCATTATGCGACAGAAATGGCCAGGATCCTTTTATCTAGCAAACAGTTTCAGCAAGTGCCATGTTTCAAAAACCCAGCAGAGCTCATATGAAACACTTCTGTGGAGGTGTCACTGACCATGTCCTTGGGTTTGTGATGTATCTCTGTTGTCTGATGTCCTGTTAATATGCAGCCTTTAATTCTGCTTTAGCCATGCAACTGCACAAAGCCCAGGGCTTTGTAATGCCAAAGAGTTTATTTCTTGCTCACATCCAGAATTTTATGTATGTGTGTGTGTGTTGCACATTATGCAACATCTATCTTCATTATTTTAGTCATTTACAGACATTTGAAAATAAATAAATAAATAAATAAATAAATAAATAAATAAATAAATAAATAAATAAATGACATTTAGTTATAAAAAGAGAGAAAATAAACCCAGGAATCAGGGTCATGTCAAGAAGGAAACAAGCCATCATTATGCCTTTTCTTTAAAAACCAAACCAAACAACCAAACCTAATATTTTCAAATGTATGACTTTGGACATTGCTCTTTAAAATTCACTCACCATTCTCTTTCATATTTTAGAGTTTAATAATTCAAGCCTGTATGAAAAATCCCATAGCTCTGTGAGTAATTAATACTTGTGCTGGTTCTCCTATCAACTGATCTTTTTGTTTCCTCATGTAAGCAACAACTGCTTTCCTGTTTCATTCCCTCTTCTTTCTGTTCCTGCTCCTGAATGCTCTTTATCATGACAGAAAAGCAGCTTTATTTTCTTTTAAAATTACTGCTGGAACAACCCTGTATGAAACACTGCCTTGAAGGTTTCCTGTCAATCTACTAAGCTGTTATGCTTCAGACACTGCAGAGATAAGCACCAAAAAATGCTAGGGGGTGGAAATCAATGAAATAATGTGCTGTATAGGTGAGACATCGTGAGCATGATTTGGTTGAGCGATAAGTCACAGCATGCAAGACCTTTCGATCAAAAGAATGTGAAATAGTAAAAGCCAGTGACTTGCCAGACCCTTATTAACAAGAAATGAATGTACAATGTAAGGGTTAGGATTCAAATAAGCCCTGAAAAGAAAGAAATGTCAGAGTTAAGTGAATGCAGCATGCCTACATTTAGAGAAGATTTTCTGGTCTTTAAAGATATTTCTGGCTCCATCATTACTTCAGAGAGGGAGACTTTCAACATGGAATCACCTGTACCTACATGCAGACTTGGCTAATAGTTTCTGCTCTGGTTTTCATATTTTTAAGTTCTGGTTTTTGATACCTTTGTGCTTATACCACTGAAAGCACTTTATACCCATCCTGAAAAGAGAATGTAACATTTATGTTATATTCTGAACACTCTTTTTGCCCAGATATGCAAAGTATCTAAAGTAAAGTTTCTTTCTGTGTGCACACAGCACACAAAGATGGTAAAATTCTTTATGTTTAAGAGAGAAGGAACAACGAGAAGTAAACCAGGGTAGAATCTTCCTACTCACATTGCCTACTAGACTTAAAAGATGTTTCCCAGCAATTCAGGGAGCACAAAATGGACTTCAGACATGCAGTTAACAAAAAGGAAAGCAAGATCAGTAGTTTCCAAGTATCTCAGATATAAAAATAATAAATACCAATTAAATGTTGTTGTTGACGTTGTTGATGTAGTTGTTGTTGTTTACATTGAGAAGCCTGAAGCAAATCCTCCCCCTTGCACAGTCTCCCAGCCAGGGAAGGAGAAAGCCAGCTGTGAACTTGTCTACCCCTGTGGGTTGTCTCTGCAAGCAGTGCACACGCAGTAGCTAATGTGAATTCACCAATACACTACAGGCATTTCCAGTCAGCCAGCTGGTTCTCACCCTGCTAGGGCTCAGCTTCCACAGGGCTTTCCTTTCCACTAAGTTTGCAGTAAGCTATGGAGCCAAGTGTCCCACAGTGCTTTGTCCCACTGCTGGATCCAATACTGTGAACCAAAGAGGCGCTCAAAGTTCAAGCAACCAGAATCCAGCCAAGTCCAGGATTCAAATCCTGGAAACAAAGTTGTGACATCTATGCATAATAATTTTTTTTTTTTAACTTCTAGTTTTTCTTTAAAAGTGTAAAAATTCAACAATGAGCATGAATCTTCACACCAGAGTCAACAAACACAGCAGTGCCAGAGTATGCAGACCCCACGGTGATCGACTAGGCTCAGTGACCTGCTGCCTCCTAACCCAGGTACATATGCATGTTTCCTTGCTGGGCACACCAGGCTGAGTAACCAGTCCTGATCACATGCAAGGTTCCTTGGAGTGATGCCCAGGCAGCACTTTGTGACATATTTACAGAGCCTTCCAAAGGCATCCAATGACAATGATAGTCAAAAAGCCCCTGAGCCACAGATCATGGAAACTGGGGAGAATACTCTGGGGAGCTGCAGGTACATTCCTGACCTGTCTGCAACTCTGCCCTCAAAGCCTGCTGCTGGCACAGTTTGAGATAAGATACTGTGCTGGACAGATCTCTGGTCTGGACTGTCACAGCCTTTCTTGAGTCATAACACGCTGGTGACAGCTTGATATATTCCATGTTTACTAATCCATTGTGACAAGGACTTATTCTAACACTTCAAACTTCAAAGCAGTAAATTTTAAAAGATATTTTAAGCCAGGGAAATATTCCTCTTTATCACTGTTTGGCTTTAGCACTGTAAATGTTGGAAAAGGTAGCACATTTAAAAAATTTATTTCCATCTGCTGACCAATGAACCAGTTTGATGTAGTGGATGGCCATTTAAAAACCAAATAAGAGGTAGAAAAAAAAGCAGAAACAGGGTAAGTTTAGTCCTAAATCCAAAACATTTCAGAAAGTTCCCTAGGAGTTTAAAGGGCTACTGCCTAGGTAAGCTGAACCACCAAGGTATCAGTAACATGCCATTCGTAGCAGGAGAGTTCAAAAAGACTAACTGAGCTTTCCCATTCCCTGTCCTAACTTCAAAATAGCACCTGCACACACACCTATACACACAACCCCACCTCCAAGGCAAAGTACAGAGCTGAAGTTTAAACAACAGCCACAGACTTGTACACCACACCCACTACAAAGGCCAGGTGCTCCTGTGCCACAGGTTTATCATATTTATGAGCTCACAGAAATTAGAAACCTACTAAATCATCAGCCTGAGAAAAAATACCACTTCAGTTTTCCATTCAATTTCTACTGCTTTTTGTATGGCCTAAAAGTAAAACCCCACAGTACCTTTCAGGTCAGGATGTAGCCAGCTTCTCCTCAACAAAACTCTGGTTGAAAAACCTACCCAAACCTGCATAGTTAAGCAAGATGTAGTTGTGGTATGCATTAGAAAGACATCTTCCTCTGATTCATCATTAAAAACTGGATAAAGGCTAGGACAGCCATAGAAACATGTTCATCAGATGCTCAACTTCCTCATGTTGCAGAACGTACAAGCATTGCAAAATACATGACCACATTCTGACAAGCTTTTGAATTAAAAAATATACAAGAAGAAAACTCATTTGGAAGAACAGATGAAAATGTTGAAATATAGACTAGTTTTAAAAGGAAAGGGGAATTTTAAATCTTACTATTTCTAGAAAGAAAAAGAAACACAAAAAAACCCTCTAGCTACAATAGAAGTCTAATTCCTCCAGGTAGTATCTGCATTTGTACTATTTATTTTCTTGTTTTATCCCTCTTCCCCACCTAATTTGTAAAAATATACCATAAATCAGAATGGAAAATGATTGAATACACAAGGTAATCTTCTTATAAACCATATATGCAAAGGAGGCATATTCTGAATAAAAGAGAAATTAATTTTCTCCTTAACTACCTTTGATTACAAGTGACCTTTATTGTAAGTTGAACTTGTTAAAATAGCAAATTGAGAAAAATATGACAGACTGCAAAGTTGCGTATCATATACTTCTAAGATTAAAAATCTTTAGGAAATCTCTACTTGTAGGAAAATATCTTGTAAAGAAATAGTCTTTAAGCTAATATAATTTCTTCAAAGTAGATGAAATTAAAATTATCAAGAAAAGGTTTCTTTTTACTTCAGGTTTTTTAATTTCATCTAGAACAACCCAATTTTATAGAAGAGCTTAAAAAAATATACAGATATCCTAAAAAACCACTTGAATAATTTTTTCTTTAACTGAGTCACTTGAAAGAAGTAAATTTATATTATGTAGATAAGTAGAAAACCTTCAGACATTTCAATGAGTTATTTTCTAAATATCAGGCAGTAGAGTCTAAAGTAAACCAGGATCAAAAATTAACTTTCACCAAAGTTGTCTTGTAAAGCAAATTGGAATAATGACATTACCCTGCAAGTAAAATTACCAATCAATATATTTGCAACTATTATCAACAATTCAATGAACTCCAGCAAAAAAATTCATTATTTTTAAGCTACTTTTCAAATATTTTGTATTAAGGCAATGAAGTGTGTATGTGAAAAGAAAGTATTTTTAGAAAAGTTTTAAAATACTGTGAAGTATTGAGCATTTTCTTATAGCTTTGAGCAGCTGAAGGCTCTGATACCACATGTTACACAGAATACCTTTTCTGATGGCCCAAGAAAAATCAAAATTATCAAAATGAAGGGCATTTCCAGTATTTTCATTTTCCAGTAAAAAATTAAAATCCAGTTACACAACTGCTTTTTCTAAGAGAGATGATTTATGCACCCACACCATTCCCAGAGGCTCAAAGTGGATAGCTGCACACATTGGTTTGGATGCTGACAGCTTAACTATCTGTACAGCTTAAAGAAATTACTCTGCTTGATATTAAACCAACTTACTTGAAGGTTGTACCTCCTGGACTCACATTTGAGAACACTAATTTCACTAATAAATTCATTTTTATGTAATCTGGAAGTGAATATGTATTGAATAACAAAATCAAGAGACTTTGCTACTTCGGTGTGTTATGAAATAAGGGTTTGGGAAGCTGTTTGACACAGAAGTTAATTAAACAGACCTTAATTGTCATAGCTGTGTCGAGGAAAAGAGTGAAGGGGGGACAGGTTCATGATTTCTCCACACTTTCACTCTGAGCTTCGTTTCTGCACTACGATCTTCAGTTAATGTTATATTAATGTTATGAGTTTATGTTAATGTTGTTGGGGTATCCCAGTGAAGCTCATAAGGATTGTCCTAACATGGGTGGCACTCACGGTAAACCATGTATCAATATATTAATATTAATATCAATATACTATCCAACCACAGATTTAAAGAATAAGTACTACAAATTTCAGGAGACTGGTGATAAAAGAGCCATCATGCAAAATGTGTAGAGAAATGTTACTTCATGGTTATCATTTCACTAATAGGTGGAATAACTTTGGCAATCTGGCTGAGAATGAAATTCTTGGACCAAATTAACTTTGGTAAGAAACTTCCCATGTCATTTTTCAGATACATAATGGATACAGAATAAATCTCATGATCTCAACCACTCCAGCAAAGATCTCCCTTTTCTGTGACCTCAAAGATGAAATTTAGTCAGCAATAGCTGAAGTAAACTTCTCTTGACCTCAAGAATGTACTTCTGAGTAGAAGATTAAAGGGTGCTTAACTCTTGTGCTGAGGATACTTGGCCACTTCTCCTGCACAAATAAAATCTACTGATTTATTCCAAGGGTAAGAAAGGAGTGTGTGGTTGTTTTTTTTTTAAATCTTGCTGTGAAAATTGAGTTCACCAAGTGCCAGATGTTCCCCCTCTCAGTACCTTTATATCAACATTTAAAATGCCAATACAGGACAAAGACGCTAACACATTTACAATAATAGAAGGATATAAAATAAAACTGAGAAGTGGCACTTAGATCAGCAAAGAATTACAAACTTGGGCATACTTGCTCTGCTAAGGAAGAGGTGAGTATTAACATTAGTGCATCCTGAGAGACACTATTGACATGAAAAAAGTTCACAGAGCAGGAAAGAAATTATCTATATTGTATTATCTATACAATAGAAACATGGAGAGAAAAGAAAGATCAAAGCTTTTTTTAAACTTTTATAATTTCCAGTCAAGTTTCACTCTGATCCAAAGGGCTGAGAAAAATGAGGAAGGTCAATGGATTATACTATCACTGGCAAATGGAACAGCATCAGAAACATGAAGACACATTCCTGATCCCTAGCAAGGAAGTGTGATAAGACAGATGTCACTGAGAGGCAGACTCCAGCAAGTTTTAGCTTGGGGTTTGTCATGTTTTTTCATTCAGATATTATTTTTAAAATTTACTAAAAATTCCAGCAATTGCATTGAAGGTTAATATTGAGAGAACATACAGAGCCTACACCAACTCTTACATAGTGGTTGCAATGTGAAAGAAGATCATACTCAAGAGAAAACCCATGAGATGACTTTTGTATTTCTCTGAAGCATTGTAGGGAAAACATAGATGATAATCCAGTGCAGAAGTTTCTCTGTGAAAATAATCTGAACAATTAGGAACTAACTATTAGGAACATGCTTAGGAATAGTTTTATAAACAGCACAGTAGGATCCTCAGAATTAAACTGCCATGAGTGACTTGCTTTAAAAATGGGCATGAGCCCACCGGAGTAAAATGTACACCATGATTTAAGTTCTGTGCCTCTGGTATAAATCATAATTATTCAGGTAAGGCAACAAAATGTATACATTTCATTACTATTCTTAGTGATTAAAATTCAGCTGTCTGTAGAAATAGCTTTCCATAGTAAAATTTCATTGAAACTTCCAGTAATATATGATTACATAGTTTTGAGTGTAGTTTAAATGATGTTATTGAATATGAAACCTCTGAATTCCCAGTGGCATTGAGAATTAAGATGATTGTGCAGGTGTTTGTGGACAATACAGTCTTGGCTGTCCTTTCACAAAATACAATGTGATCAACAAAATAAATTGATCTATATATAACATCAGAAGCAAATTTTAGAGATTCCTGAATTATGGATCTAAAAGCATGAAGTAAATCAGGTATCCTCTGTGTGTATAGAACAATTGTTTCAGATTTACAGCACTGTCAAAGTGAATCATGATTCTCTGCCCTCTTTCCCTGAGCACAACTGGCCAGGCAAACGCAAGCCACCTGCTCTCTAGAAATGAACGGAGGAAGCCACAAACCTGGGCTTAACAGGAACTTGTCTGTGTCAGCTGGGACGGAGCACAGTTACTTGATACATAAAGTTATACATGGAACAGCCCTTGCAGTTTTATACTGATGTATGTACAGTAATTTCACGACTATAAGGCGCACCCTTTTGACTAAAATTTTGGTCCGAACCCAGAAGTGCGCCTTATAGTCTGGTGCGCCTTATATAATGGACAAAGTTCGGAAATTTGCCAACCCAGAAGTGCGAGTTGCGAGCCGAGCCGGGTCCCGCGGGAGCTGCGGCTGCTGGGCAGGGGAAACCGGGAACCAGCACAGCCGCCGGGTGGAGGGACGCTGGGACGTGGTGCGGTTGTCGGGTGGGGGGATGCTGTGCAGCCGCCAGATGGGGAGAAGCAGGGAGAAGCCGCGTGGCCACTGGTCGGAGGGACGTGGTGTGGCTGTCGGCTGGGGGGACACGGGGAGAAGCGGTGCGGCGGCCGCTGGCCGGGGAGAAGTGGCGAAGGAGGGAGCTGCCACCACTGGTCCGGCGCTAACCGCGCAGGGAGGCAGGGAGGGAGCCGCCACGGCCGGCTCCGGACCAGCGCTAAGCACGTGTGGATGGAGGAAGTTGCCAGCTCCAGCCCAGCACGAATTGTGCGGGGACAGAGGAAGCCGCCGCCGCCACTAGCCCATGCTAACTGCGCAGGGAAGGAGGGAGGGAGCTGCCACCACTGGCTCCAGACTGGCGCTAAGTGCATGGGAACAGAGGAAGCCGCCGTCGCTGGCCCGGCGCAAGCTGCACAGGGAGGGAGGGAGGGAGGGAGGGAGATGCCGGCCCGGCGCGAGCCGCGGCTACCCCGAGCCATCCCGGACCACAGGCAGTCCGAGGCAACCTGGACTGCCGCGAGCCACAGCCACCCTGAGCTGCGCCTCGCCAGCTGGCACCGCGGGCAGGCGGGAGTGCCGAGGCCCCCGGCATGGGGAGGGCGCCTGAGGCTGCGTTTAAAGGCTACACCAATCTGTGAAAAACGTTTGCAATTTGAGCACCTGCCAGTAAACCCTGCGATTTCGCAATTCCGTTACTATTTCGTTACTTTGTTGTGCGCAGCGCAGCTCCTCGCTGCACAAAAAAAGTGCACCTTATAGGCCAGTGCACCTTATATAATGTACAAAGTTGCAAAATTTGCCGGCTCCCGGAGGTGCACCTTATACTCCGGTGCGGCTTATGGTTGTGAAATTACTCTAATTGTGCATTTTGTGTGGAAATGGCAGTAAAAAAGATTTTGCATGGAAACCGAAGCAGCATCTCCCAAGGCCTTCACTTCTTGGGAAGGAATTCTGTGGCTGGGCACTAGAAAGGGGTCTGTAACTGCACACAGCACAGTTCCTCTTGTTTTGACTAAACTCTCTGACCCACAATAAAAAATACGGTCCAGATGCTGCTTGCTGTTTTTTGGTCTATTTATTTTAAATTTTGCTGCCTAGGATGTTATTACAACTTAGTAACAATCTTCCTTGTCCAGCTCAGGAGAGGTAGCAATAAAATGGCTTTGGTGGGATCCTGGTGTGCAGCCAGGTGGTGGGTGTCAACACGCCACAAACTCAGTTCAGCAGAAAAGACAAGTAAACTGGATGAGAAATGGATACTTACTAAGTTTTCTTCATGCATAATGAAAAGGCTTCACCTTATTTTTGATTCTGGGAAATTTAAATTAATGAAATGTCAGAAGTTTTATTAGCTCTTTTATTACCAACAAGGATGAGACACAGTCTGTATCAGCAGAGTTCACATTTCATCCTTAAGAATTGCAAAAAAATAAATCAGTGATCAAACTACAGAATACAGATTGTCCATTATTAGCTACTTGAATGATTCATGAGATACCATACATTGGCACAAATACTTTGCTTAATCTCAGCAACACGTTTGGCATTGCAAAGAGGGTTTAAAATGTCTTTAACTTGCATTTCTCTGCTTTAAGAGTTGAAAACACAGTTAGGGTTTGCTTCACAAAAAGATGGCAGATAGGGTGATGCTGGGCCTTCAGAGCAGAATCCAGCCCCCACCCTTAGCGAGGGAGTGACAGAATGGGGAGCACAGGTTAGCACAGGCCCTGAAATTAGGAAGTTCAGCAACTGCAAGGCAGTAGAGGACACATGAGGAGCTGGTGTTGGCTCCCTGTGGTTCCTGTTACTGCACTTAGCACTGCCAGGGTGAGATGGCTTCCCAGGACACAGCCCAGAGGAGTGCCCTGACCTTGACTTACAGACAGATCTGGAATTGAAGTATGGATTTGCCACTTCCACTTGTGAAAAGGTAACAAGTTATGGGAAACAGAGCTGTGTATCCTTGAAACACAGAAGAAAGATGGCTAGAGAAACCAACTCATAGAGGAGGACACATACCAGGATTCAAGATATTATTGAAATTCACTATTTTCTTCTTCTTCCCAAACATACAAAATGTTCCAACCAACACTAGAGTGTTTAATATTAAAAAACAAGCAGTCCTGAAAGCAGAGGTGAGTAACTTTCCTTTAATGTTTAGTCCTAGGGAAGCAAGGAAAATGCAAGGACATATTTATGTGCCTAGATACTTGGGTATAAGAGGGGAAATACTCTATGGTCTCTGTTGCTTTTCACCAGGGAGGGAGAATACATGTTTTTCATCCCTTCTTTCTAAGGCAAACTTCATAATAAAAGACATCCCAGCAGATCATCAAAGAACATCAAGGGTTTGTTTGGGGCTTTTTAAAGATATCATGCGTCAGT
Source organism: Catharus ustulatus (assembly GCF_009819885.2). NCBI lineage: Eukaryota > Metazoa > Chordata > Aves > Passeriformes > Turdidae > Catharus > Catharus ustulatus. The sequence continues at coordinate 45,788,580 of NC_046223.1, read as the reverse complement.
ACACAAAAATAAAATCAATATGGCAAATCTGAATGCAACTAATACATGAAAAGATCTGGGCGAGTTCAAAATCTAGAAAAATACTTGCAGATGTGGTCAGGTACTTCACAGTAATGGACACTTGTATAGATATAGCAAAACAAAGACTGGGAATTGTGAAACAGTCTGTGCTAAAATATATTATAAGGGGAATAAGATTTTTAAGCTCAGTTTGTCCAACTTCTAATGACACATCCAACAAAAGAGTATACTCTAGACAAAGAAATAGCAGTGTTTCTTTTATCATTTTGAAATGGCCTCAGATTGTGCTTGACAGCACAATTATAGTTTATGCTTTTTGTTTTTCAGCCACAATAAAAAAAATTTATGTTCAAAATAAGGATACCGATCCTCCCTTACATCAAAAGCATTTTAAATAATAATGGTAAAAAAAAAGGGCTTCAAATTACGTCTATGTTTATTTTAAGCCTTCATAATGCTGTGTGAGTGGAGCAATGACATCTTACCCAGAAGTCACTGAGATGCAGATATTGGATGCAGCATTAGGAGTAGGTGTCGGTATGGGCTTGTCCTAATCTTACTCCCCCTTAGAAAATAGTTCACAGTCTTTGATGGAGTGAAGACACTGAAGTACCTGGGCCTTTGATATGATCTAGTATAGCTCTTCTTGTACACAACACTTCCTCAAGGACAGAACTACTGAACATTCAAAAAAAAAAAAAAAAAGCAAAAGCACAAGTCAACATTTATAGAAGCAAGACATCAAACACTGTACATTCAGACATACCCTGAACAAAATAGTGAATGTTTTTATGTTTTCCCCTGAAGCTAAATTTTTAGTTACTTTGGTTTATTCCTTTATATACATTTATTATCCAGGAGCATTTACATTTAATATCTACCAATATTTGAGAAACTACTTCCTGATGAGATATAGTTAATCCAGAGAGCAGCAATCCTTTATTTTCAAGACATCAGTTAGGCTTTTGCCTTTGGCTAAAGACATGGAAACTACAGCACATAAGAAGTACTCTAGATAAGAAGTTACACAAGAAAGAGAGCAAATTAAGAATATAATGTTCTAAAAAGAATGCACAGGCACTTTTTTTGCACTAACTTTCACCTATTTAATGACTGGAAATGTATTCTCAAAACTTAGTACCTAGTAAAGAGAGATGAAGGTAAAAAACAGTCTGATGTCAAGAAACAGTAAAATAAAATCTGAAGAAAAAACCCTTTAAGTTATAGCTACAATATATGAACTTTAATTTCTGAAAATGTTTGCAGTTATGCAACTTAAACCATACTCTCAGAGCTGTGGACATTGTTTGCTGCATCACTTATTATTTGGAAGGAAAGAACTACAAAATTGATTGAAATTTTGCCCCTACTGAAGGCAAGAGAACAAATCAATGGCAAGAGAAATGTGACAGGTAGAAGAAAGCCACTTGGAAGTCTCCAAGGAATCATTTCAAGCAGAGAGAAGAAAAGCCTGACAAAATGAACAAAAATCCCACAACGAGTTAGATAGTAAAAAATACAGTCTATGTCATGCAGGTGGGGCACCTACATGGGTTAGCGAAGTATGTGCTTTATGTGTGGATAGGTTTACAGAGAAAAGGAAAACTGTGACCAAAATATATTAGGACCCTTGCAATGCCTTGCATGGGCAGCAATGTCAGCTTGTGCTCAAGCTGTCTTTGCCCTGTTGCTACCTGTGCCAGCACGGCTGCTGAGGGTCATCTGTGAACCACCTCAGGCAGGAGGTCTCTGAGCAGGGAACGGCCACAGCACTCCACAATCCTTGGGGCCGACTCACACAAAGGGGTTCTGTTCTCATGACACTTTACCCAGCATCTGCTCTTGACAGCCATTTCTCCTTTTTCAGACTGTCAGGCTGCTTCCTCTCCCCTGTTCAGGTGAAAAGAGGTATGCTTCTTCACTGTGAAATACTAAGACCCTAAGCAAATGAATTCCAAGAAAAGGGAAATAACTCCCTACCAGGAAACCACTATTTTATGTATGTCTTGTTCTTACCTTGTTCCCAAAATATCTGATAATAGCCACTCCAAGAAGTAACACACGTTAAAGTTAGATTGACCTACAATTTTCTGCAGTGGTTTTGCATTGATTCAGAAAAAAGTTGACGGGTTTGAACAAGCTACATCTCCCTCTGTATTGCTACAGCAACATATTTTTAGAGTTATGGCAAACAGGCAAACATGTGAACAAAGATTGCCAAAGCACTCCAAGATATCAGTTTTCAAAAAAAAAAAAAAAAGAAAAGAAAAGAAAAAAAGAAAAGAAAAGAAAAAAAAAAGAAAAAAGAAAAAGAAAAAATAAAGCACTCAAAGGGCATCATATACACAAGATGATTTGATGAGTTTAGAAAGGTTTTTAAAAAGGTTAAGGAGGACTGAAAGTCTTGGGTAGATAGGTACATGAGAAATACTCTCAGGTAGAAGACAGATATATATTGAAAAATAGTTTGTTCTTAATAAATTTATCATTTGTCTATGTTCACATTTACAATATATCTATCACTGCCAGGTCTTGAAAGAAACTCATTTAATAAGACTTATACAGAAACTGAACAAATATCATAAGTATTATGCAAAAAGACAAGTAATCCATTATGCTATGTTAGAAATCTACAGTTATTCAAACAAATAGTATTTTTCATTCCAGCACCTTAAGATTTTAGCAAAATTTTAAAATGAACTATCATACAAAATATGATGTTTATGCAGTCTGGATAGCTCTTCTGTATGGGAACACGTGGGTAAAGAGAGATAGTAAACCTGTCCTGGTGGTGCTCAGCATGGAGTGTCCATCAAAAGGAAGAATGATAAACCAACTTGATGCCTGCCAATGACCACCATTGAACTATAATGTTTAAAATCACTGATCTAATCATTAATAAACTTTGATGTCTACCTTCCCTGTGAACTTCCCCAAGATCTGTAATTCAGCCCTTAATCTGTAAGTGCCCCATCTTTGGGCTAGTTTACAAAGTTTCTTCATTTCTGGTGCAGTCTAGCATGGCTAGATTAATGTATGACTTGCATGCAAATGGCTTTTCCTGCGTACTTCTCTCCTAATTTCCAATTAATTCCTTCACTGATTCTACAGGTTCCACTGTGTTGAGCACTCAGTTTTCTTAATCTCAAAGCTCTCTAGAAATTATACCTAGATGGTCAGGGTAAGAGCTGCATTTCAATATATTTTCTGGGCTCAGCTTCCATCATATTTTCACAGTGTCATGCAGACAAGGATGGCATCACAGAGACTGAGAGCAAGAGGAGACAATATGGGGGTAGAAATCAGAATATTTTCTTCCATAAGTTGGAGGAAATTTTTTCATTCTGGGCCTCACTGCTATCCAACAAAAATTTGAGTAATCAAGACCCCTTTACTGCATTTTCACCTCAACAGTTTTCCTGTTGTAATACTATGCATCTATCTAGTTCTTATCCTCTCACTTCCCTTTAGTGTTCACGTCCAACCAAAAATTTCTATTCATACATACTTACACCTATTGAAACTCTCAGTAAAATGCCCTGCTCATGCTTTCATTCAATTCTTTTTACTATCCCACAAGTTCATCCTGTAACAAGCACAGCAAACATATATGGAAATCCATTGTGTACAGTTTTCAGAAATTTGACAGTAAGACTCAGCATGGCTGGTGGTTTAGCGGACTGATTTGAAAGAGAAGAAGATGGGGAGATTTGGAAATAATGTACCCAAGGCAGAAAGTGTTTCAAGTAAGGGTAAAATTATGGCAAAAAGTATCTTTAGTCCTCTTTCTGTCAAGCTTCTCTAAAGTACCCTTTTTCCCTGCAAAGTCAGTTTAGAAAAACAGGATAGTTTTTTTCTATTCACAATATTTCAACATCCTAAGCAATCATTTGCTGCCATATTCTTCCTCCCTGAATTGATATCTGTTTTTTTCAGACTTTCTAGCAGGGGTCACAATGGTATTTAGATGGTCCTTCCTTATATGCTCCAATTGTTGGAAAAATCAAGTTATTAATGCAAGTCAGAGGCAAATGGACCACACCAAGATGAAACAAACATCTAGGATTTTCTTTGCTTGTTATGTGTGGGTTTTATTTATGTTTGGGGTTTGCTTGTTGCATGGAGGGGTTTTATTACCCTGTTTTTTTATCAAGTTGTGCTTCCAAATTTGGGATGGTAACTGGAGAAAAACATTGATAAACAAAACCTAATCCACGGTTTTCTAAGGTTGCAAGTCAAAAGACCTACATCATTGAAGCCAACCAGGATTAAATGGGAATTTCCTAATTTATGATCTTTAACAAAATACACTCTCAGAAGAAAAAATAAATCTAATTTTTTCCTACCTATACCCAAGTAGTCAGAATAAAATGGGCACTTTGCAAGCATCACTAATGGCATTTAAAGATGACAGTCTTGTCAGTCACATTCTTGTATAGGTTGCTATTCAAATCTTTTTATGAAAATAATTCAGCAAAAATGTTTAAGGTAATTTTTAAAAGTGAAAGCTAATGAGCTGAGTTCTGTATGGATAGAATGAAGGCTACCTGGCTTGCTAATGAAAAACAATTTCCAGCTGCTAGCATCCAAAACTCAGCCTGGACCAAAGGAACTGTGTCTCCAATTCCATATGGTATGTTTAGCGTCCTAGTTTCTGAACTCCTGTGTTAATACTGAAGTCTCCAATTCTCCTTTTAAAGTCTGTTTCTAGCCACCATGGTGTGGTTTGCTCTGAGCCACGTGCAGACACAGAGTGCAAGAAACAAGAGTTCCAAAGTATCTACGTGACCTCTTCAAGTCCTGGCTCAGACAGACTTACTTCTGCAGTCCTGAAGACAAGAGTTGTGGCAGGGAGCATCCCATGTCTCTGTCTCCCTTCCAAGGCTCTGCTGGCAAAGTCTGAGCCACACTGACATAGTAATATGTCCTTGTCATTACCTCATGCAGTTTAAAGGTGTTTGTGATCCATCAACTGAAGTTCTGTGGGAGATTTTACAGAAGAGGGAAAGGAAAGATGTTGATGACAGCAACAGTGGGAAGGATACATACCTGCTCTATTGTGAATACACTCTGCAAGGCAAGTAGGTGCACGAAAAATTAAGAACATGCTGTAACTTCTAAAAGAAAGACCCATGTATTAATCTGAGCTACATACTCATTTTTCAATGTAGGTAGGACTACACTGAAAGTCTTGAGATTTACCAAGCATGGATGTGGCAAAAATTCAAGTTCCTGAGCTGAAAAAAAACCACAGAGAGCTTTAAGGAGCTGACAGAAAACCATCTGAGGAACAACTGCAAAGTATAAACACATGGGTTTCCAGGCTTTACTCTGTCCTTAGCTAGCTAGAGATGTGATGAACACCAAGGGCCAAGTAGTAGTTCCGCTCAAGTCAGTTGGAGTTTTGCCATTCACTATAACTGAGCTGTATTTGCCCCTGAAGTCAGAATTCATCATTGTCTTCACAGGAAGAAGGCTATCATACTTGCCTGATGTTTACACTAAATGGAAGTTTCACTGGAGGTTGAGATGAGATGCACAATATACGTCTGCTACTCTTTAAAATATTTTGTTGGAGAATCTTGTAAGCAGGGATGTTTATGAGCCCTAGTACAAGAGAAGAGTCAGACCCAGTGTGGGTGGGGTGCTGCATAAACAGAGGTTTCATATTGGAACCATTACCTTCAGATTCTTCACAACACTGTCTGGAATGGCCAAACAATCGATCTAAAGTCTAGTTTTGTTCTTGGAGCTTTCCAGATGATGGCTGAAAACACAGCATAAATATATTGCAGTCTATATTGCTTTTGCAACACATGCTGTGGTTTAGGGAATGCTAATATGAGAGCCCCAGACTCTCTCCACTTATGATTTATTCCAGACTGAATCCCAGGCAAGAAAAAACAGAGAATCTGGAGCATAAACTCTGCTATTTACCAGTGTGTCTGCACTCATATCATCCTTCATATGGATTTAAGAAAACACAGTGGTAATAATTTCTTCATAAAACACCAAAATACCTGTTATCTAGAAAAATATTCTTAATACTTTTTTTGTCTTAAGAGGTCATAACAGCTTCAGGCATGTTCTAACTAATGCAACATATTCACAGCTGTGCTCATGAGTAAACACCTTAATCTCATCTGATAAATTACAACTTTTACCTCATTCATCTTGAAATTCCTCATTGTATTACCCTGCATTATTCAAAGAGGATTTTGCTTTTTCACCCCTATCCACTTCTCCTCATAATAACTCATCTTATTCAGCAAGATAAAAAAGTTTTACCTCTTTAAAAAGTCTTCTGTTTCTGTATTATCTTTGTTTGACATTTCTTCTGTGACAAGAAAACCTACAAAATTTGTATGCAAAGTGAAATTAATAAGTTGCAAAAGAGGGATATGTTTTTCAGAGGTTTTTTTGTTCTCCTTTATATTCATATAAAATTTATATTATATTCATACACATGAAAAAGTAATTATTCAGCATATGGTAAGATGTTCTCAGATTCTTTTCTTTGAATAATAAACCACATCATTGTGTATTCAGTTACTTTTTCAGTGACAACCTCCGACTTCAGAAATGGAAAATTGTTCCAAATTTTACTCAACTATTACACTTACAGAATAATTACTACCATGACAATCATAAGGCAGGAAGAAACTTCAGTTTAAAAATCTTCTGAGGAACTGCACCTTCCAGTCTGAGCTTTTAACTTCACATACATTTTTTGACTTCTACACAATACATTCCTTTTCCTACCAGGATCATCGGGAGTATCAGAAAGACTTTTGAATTCCAATTGTGGTCTTGAACAAACAAGTTGCATTTCAAATAATCTCTAACCACAAAACCACTTCCTACAACTTGTATCAAACCTAGTTAAGACTTAGAAAAACCTCTAGTTTGACTTTCGAAAAGACAAAAAAGTGACACGGAGAGTTCTAAAATTGCCTGCCAAAGGGGAATTAAAAATCAGAATGATTGACATTTGGTTTTCATGCCAGGGAAGAGCAGTACTATGAACACACTAGACTGAAGTATAATTGTAAGGCTGCAAACACACAAAGATATGTAAATAATAAAGCATGTTCTACTTGTAAAAAAATCATGCAATCATGGATAAAAAGAATAAAACAATGCAGCAGTCAGTACAGTGATGTAAGCAAGCCTCAGATAGTGCTACATAAGAGAAATTCCATTTTGTTACAGTGACCCTGCAACTCTATCTGTACCAGATAAACAACAGAGGAATATAAAGCAGAAGGTACAAGGATGTTGTTGGAAGCCTGCTGCAGTGTCAGCTCCTCCCAGACTATTCTAGCATTTGCAAATTACTCCACTTTTCTGTCTTTGTAATTTTACTTTAAATGAGAATTCCTCTGTATTTTGCTACTTCCAAAGTGAAACCAAAGAGGAAAAAATAGTCTTACAGCATCCTACTGAAACTTTACTCAAACAAGGTGAAATATTTCTGGATGCATTATCTTTCTGTTACTTGAACCAGGGGAAGAATTGGCACCAGACCTGTGATTAGCATAGTCTAATAAGCATGAAGTACAGGTTTCCATATTTGTTAACTTTAAGGAATATCAAGATTCATAAATCCTGGACCACATTTCCAGCTCTAAAAGGGAGAATATTTTAGCAGAACCAGACTTTTCTGCTGGCTTTTGTTTGGTTTTTTTTTCCCCAAGAAGAGCCTTGATGTCTGACCTTCCATAGTCTGGGCCATTCGTAACTGTCTCTAGATACCAGATTTATTCTGGCTGTGCTATCTCAGTCACAGTTCTACTAACTCATTTTCTGAATTCTAGTCTTTTCCTTTCCTTCTAAAAGTAATAACTGAAATAATTAGAAAGTGTGTAAGTCTATCTCCCACCAAAATCAATAGAATTAGTAGGAATCAAGGGATTTCTTTTTTTTCTTGATGGATTATTTAAAAGATAAATTCAGCTGGCAAATAGAAACAAACGTTTAAAGTACATCCAATTTTAAACACTTAGCTCTTGAGAATAGTCAAGAATATGAGAAATAAAAAGATATAGGCAAGTGGCAGAAGCAGATAAAATGGAATAAGACACTACTGCGATAATAATTCTGGCCTTATCATCTGAGGTTTTATAATGATTGTAAATTAGAAAAAGTATTAAGAGCAAATGGAAAGCATTTCAGAAAACCTTTCCCCAAACTCATGTAGATCAATGCCAGTTTCAACACAGTCTGTATTACTGATCAATCCTAACAAATTCAGGAGATCAATTTGACCCAGATACACATAAACCTTGTATTTGTCAGAATCCACATGAATTGTTGTCCTTGGGTTGTTCCAGTTGCATAACTAAATATATTTAGGACCCAAATCTTAGAATAATTTACAGTGTATCAAAGATACAGTCCAAGATTACTACAACACTTTCTTTTCCAATAAATTTGGTTACTAAATGCTTCTATTTGCCAGATACTGTTATTGCTATTAATATTAATCATACTTTTGCTGGCATAAAGAGGAATGAAACATTTTATTAAGCACTTTGTACCCAGTGAATAGAAGCAGTGTCTTTGCCCACAGATGATGGATGCATCCAATACCCATTTCCAATGAAAATACCTTTTGTTGTTTGCATTAGCAACAGTTCCCATTACCTATTGAACATAATTAGTATCACATATTGAAAACTAATCCTACTGAAGCATTTGGTTGCATCCCTTTTCCAGTTCTGTATATTCAGGAGCAGCACAATGCATCCTCCAGAGGAACAGCCTATGTACAAAAAACCTGTTCATTTAAAAGCTGCAAAATATTTTGTGGTTGCCAATGTTTGCTCCTTGAAGAAGAGGAGAAAAAAGAAGGATCCTTCAAAGCATTGGGATTATGAATCTTCAGCCCGCAAACTTCCCCCCACCCCCACCTTCCACAACAGTATTGGAAAATATTTCTAAACAAATTCTGTAATAAGACAGATTTATAGACCTTTGTAAGCACAGCAGGTGAATTATAGTACAAGAATTTGTTTGTAAGCAAAATTTTTCATTAGCATCCTTGAACTTGGCATTAAACCACTAATTGAAGATCTGTATTGCTTATTTTTGCCATTTGGTCATGTGCAGTTATTTTTGTATTTCCCCATTATCAACCCATCTTGGCTTTTCCTTTCAAACAAGTACAGTCAATTCAGATTATAAACACAAACAATTTAGGATGACAGAGTTCACTCTGGATAAAACAATTAGCTATTGCAAACTGTTGCTAATTTTCTGCTTTGGCATATGTTCTGCAAGCTTTCATGGCGGCTTTAAGCTTAAATCTCTTCTATAAGCTCTGTAAAGCTTTAATGAGCTTTTTGACCATAAAATCCCCAGCATTTTTTTCTTCTTGTTTGATGGATTTGGTGGCTTTTAAGTCTAATTCAAGCTGCATTCTTCATTTTGTATGACCGCTGCTTTTATACACAGATTAGCCCAAAATTATCTTCATATGCAAATATATAAACCAGTTCTGCTTCTGTGTGTCATGCAAAGAATTGCTAAAACTTCCTTGTATTAGGTTTTGCAAAGTGGCTAGGTCTGCAAAGCACCCTGATCCCCTCTGGACAAATGGCCATTGTTCGATATTTCCTGCAGCAAAGATCAGGTCTGCAGGAACTATCAAGCCACACTGGCTGAAGACAAACTGGATGTCAATCCCACTCAGCTTGCCAATGGCACTTCCTTTCCAATTTTGCTGAATCAAAGTATTTTAAGACACTGTGACTGTGTGCATCCCCCATTGCCAGACAACTTCAATATTACTGCCATGGTTAATACTAAATCTGAAAACAAAGGCATGGCAAGAGGGAGGTAACCTGTATTAATATCTACAAGATGCTAGAAAAATGTTTTCACTTCATCTCACAGTCCCTCCTAATGTCTTATCTCCTGGGGAGAGGACCTCCAACTTTCTAGCAGAAAGACAGTAGACACTACACCTCGTCTCACACCACAGAAGAGCGCCTCACACAGATCCCAGGGCACCTGGCCTGTGGTCCCCAGCTCCACTGCTTTGCTCAGCCTTCCTCTTCCTCACATATGCAGAAACCCACTCTCGCCTGGCTGGCAGCGGCAGCTCCTGGGCAACATCTGGTCTCTGACAGATAATGGATTACTCTGGCCCATGTCACCTGCTTGCTTTCAGAGCCAAGGAAAAGGGACTGTGCTGGGATATGCTGCAGCTTCTGCCATGTGCAGATCTGCTTGTTCACCTTGAATTCCCCATGAGCTTTCTGGCAATGTTATCAGGGAAACTGCTGTGATTGAAAATTAGCAGCAACACCCCAAGTATGCACTCGTGTGGATGTGAACAGATTATTTCTGCTGCTGAAATATTTCCACTGTTAGGAAAAGCACAATTAATTACATCTGATATTCAACATACATGATCATTTATTAAAGCCACCTATGAATAATCTCATTTACCAACACCAGTTTTGCTTATCCCTGAATCACCCTCCTGCAAGCAGATGCCAGACACTTTATAAAAGACTTTACAAGCCTACAGATTCAAGCCTAGAGGGAAAATCTTGCTGACCAGTCATAAGAGAGAAAATGTTACAGCTGCTGAGCAGCATGTCCTTAAAATATTTGCTGTTCTCAATTCTGAAGGACAATGGGATCTCAGAGAGGTCTCAGACTTCAAATCAAACCTGCAGTACACAGGTACTGTTTTTGCAGTGTAGTTTGTTTAAGCAAATCAAAGGAACTGGAAATGCTGCATCAGACAGCAACAGAACAGTAAAACAAAGATATGAAAGAATACAGCAACAGGGGAATGAGTGGACAAGGAAAAAGATGGCCTGGAGGTAGCTGAACAGCAAAGAAAACAAAGGCAGGAGAGGAGGGAAATTACTGGAAAAAACCCAAAGACCAGTGATTGCACCTGCCTTTTGAAATTACTTCAGTTTTAAAAAATAATTTATCAATTTTCTTTTCACAGCCTTAAATTATATGAACAATTGTACTTCTCTAACACTAGATAAACTTCCACAATACAGGAAATTGAAAAGGCTCCTCCAATTGAAAAAGAGAAAATTGAAAATGGTTCTCCAATTTACAAAAAACCCCAGTCTTTGTGGGCAAAACACACACTGCTGAGATGTAACTCATGTTATTATTCCTAAAATCTTTCACGAGCTGTTTTTTACTTGAAATTAAGTATGTGTACAATTACTGCAGGATCAGGAGCTTAACTTTTTCTTTTTTAATTTCACAAGATTTAGTTCCACTACAACAAAATAGCACAGCCTTAAGAAAGGAAAGTAATTCTGATTTTTAGCACAGTTATGGTGAACTTCTGAAATACAGACAGATTTAAGAACCTTTGAGTGACTTCTGAATTCATGCTTTAACACATTGAGGAAAGTTTCCAAAAGCACTTAAGTGACACAGAAGCACAAGTGACATGGAAGCACAAGCCCCAGAACTCTCACCCAGACACACAGAAGTGCAGGATATTACATAGCAATAGCGGTTAAAATATCACCCACAACATCTACTTCCCAGTTTTGCCTACAATGTGTCTGGGATACTGATAGTTGTGAAGCCCTGGAACTGCATTTTGTGGCTTAGACAAGCATTTAAAACCAAACATTAGTAGGAAAAATATTCTGACAATCTGAAACGTTAGAAAAACCTATACAATCTGAGACTTTCACAATTAGAAAAGTTAATCTATAGACATTACACATTTCAATTTACAAAACACAGAAAATAATGAACCTGCAAGATTCTCATTTTTTAATCACAGTTTTATCGAAGCTGTAAAAGCGTGTGGAAGGAATTCACTGAGAAAATACAAAGGCCAGTTATGAAACACAGACTTATGAAAATGACTGTATTGTTGTTAAACACCAGCCAGAATATTAGGTAAATCACACTGCCCTGTATAGTTCTTCTTCTTACCAGCAGAACTCTCATAAAGGGAAAAAAGCAGTGGTACGATCTTTGTCTTATTCTGCCATGAAGAAAAGTAAAACCAATCTTAACGTATTTCAAGAGGGAAGAGGGAGGGGTTGATGGTAGCATCAAATAGCAAGTGCACCAAAGCTTTTCTGCACACACCACAGTAAAATGTATTTTCAATATTGAATTTTCTTACATTATGAAACTACCATTTCCATTTCCTTCGTAAGAGAATAATGTCATGAATTTCCATTACTTTTTCACCATCTCATCACTCAAACTTCTCCTTGGGATTAAATCCAGAGCAGGGGAATCTGGCAGCTCTCCTGTGAATCGCTAGGCATCTGCTAAAGTTCACTCTCAATCCATTCTTATGCATTGCCATAATTTCCCAATGTGATTAAGTACTTCTCTTTCCTGGTTCACTTGGCATCCAGTACATGATTTTCTACACAAGGGAACGCAGAAACAGCTGTCCAAAGACCACCTGAGTTTGTGCTGTCTTCCCTTGATGGGAAGGCTGGATGCTGTTCAAGAAGTGTAACTGCAAGGTCCTGAGTGCTGGTGGGAAAATCCAGTAGCACTAATATGAAATAAGTAGTAGAAATGCAGGCTGTTGTGGATCGTAAGTTGAACAGAAGTTAGTGAGACCAAACTGCTGTCTGGGATGCCTGAAGAGGAGAAGCCTGGAGACTCCCTGGGTACATCTAGTACAGATACACTCCAAGTGCTTTCCCTTATGGTGAGACTATGGCAAGGAGGGTGCCCCAGGCACAGGGAGGGACCCACCTGCAGCCTCTTTCAGCAACTGGACCCCCACACGAGGTGTGAGCTAAGCACAGCAACCAGCACACACCTCACTGCTGCTAAAAGTGCCAGATGGGTATGTAGTCCTGCAGTCTGAGCAGCACCTGGGAAAGGAGCTCCTAACATTCACCACAGGTAATGCCACAGCTGGAGGAGCTGCCAGCCAAAAGCAGACACCTGGACAGAATCAGACCATCAGAAGTCAGCAAAAGTGACCTACAAAAACAAGTCAAAGGGATGCAAAATACACAGAGGAGACAAGGATATTAACACCCTAACAAAACATGAAAAGGTGTTGCAAGGGGGAGGAGAATAATGGTCTGCAATCCATGGAGGGAAGAATAAAACACAAGCTTCAGTCACAGCCAGATGAATCCAGGCTCAATGTTTGTGATGAGCTATTAATCACTCTGACAGGTGTCTAATGACACAATAGCAAGCACAGGCATAGCCAAGTTAAATACTTAGAGGCATCGACCCAAAGCCCAATGAAGTTGCTACAGAAATTACTCCCCTTCTACACATTCTCCTTAGCAAGGCTAGCTACTACCAGCAATTTGTGCAAGTGCTTCCATGGCTGATTGATCTTCCAGCTAATGACCTTCTGCAAAGATCAAGGAGCCCAGAAGGAGGTGGATGAGTGGAAACCTACAGTAGTAGGAAGTGGTCTTCCATTTCAGACTACTGCCAGTGACAAGGAAGCACCAATGCTCCCTATCACTACCAAAGAAAAGTGTTTGGGGTTTTTTTTTGGTTTTTTTTTTTTTTTTTTTTGCTTTTCCTTCCCTGGTTGCTCAGCAACCATAGAATCTTTTACATCTGTAAATGCTGCAAATATCTTATTTTGAGTCATTTTAATATTCAGCCTGGTGAAGAGCTGATTCATCGTCACTTTTCTTCAGATGGCTATAATTAAGCTTTGCACTGTAGTGTACGTCTCTGGAGTTGGTAGTAGGTTAAAATTACAGTAGATGAAACAACAGTAGGAAAAAAACCACAGGTTGGGCATAATTTGAAAGGGAACTGACATGCTGGTTATTCTTCATCCTCACATGGACCAAGCCTGTATCACAATGGCACTTCACAGAATGGGAATTCTTAGATAAACACACAGAATTCTTCTGCATGTTTCATGTTTAAGTTATCCTGTTTCTATTGGGAAAACATGTACAAGAGATTAATAAACATAAAGGGTATCTTAATGATGTAACAGTTATTATTAAAATTATTGGCACTGTAGGGTGTGCATAATTTCCATCATGTTTAGTATCTCCCAGCCTCTTTTCAAAAAACAACAGACAAGCCCAATTAATAACCATGTGGATGGATACTCCTACCAGTACATGGCATCAATTATCAGTTGCAGTGTTACACACAATCAATAACCTCACGAACAATACAGTAAATTATCCAGCTCCTCCACAACTTGTCAAAGTACTAACAACAAAGGTTTTGTGGCAATCTTGCTGTGGGAGTGCACAATTTCACTATTTCCAGCTCTTTTTTCCACTGCGCTTCCTGCCCTACCACACAGTAGCAGAAGAGATTAGGCACCTATGGCTCACTCATTCCCATACAAATCTTTGGTTTTAAGTATCTGAGCTGAAACAGCTGAAAGCTGAGGTGACACATGATTTGAGCAAAGAACGTGCCCTGCAAATGGGACTGAGCTGAGGGGCTTCCATAGTAGCAACCCTTGCCAAGTCTGCCATGGGGTATGAGGCTATGGGTGACAATATCTAAAACTGGTGTGCATAATACGCCTCTCACAACTGCTCAACAAAGTTACAAAGTCAGTGGTTTGAAGAAGTGAGTGGAAGGGAGGCAAGCACAGGTTTTGTTTTGTTGCTTTCCTCAGGGCTACTGGGCACTTAGGTAAACAAACTGTGTTTATTTGGTGCTTTGGAAAGCCCCTTTCTGCACATGTATAGTTCTTGGTGTTGGCTGCTCTGAAACCAGGAGAATTCTACCACTGATGTTTGTGGGAACAAGGTAGATCAAGTAAGATCCATCATCTTCCCTGTTAAGTTTTCCAAGATGATGACACCAAAGCTTCTTGACATTTTCCCTGCCATGTTCTGTAGTATATGACAGGTCTTCTACCTACAAGCCCACTGCTATGCACAGTAATTCATACTCAGACAATCCAAAAGAGATAATGACAAAGCAAATGTTTCAAAACATCTCATATAGGGAATACAAGAAAAAAGATTCCAGGATGTGACCTCACTGACCTACATATCTACATACCTAAATATCAGTACACCAAAACCTAACCAAAGGAAGATACGTTGACCTTAGGATAAACAGAAACAAATTGAGTAAGATTCAAGCAAAATATTTCTTAAAATTATTTCCAAATTATTTTAATAGTAGAAAACCTAATTTCCCCAAAGAATAGCAAGATAAAAAATAGGCATATAAAATGACTGCATGAAAAAGTGAATTTTATGTGATCTCATTTGATTTACCTTAGAATTCTCCTCTATTGTATTTCACTCTAATTACAATCATGCACAACAGATTCTCTTTTAAAGCAAAGCTGACATTTTAAAGCATAACTACAAGTTCAGCTTTGATATTGTATTAAAAACTACAGCCATTGATAAGAAATGTATTTTAGTGAACAACTATGCATTTTATTTTTAAAATTCTTCTTTAGAAAGGAGAAAGTCTACTAGACACAGAGATTACCTCTAAAAAACCCATTAATGTTTTTGACTACGTCCTTAATTTTAATAAGCAATGATTTCTGATGCAACTCACAAGATTAGAGATTATGACATCTTTGAGAGAATACTTGAATATCTTAAGAGTAACTGGACTGTCTAGTAAAAGCAGCAATATTCTTCTATTAGGAAGTGAGCTAAAGTGATTGGAGTCTCTGCAATGTTGCAGTGAGAATAATATCTGGTTATTCAACCTCAGGACAAAGAGGTATGCCATCAGTCATGATTATGGGTGAATAAAAATTCATTATTAATTAACCTAAATGACCTGGAAAACAAAGTAAGCTTAGCTATTTGCAGCAAGTGTGTAGGGAGACTCGCTTATTTCTGGAGATGCTCAGGCTTTCAATGTCCTTGATCTATTTGCTTTGTCTCAGCCCATGACACCTGGATATAAATCTCTTCTAGCTTCTACTCCTTACACTGCCTTTTAATAACTTACAAGATCCTGCAGAAAGGTACAACTTATTTATGTGCCTGCAAACAGAGCAGAACCTACCTCTTAGACATGTCATTGGTACACGAATGTGTACCACATGAACTCCTTAAGAAGTTTCCTGCACAATGAAGGTTCAGTAGATGCACTACAAGTAACGTGGTTACCACTATTTACAGAGAATGCTAAATTAAGTATGTGCTGTGTTTCTGTCCCTTTTATTTCTTAAGCAACCTAAATACTGTATTAACTACTACAATTCTTCTCTTACAACATGGAGACACCTAATGCAAAATACATATTTCCTTTGGGTTCACTCAAGTTTGACAACAGACCAAGGAGATGGTGCTCAGGAACAAACTAAGTATATATGCAGTTTGATTCCCATATTGCTTCAATTGCCTTTTTGCCAGGATGGGATGATGATGCACGAAAAGCCACACTTTTCCCCCATATATAACCCATTATAAATTCATGTCTATGGTATTTTCTCTACTGTCAGACAACCCTCAGTACTGTTGTGTTGCAGGCTTTTTCTCTTCCTAACAAATATTTATGTTGAATTTTTTTTTAACTGTAAAAAGTAAAACTCTAATAAGTGTGGATGTGATTTAGCAATTTTTAAAATTTAGCTTTTACATCTGTCCATATTTCTAAACTGTTTTAGTACTTTTATATTACTTACTTTCCCTACCAATATTCTGAAGACTTAGTGTTAAAAGTGTAGCTGTATTAGCAGTATATTGATTTCTCCAGTAATTCTTCTCCCCATTTGAGCAGAGATTCTCAGATAAATTTCAGATTAATGCAAAGACACCATTCATTTTAAGACAGAATTTCCTATCTTTTAGCAACATGTCAACCAGAGAACAACTAACATTGTGCTCTTTTAAAATCACGGCCGTTACAGCATTAGTGGTATTCTGCTAACTAATTAGGAAAACACCTTCACAGGCGTAACTGTGTAGTAAGATTTAAAAGGAAAACAAACTACAAAAACAACAAGACACTGAATAAACAAACAAAAAAAACCCCATAAAAATTCCAGCAAAACCCAATTTGTCAATAATGTAGCCTGGTTGTGCCACAGAACATCCTCCACATCCCCTTGGCCTGTTCATATTAAAAGCATGTTAAGTTATGAAAAATAAACAATTCCTTTATGTTATTTGAATCTGATTGTTTCATCAGTTCTAAAACTTAATTACAGAAGTTCTACACAATAGTTTGCACGGGCATCTAATAAATATTCGACTAAGCAATGCTATTAAAACCTGCAATTACTTGTGAAGAACAGCAGTGCTGGGAAAGTATCTTGGTACCAGCGCTCCTATGCAGCAAATATGTCATTTAGAACCCAGCACCTGGCACACCAGTCAGACTTTCTGGTTGCATTAACAGCAGAGACGTATTGACACTGCAGGTTACAACACGCCCAAGCCAGACGCAGGTTCTGAAGGAAAGACAAGCAAGAAGACTGCAAAAGAAGAGTGGACATAATACATAAGATCCACTAGGAGCAAGAGCATTAATTTAGGCACATACCTAACAGCTTCCACAAGAAAATTGCTTTATACATATAACATTGATTGTGGAATAAAACCCCTCAGAACAATAATGACAACATTAACACAGTTATCTAGTAAGTTGTAAGTTCTAAGGCATTCAAGGAAAAATATAAGGAAAAACTTCTATTATTCTAAGAGAAAAGAAAGAAAAAGCAATATATAGAAACTTCTAGGTGGAAGTCTAAATGGAAGTTTATTTTAATTTTGTTTCAGTGATTAAAAAGGTCACCTAAAAATTCTGTCAGAATTAGAGATGATTATGTTTTCCCCTGTTAATTAAAAAGAGACCTCGTATCCCAGGTCTAATGAAAATGAAATTGCAGATACTTTACATAAGATGGAAACATGAAGAGGCAGTCAAACAGGAGGTGATGGGAAAAATACCAAATATATTAACAGAGTAGAAATATTATAAAAGGAAAAAGGAAAAAACTGATTTCAGATAAACCTACTTATAGTTAATTTATTTCAGCAATCAAGGCAACAAACGAAAAATAATTTAATGACAAACTCTCAAAGTTAACTAGATACAGCTGTTCTGTAGCATTTTTTTTCTTTTCCAATAAATACAATAATATATTAATTTAAACCTAAGCAGTATAGAAAAATTGAAGACAAGCCACATGGATAAATATACTTAAGCAATTACCAGAAATATTGATAAATTCATCCAAACTGTAACATTCCTTTCAACAGAAACCAAACCTTTCTCACTGTTCAAAAAGCATTACAGTGATGTGTCCTAATAAGGGTGATCCCTGAGTTTGCTGCTTTAGGCAACAAAGAAAATTAGTAGGGTCTCAAAATTCCAGAACTAGCCAGAACTATACTTTCAGGTATTTGACCTGAAAAACAGCATTGAATTCTATCCACATTTACCTACAGAACTACTCTTACCAAAGGAAGGAAAAATAGCAATATTACAAATAAAAAATAAATCACCTGCACAAGTTGGAATGGAAGGAAAACAGATACTGACAAGAACCTAAAAAGATGACTAACACAGCAAAAAGCAAACAAATAAAATTAAGCTGGTATCTTTTATTCTGTCTGTACAAAGAATGAAGGATGCTTAGAAGGAAGTGTTCAACAAAAGATACGAAGAGTTTTTCTCCTCATGTTAAATAACTGTAGACAGATAACAGAAAAATAGTGGACATGTGGAATCATGAGACATGAATAAAGCACAGTGGCTTCTGACTTGGGGTGTTCTCATTAAAGTGAAAGGATGTTAAGTCAGGTTATTTAAAATTCTTTATTTTTCATTTCTGCTTAAACTTGTTTAATCTAAATTTATGAGAACGGATGGAATGAGCTCAAACAGTGAACAAATTCTTATAGTACTTCTGAGGATCCTGAGCTGGTGAAGGATCTAGAGAACAAGCCTTATGAAGGGAGGATGAGAGAACTGGGATTCTTGAGACTGAAGAAAAGGAGGCTCAAGAGGAGTCTAGAGAGCAAGCATATCCTTTAAAAATAAAAAAGAATCAAAATCACATACTGCATCTTCATTCATAGAGCAGAAAAGAAGCTTCTTATTGTAATATGATCTTCAGCTTCCAAGCTTACTCATTTGATTTATTTAACCAAAAGAAAATTCTTTCCACTCCTCCAAAAGAGATTACAAATACCAAAAGTGGGTTCAGCCATTCAAAAAATGCAGTCCTGGTTAAACAACCAGGGACTGCTACCTCTTTCACTTTTGACATTTTTTAAAACTTCAGCACCAAACAAAGCTGTTACACTGGTCACTTTTAGAAACTCACTTGGAATTATCTGAATAGATGATAATGTATTTACTTAGGCATAAAGTCCCCTAAATTTTCAGAATTAGGCTCTACTTTTGCAGCCCTTTAAATAATGTTATATATTTATCTCTATATATAAAGGAAAGAAAATATACTGCAGTTTACTGTGTCAATCACTAACAAATCTAAGATTGAAACAAAAGCTCACTCTGTTGGGGTTGAGGAATGGCTTCATTTCATTTAAGAATGTGAGGCAATTCAGTAAACTTCCAAAGGTGCAAGGGAGATGCATAATGCACAGCCTCTGAAAAAACAAAGGGCAATGCTAGCCTTCAGCATTCAGGCTTTTGCAAACCTCATTCTTGTTGTAAAAGGAGAAAAATGCCATGCAATGCTACTAATCAAACAAGTCTGCTCACTTTGTCCAGACCACTGGAATCTCCTACCCTCTGTTGCTACATCAGAATACTTCTCAATTGAAACACAATTTCATCACTTGAAACATAATTCCATCACTTCACAAATTGCTTCACCAGACATATCCCTCTCCAAAAAGACCAGCATGCAGTGAAAAATATCTTTTTCAACTGTATCGTACAGAAGATAGATAGTTAAACCTGACAAAACAAGAGAACACCGTCCTTGGAGATGCCATCATATTGCAGAAGCATCAACATCAAAACCAGAAATTTTCTCAGTGGTTCATCCCTGGTGCAGTCTGGTCCCTTTCCTGTGCAATGCATAAAAGAGTTAAATAATGGGAAAAAACTATACAGGAGGGAGCTATCAGCATGGTAACCAGAGAGGGAAGAGGCCATCACTCAAGCTGTTCACTTCCCTCGCTGGGTTGTCACCATTTGCTGCGCAAATCTGTTGACAGGTCAACTCACCAGGTGTTAAGAAAAGTGATGGCCAAGAATAGTGCTGGATGTCCTCCTGAACTTGCATTCAGAGATGACTTTAGTTTGCTTATAACAAAATAAGACTATTGTCTATCCCATCTCTAGTCACTTCCTGTCTCAGACTGTTCTGAAAAAGGCTTGATTTATGTTCTTGCACTTCACACTTCCACCCTGGGAAAGAACATAGCTTGTCAAATACTTCTTGGTAATTAACATGATGTAATCTTTCTGAATGCATTAGTTACCTAGGAATTGGTGAAAAAGAATTTTTTTTAAATCTGTAAAAGATCCAAGCTGTGGAGCAGCATGCGCCTGAAAGATTGAGGCTGTCCTCAGTCTGAGGTCACTCACCTCCCAGTGTGATTATTACAGGTCACCCAAGAAGACATGTAAAGGTCCAAAACCATCCTGCAGGACACATGTAAAAAGAGAATAGCATTCCTCTTCGAGTCATTTTCTAACAAACTTCTACAGCAAATCCAAACACCCCATGTCATATTTATAGATGTTATAAACAGGAAAGTTCTCTCAAATACCTTTTTCTGTTAAAGAAAAGAAAAACATTTATGCAACTAATACAGATGTCTTTTTTCCAGCAAAACCGGGAGAACCCAAATGCTTTGTCTGACTCCATGAGCTAGTTCCCATTAAATAATGAACCACACACAATCCCTCCTTCCCGGCCATGTCACAACGTATGTCATTTGAAAGGTTTGCAGGGCTGCAGCCTCCCCATGTCAGACAAAAAACACACCAACCCTCAGCATTACAATCACTAGGTATAACTTACTAATATTTATATTATGGTAGCATTCAGAATCCAGATAAACTGGGATTCTGGGATTCATCAGTGTCAGTAACAGAATTATTATTTAGAGCACTTTTCCCCAGTAGTACGAAATAAACCGGATTAAATGAGGCTATAATGAGGGGACAAACAAAACCGGTCTGGGGAGGAAACACAGTGGCAAAAATCACAAAATACACCTAATGCCTGGACAATCTGGGAGCAATATTCAAAACTAATACCTATTATCAGATTACAGTTCTTTTTAGACACCGTATAGGAGAAACTTCCAAGAGGTGGTTCCAGTATGTGAAAAAACCTAGCATGAGAGACAGGGTTTAGGTATAACATGAGAAATACATTGGAAAACATAACAATAACTGAACGCCGTTAAAGACAAAGTCAAACTTTCACAAGAATGATATTGTGAAATAGAATAAGTGAATTTTTACTTACACTACACATTCAAAGATCTTTTGCACTTTTCAACAGTTTAAGAATGTGACCAGCTTGCTTTATACTTAATGAGGATGAATGCTCCTGTAATGGAAATGTACTTACACTTTTGTAAAGGTCTCCTAGTTTCAGAAAAAAACCATATAATTCAATTTGAGAAATGGACCAAGAAGAAAATAAGTCTATCTTCTAATGGTATTTCTGAAAATTAAAAATTACTTTTGTCATCTTCCTGTCCTTCACCAAAACTGTGTGGAATGTCTAGGCACCAGTGCAGTGCAGCCAATTTTTTATACTTTTAAGACATGAAAATATTTTATGTTATACTACTTTATCTGGTTCACCTGCTTGTGTTCCCATTTCAGAGAAGTTTGTTTCCTAAGACACATGGCATAAGGGGGGATGACATCATGTTCTGATATTTTTTCACTGTTACTTTGGCAGCTAGGCTTTTTTTATTGCTTAGCAAAACATAATTTCATAATCAGCATGATTTCATGCTGTTGTCTTTCAATTCTGTTCTACCTTTTCACGTATTTGAGAATTCTAAAGTAAATCAGTGATGATGAAATCAATAAAGTCCACTGCTATTTGCATGGCCAAAGAAAATTATTCCATCTAATTTATCATAACCAGCACAATATATTCTATTTTGCAGTTTAAATATACATAGGCGAGCTGTTAGATTATTTTAAGATGCTATCTGAACCTGTAAGACACCACCTGCCAAAACATTCAAAACCTGAATTTAAATATGTGAACTCCTATTTTTACCAGCTAACTCTAAGGGATCAGGGGGAAAAAAGCCACAAAAAACTAACAGCAACTTTCTGAACAGGTTCTCTCAAAATACCTTCTCAAATCAGCTTAACCTTGCTCTCTCTTCAAAGCTAAGTAACAATTAGATAGAACTTAACTTAGAGCAACCATGGCAATTGTCTTTCTATCCTCCAGTAACAGGAGTTACTGGAAGAAGTGCTGTAAGAGCTAATGGGCTGTATCCAGGTGTTAGAAAGTCTAAATTAAAAGGACTATACCAGCCCAGAAAAAGTACATCAGATTTGGGGCTTGGCAATGTAATTGTGGTGTTTTCTGGTTACAGTATCCTGTCTGTGGAACCTAAACTTTACTGAATAAGTAGACATTTTAAAAATTCAAACTTCCTCATTGTAAGTATTGTCATATTATTTCAAATTACACTTTAATCCATCACCTGCTCAACATTATGCCTCATGGACAACATTAAAATTTCCAGTATTTTGAAATAAATTTTCAATGCACATGCCAATTTCTAAAACAAAAAAATCTGCTTTTGAATTCCACTGAGCAGCCAAAATAGGGATCTTAGTACACTGTGAGTGCTTACAGACTTCTTAGTAGAACAGCTTAGTCATAGGAAAATAGAACAAATTTCTTTTCTAATGTCTTCCCTCTGTTTTTCTGTAAAGAGGTTTGCCTTGTTTCTCCTGCCCAGGAAAAAAGCATAGTACACAAGTCTATGTCTTCTTTCAAACTCTCTTACTAATTTTTCCTTTTCTCTATGAACACCACTCAAGTAGTGCTCTATGCAGGTTGAAATAACTGGTTGTCAAACTACAATATTCATTGCTGCAACTGTAGAAAAGGCTAAATGAAGACTTTTGCAAAACGCCTGAGATGAACAAATCCATATCTGGGACAGAGACAATAAATTCAGTGCAAAACTAACGGGTTTTATAAAGAGAACAAATTAAATTATTAGAAAGCAAGCAGGGAAATACATTGCAAGAACAATCAGTGAACATAAAGAAGCTGGCCAAACATGTCAGTGGGGATCACTACATAATGTTCTCCTGTGGTACTTGTTCTGATAAAACTTAGCTGTTTCTGTTCAGGGACACATATTTCACCAAGGTAACACTAAAAGCCCAACAGCACTGGCTCCTAACACTGCATACAGATGCATTTGGTTTGCATACGTGTGAATCATATTTATATTTAAATCAATGGAAAGCACAGAGCACTGTAACATCAGGATTAAAATCTTGATTTGGATATCTGGAATATTGCACATGGACAGGTTCAGCCACCAAGCAAAGGATAGAGAGATAACTGTAGATTCCAGCGTTACTTTGCCAAGAACAATTCACCTGGGAAGGAAGGATACCTTTCTCAGACAACTGCCCAGCACAAACCACTTCTAGAGCACAGATCACATCCATTTTACTCCATTCCCTGTACTCCTGTTATCCTTGACTGTTACAAGTCTAAACAATGTCTGTAGAAAATAACAGATAGACCCTGCTGCTTGTTCTAAGATCACACAATTGTACCTCATTCCCCCAAAATCTACTTTCCAAGGAAGATGTCTCTTCTCTGTCCCTTATCAGGAACAGTTGAATTTGCTGGCCAGCAAGTTTTTAAGTCAGGAAACAATACAAGGTGACAAAAAGCATAACCAAGATCTGACCACTATTTTTGTTTACTAGGGATGCTTAGTATGTAGCACAGAGAGAAGGAAATGTTTAAACTGGAGGAATCTTCTTTACATTCTCTTTACGTGTTTATATGGCTATATGCAAAGGTAATTTGACTGATACTAGACTGTGTGGGTTTTTTTCATTTGGTTATTTCAGATAAAGTTGCTTTTTTCTTTCTGCCTACATACAAAACAAAGGAGTACAATTGCAACATAGCCCTGCTAGTACTCACCTTTTAACAAAACTTGTTTGGGGTGCAATCAGTTCATGTATTAATGTTTGAGCTCATCACATATTTAAATAAGAGTATAACAAATGTATGAAAATACCAGAAACCTTGACACTTGTGAGATTTTCAACAGAAGACTAGTTTTATTCCCAGCTCTAGTTCTTCAGACCTGTTTGAAACTTTCATGACCTCTCCTATGCCTTTGCTATTCTTTAATGTTTTTCTTATCCTATTTATTTCCTTACAAGTTTTCAGAGCTCACATCACATGCAAATTTGGCTGCCCGCAACCCAATGCTCCATATGGCATCTCACCCACGTATTCTTACACTTCCATAAAAATCTCTTTCACTTTGTGTTTTATTTTGCTTTTAATCTTTTCCTTAGTGAATTGATTCAGTGTGTTTTCCTTACATTTCCATATTTTATCCCTGTTGCTCTGTTACTGCCACAATAGTTTTTGTTAACTACTGTCACATATATGCATATGGATAACCCAGCACATCATGGCTATCAAAACCAGAATTCAGGTGAGTTATATGACATTTGCTATGTGAACTGACACTTCTCATTTTGCCTGCAGGAGCTGCAAGGGAAGGTCAGACAGTTTGTCCAGTTCTTCAGAAAACACTGGTTTAAAGGAGGCAGAGAGCTTCAATACAATTTACTAACATTTCATTCATAGAGATGACTAGCTACACACAAACAGATTGGAAAATACATTCCTCTGCAGGACAGATACTACTTTACATTCACAATATTTGTACTGGTATCTATGAGTTGTACAGATCCTATTATAAAGCAACTTGAAACACCATCTCTATTTAAAAACCAATGTTCACTCATTTTAAATGTTAAAATTAACTGGTATAACTCATTATTTATCAGCCTTCACCTTTGCCATTTTTCCCCAACTGCTTTGAGAGTTGCCTTTCTAGCACTGGTCATCTTATCTCTTTGGGTTTCCCATAAAAAATTCGGAACATATTAGCAGGGGTTTTTTTTAGCACAACAGTGTCCAGAATGTTGTTAGAGTTTCTGAATTGCCTTTTCTTGTAGGCCTGGTCTTTATCCATACACGACCAGTACTGCAGCTGGAAGTGCAGCCGGCTCTTAGAAATGAAAGAGATCTCACCATGATAGATAAGAAACCTAAACAGAAGAGGAAAAAAAATCATCAGCAGTTGAGAGAAAAAACAATTGAAGTGGTAAATGGGGTAGAGAGCGCAGAAAGGAAGAAGTTCAGGGCTCTGAGTAAGAGAGTGACCTGGCTAGAGAAGAGAAAGCAACAGAACAGCTTCCCACAGGACACCTCCCAGCAGGTATGATTAATTTCTCTCCCTCTCCCCACACCCTCTTTGCTCAAATTGCAGGTAATCAATTGCAAATAAAGCGTGGTTAATAGCTGTTACTAAAAGATGGCTGTCCCTTAAGTGATGTTTACATAGAACAAGAAGAGTTGTATTCTACATAAGAGACTATAAATCTTGTACAGTCTAAAGTCTATAAGATTTGTGAGTAACAAAATCTCTTTCCAAAAACTTGACCCAGAGTTGAATCTGAACAGATAGGAAAACCCCAAACAAACAAAAAAACCCTCAAAACAAAACAAAGAAAAAAGCAAGCAACCAAACGAAACAAAAACACTGGGAAAAGGTAGTTGGCAGTTTCTTGTCACATGTTGTATTTGGGATCCAGGGCATTTGAGCTGTAGTTTCATTTCAGAGAGAAATCTGAAACTTTTATGCTGTTTTCCCCAAACTGTACAACTGATAATTGCCTTTATTTGTCTCTTCCAAGCTACTTATTTTAACCTGTATTCTACAAGTTTGTATTGCTTAATTAGTACTTTATTTCATTAAGAACAACAGAGAACCAATTTAAATAAAATGAATTATGTATTTGGCTTGAAGAGGATTTTATGCTTAAGGTACTTCTTGCAAACAAGGTATCAAAGACTTAAGTTCTCAACATGTTGCAACAATGTCTAATTGCTCACTCAGATTTATAACCTGAAGAAATACATTTTTCTGAAATAAGTCAAACGCCCATGAAAACACTAATTTATACAGGTTTTAATTCATATTAAATAACCTCAAAGAAACCCTGTCACAAGAATTTTTCTGTATAGACAGACCTTTGTGTCAAGTTAAATTGCCCAACACATGCAAATTACTTTGGATTATATTACATTCTGAAAAAATTGACAAGATCAGACTGTTGAAAAAAACTAAAACATAGATCAGTCATTACATGAAAAAGGACAAAATGACTAAGAGAACTCAAGTATTTTGACAGGGCTTGAAATTATTAATGTTTGCACCAAAAAAAAAAAAAAATTGGTCTATTCACACACAAATTGACTTAGAATTTATATATGAGAGCAAAAATGCAATCTTCTAGATTTAGCTAGACTTAGCATAGAAAAATTAAAATTATATTTTGTGATGTCAAGAATATTAAATTAGCATTTTAAAAAAATACATTCACTGTTGGCTAAAACCAAATGCCTGGGGCAATACAAATACAGTAATTTCACGACTATAAGGCGCACCCTTTTGACTAAAATTTTCCCTGGAACCCGGAAGTGCGCCTTATAGTCCGGTGCGCCTTATCTGATGGACAAAGTTCAAAAAAATTGCCTACCCGGAAGTGCGAGCTGCGAGCCACGGGGAGAGCCGGCAGGGCCATGGCTGCCAGGTGGAGGTGGGGCGGAGTAGGGGCGGGCACGCCCCGGCCCTGTGCAGGCGGAGCCGCCCCTCCAGAGGCACGCCCGGGCCCCGTGCAGGCGGAGCCGCCCCTACACAGGCACCCTCCAGCCCCGTGGAGGCGGAGCCGCCCCTCCACAGGCACCCACCGGCCCCGTGGAGGCAGAGCCGCCCCTCCACAGGCACCCCCTGGCCCCGTGGAGGCAGAGCCGCCCCTCCACAGGCACCCTCCAGCCCCGTGCAGGCGGAGCCGCCCCTCCACAGGCACCCACCGGCCCCGTGGAGGCGGAGCCGCCCCTCCACAGGCACCCACCGGCCCCGTGGAGGCGGAGCCGCCCCTCCACAGGCACCCACCGGCCCCGTGCAGGCGGAGCCGCCCCTCCACAGGCACTCCCTGGCCCCGTGGAGGCGGCACGGCCCCTACAGAGGGACGCCTGGGCCTCGTGGAGGCGGAGCCGCCCCTCCACGGGCACCCACCGGCCCCGTGCAGGCAGCACGGAGGGGTAGCGGCCATAGCCTGGCCCCGGAGAGGCAGCACGGAGGGGTGGCGGCCATGTCCCGGCCCCGCCGGATGCAGGCGGGCCTGGGGCCCCGCGGCACCGCCCCTGCCAGGTACAGGCAGGCCCGGGGGCCAATGACTGCCGGGTTGAGGCGGGGCCTCGGCCAGCAACTGCGCGGAGGGAGCTGGGGGCGGAGCCTCGCTGCAAAAAAAAAGTGCGCCCTATAGTCCGGTGCGCCTTATCTGATCTACAAAGTTGCGAATTTTGCCAACTCCCGGTGGGTGCGCCTTATAGTCCGGTGCGCCTTATGGTCGTGAAATTACTGTAATTAACATTCTCAAAGCTAATATATACAAACAAATAATTTTAGCCACACAGCTTCTGCACAGCTTAAGTTACTCATATGTAATTTTGCAGGCTTGAAACTTATGTATCAAATAGTTGCAGTGACATTTCCTTGCAACTCACTAACTCCAAGGAAATATGGTTTCCTCACTGCTTAACTGAATATTACCACTAAAGAACTATTTTTCAATTGCAGAGTAGATGCATGATGCTGTAATTAAACGCATGGGTGTTTTCAGCTATTATTTTGGTTACTGAATAAGGTCCTTAATATTTTAATGGTGTAACATTAGCATAAAAAAAATATGAGAGATTAAAAAGATTAACAAATTCAGCTGGATAGGACCATGATAATCTCATCCAACTGCCAGCTACAGGGCTGCCCAAAAGTTAATGCATATTATTATGGGCTTTGTCCAAATGCTTTTTCAACACTGACATGCCTGAAATTTTACCTTATCATAACTACTAAAATGTTTTAATTTCATTCATTAGTTAGTTCCAAAAGCTTATTAATGCAAAATTATTTGAGCTATATTATTTGTATTATGTAATTGTTAAGAATTGCTCTAATTTTAACACTAAAAAAAAATCTAATGGAATCATCTTTATGAGATGACAATAATTCACTCTATTGGGAAATAACAGCAACAAAAAACCCAAGAATGATCACACTTGCAAGGCTGTTTATTGAAATCTGTCAGTGAAATTCATCAGCTTCAATACTGAGCTGAGATTTATATAATCACTTATCTTTTAGTAAAATCATCTGTCATTACACAAAGCAGATTACAGTGCAACTATTTTACCTTGAATTTACTGAGAATTATACATCTCAAGTAGAAGAAGCCTTTCTGCAAGGTGCTGATTTTGTTGTACCTTCCAAATATTCTACACTGCAAGTAATTGAGCTAGAGCAGTTAATATCCAGGGTATTTTATGCCTCTTGATCTCTTATTTCTCTGGTACAATTCATACAACTGGGCATGCAACTTTGCATAGGTTCTACATATGTCCCTCCAAAAAAGTGCTTTAAGATCTTAATTATCTCAGTATTTGAGATTGTTTTACCTCCTCCTGCTTCGAACTGTTTCAGAGGGGAAGGCAATTTCATTGCTCCCATGCTGTTCTCACCTAGCATAAATAAGAAGGATCATTTTCTTATAGATAATTGAAGGATCAAGAATAACAACTGCCTAATTGCCTTCTGTATGGAAAAAAGTGAAGGAAACAAGAATTCAGTAGAGATTCATGACAGGAATGTTCTTGGCTGGAAGGGAATTTTCTATACATGTTTACATCAATAGATAGCTGCAATACAAATGCTCTCAGTTGGAAGCTGGGACCATATTCAGTCACTCTGCACTTCCATTTGAAAAGTGCAGAACAAGTTCTCATTGCAAAATAAACTCTAGCCTTGTGATAAAGTATATTTTGTTTGTAAAAATACTTTGGTGACTATGCTCTGGGACTCTCAGGAGGGAGCTTTAAGAGTCTCCAAGCTTGCCAAACTGCACAGCTTTCACAAACCTATTACAGAGTCAGACCAGAACCCTCAATTCCCTTCAGGACTGCAGTATTCCTTTGTGCCACTAGTTACTGGTTTTAGTTAGGCAAAATTCTTCTAAGTTTCTATCAGTTTTACCTACATGAAGATGGAACAATTCTGGCCTTTGAAAATGAAGAGATAAGAGGTTAATGCACTAACTCAAACAGCTTCATTAGACAGATTTTAAACTTTACCAGGGAGTTTCTCCAGCCACATGCTGCCCATCACACGTATGGCTTTGTAGTGGGATAATTTAACAAAAACAGCAACACAATCAAAAACCTAAGTTGGATGTACAACATTTTGTTATTGCTAGCATTTCAAATTTCTCCAAGAATACTGTTACTCCATCCTAATGCACACTGTCCTTTCTTTACATTTGCAAGGAGTTCTGAGTTTATATGTTCTTATTCCTTATCTGACTGATACAGGGCTGTCAAAAATTAACTGGCTTTCAAAGTTCTGCTTATAAAAATGATGAAGTAGAATGCCTTTTTCTCATTGTTTTAAAAGGTTTCTGCCTCAGACCCATTCAGTGACACCCCCCCAGTATAGGCAGATTGTTTGTCTACATCTGAAGTGGAAAGACATTAATTATGTTTTCTTATTTAGTAAAAATGTGAGTTTGAGTTTTGGGCAATACAAAATTTCCTATTGGTAACAGACCTGTCTGAGGACTTTTTTTCCCATACAGCTCTTCTATAACATGCCCTGTTAGAAGTCTCAATCCTTTACTCCTAACTTAAAGCTGTAAACAATTGTATATATGCTCATTCTCCTTTCAGCATCTGGGCTCTGGTAGTCAGTTTTCTAGGCAACAGGAAGAAAGAGTGGCCTCTTCTCAATTCCTGTAGATGCTTTCTACTCATGTTGGGACAAGCTATTAAGTACTAACTAAACACCAAATTTAAAGAAATTTTAAACTGCACATCTATTAAAAGAAATAATTATTCTATAACTTAAATTAAGCTCCTCAGTAGTGCGCAGGAACATATAATAAAGACCATGTATGGGTAGGTGTAATTGGATGCAGTTGCCTTAGGAACAAATGTTCAGCATACAAAGCAGGAAGCCTGCTTAAAAGGCAAAGACTTAAGCCTGATAGCTGAAACCTCGCTTGACTGAAGTTACTGAGAAAAGTACCATGGGCTTGGTTGGAGTCGGAGATTCATCCCAAAAGCTTTTCTAATTCTCCCATTATTATCAGTGCAGAACTAAATAATACATTAAAAAGTGCTGTACTGGAGATGTATTTTCCTGTTTCCCTTTCTCAGTAAGCTTATCACGAAAGAAAAACTACCTAGGGAGTCATAAGAGAGTTTAGACTTATACTCTAAAGATTCTAGTTTCAGTACAGTTCCAGTGTATTTTCATAATATAGAATGAGATATTGTGTCTTTAGAAAAAGACAATTGTGGGGTGTAAAAGAATTTGACATGTAGAGATAAAACACTGCCTGGTATATAAGTATAATTTTAAAGTAATATTAATAGCAAAGATTCCTCTAAAGATGCTATGCAAAAATCTTTTCACTTTGTAGCAATAAAGAATGCCTAATACTGTTTGCCAGAATGATTTCCAGTGAGAGGCAGTTTTTACCACGCACATAGCAGCCACAGAAGAGAAGAAGTACTGTTCCCAGTACAAGATGTGTTTCTTGTCCATCCATTTCTCTACAAACAAATTACTCATCCGTGCTTCTATGATTTACCGCCATATTTGTTTCCATTTGGGAAACATTACAAAATATAAAACCTCACCCTGGGTGAAGTCAGAACACATATACAGCCCTTTACCTCTTGAAATCACTATTTACAAAAGACAAGGAATTTCCTACAGATAATAAACTACACATTACTAAGCTGGAAAGTTTTGAAAGTAAGCTGTGTTTGAAAAAAGAAAAGCCAATACAGAAGTTGTTTATTAAATAAGTTGTTTATCAAATAATACTTCCTAAAAACTGTGAAGTAATTTTATGAACTGGAACTAGAGATCCAATTCTACACTGCACCCTTTAAGAGGATCTTTGTAAGTCTTACAAACAAACAACCATGAGAAGACAGTCATTTAAGGTGTCTGTGCATTCTTCATATATTCTCCCAAGACAACCTGACAAGCTGGAGAAAGTAGGCAAGAGTGAGACATCCTCCTGAAATCCCTGAAGCCATGCACACAATAGTTCTAATCCTTCATGTTAAACTAGTTTTCATGCCAACTCATGTAATTTCCCAGACTGATAAAGAGGACTTTACTTCCCATATATTGGAAGAAAGTTCACGTGGCTGTATGTAGGAGTCCCACGCTGTATCTACAATAATAACTGAATGTGGGCTTATGTTCATTTCCAAGTCAAGACCCATGTGTCATTCCCATGTCTATCGAAAAAACTTAAATCATTTTTGAACTCCTGAATGCACCAGAATTCACCTTGTCTGGACATAATCTCTGTCTTGCATGAAACCCAAGCTCCCAAATTCAGGCTCATGGAATACCCTTGCAATGTTTGCAAGAAATAGTTGGAATATAAGTCCTGAAAAACAGAAGCCTCTTGTCACAACCTATGATATAGAAATGTCAGGAAGCCAAAACCGTAAAAAAAATAGCCTTTTCTGCTCTTTTCTCAATCCTCTTGCTCAGCTTGAAAATAATCAAATCTCTTAAGACATTTTCTATGACTTCACTGACTTTAAGGGGTTTGTTTCTTGACTGCCTTTTTCTACCTTTACATTATTTTGTAATTTCTTCTCTTTAATTAGCTACTGGTAATCAAACCTAAACATATTTCTTTAGATTACCAATGTCTTGTTTCTGAAGCAAAGAAAGACCTGCAACTGAGAAGTCATCAGGCCAGTAGAATGCTAAATGCTATGCAGCAAAAAATCATTTTAGCAAATAATCATTTCAAAAGTACAAGGAACAATGTTTTCTGTCATTAACTTCCATTCCATGGAAAGTGCTAACCAAAACCATAGGCAGTAGCTAGCATCTAAGCTGAAAAAGCAAACATGATTACCATCTTTGCTTGTTCGAAATAGAGCCCCCAGGCTGCCAAAGGGCTACAAGCAGCACAATAGTGAGCTTAAGGGTGGAATGACCTGGCCTGCTCTACTTGGACAGTAGACAAGCAAGTCCATTTCCACACTACTTTGGTCCTTCAGCTGGTGTGAAGAGATAGCAAGGAAAAGCACCAAATTTGTGGTATTTCTGACATAAGCGTCAAGGAAAAAAAATCCTTTGGGTTGTCACTATTGGATCAGCTCTGCCACAGTATTTATATTGCAATGGGATCTATAGGAGTCTGCACCAATGTTCAAAAATGAAAATCTGGCTGCTTCCTTTAGTCATAAAAGGCAATTTTAATGAATTATTTGACAGAGGTCAGTTACAGCAAAGCAAAAATAAAATCCAATTACAAGATTAAGGCATTATTATTTCACTAGAAGCCAATTACATTCCCTTATCCTGGAGAGGCTCAAATATTCAAATTTTCTTGCCTGAGATGTTTGGCTTGCTGAGTTAATATATCCTACCAGCTATGTGATGTCACTGTTATTTTTCTAAATAACATTTAGAAAAATAATGTTATTTTTATATATTATCAATATATAATAAAATTCAATTTTACATTGTATTTATATATAATAAAAATAATAAATGTTATATTTATATATTGTTATATATTTCTAAATTCCAGCACTGCTGGAAGAGCTTTTCTCAGAAAACAACACAACTCCTCTATTGGCCAGATACACTCACGGAAACAAAATGACAGGAAAGAAAATAAGGCACATTTGGTAAAAAAAATGAACCTTATTAGGCTCTCAAGTTTCGGAAAAAAATAGAAGTATCTGGAACTATTCAGATGCACTTTTTTATAAGGGGAGATGACTGAGTAGAGAACAAGCTTCTCAAATTCTGAAGAAAATGAAAGCAGGGATATCTCTGCTTCAGCCCTTCTGTCTAAGGAATACTTCATGTAGTGGTTCATAAAGAAAATCTTTCTCTATGATCTTCCAAAAAATCACAGTATCTTTTTTCTTCCAAGGATATGCTGAGGGGTGAAAGAACATGTGCCTAGCAAAAACAAACAGGGGATCATAAACACTTGGAAGTAGTTTCTACAATAAGATGTACCACGTGAAGGCAAGCTATTGCCTAGGTAGGAACCATGACCTGATCTAGACAAATTTCTACGAATATAAGTGCTCATTTTATTACTGTACTCAGAGTAGTCATCATTCACAAGCAACAGCAGGAAAACCTATGGCTTCAGCTTCAAAAATAGCAAGAGGGACAGAACTACACCCTCACATTCCAATGGATGACGCTTGCCAAAGCACCAAAGTGGCCTTTACACAACTTTTCAATAGAATCATAGAACAATGCTGGTTGGAAGGGACCTTAAGGATCACGTGATTCCAACTCCCTGCCATTGGTAGTGGATAGCTGCCACTATACCTGGTTGCCATCTCTCTCCTCTTGAGGATAATTTTATCTGAAGTAAATGGCAGAAATTATCAGCAATTTACACAAGGAATATGAAACACAACCACCTCATTATATGGAAGAGAGATTATGGCATGAAAACTCACCTTGAAGACAGCCCCGACATGAGCTAGAAACTAGTAAAATTAGCTATTAAGCTAATGAGCATTGCTGGTCATCCTTTTGTGGCTTTGTGTTTCAGTAACACTGCAGTAACACAACAGTATCTGATATCACGGTAGGACAACACAGGCTTTGTAGTCTGATTTCAATAAAATTATCTGCTGCAATTAATTGTTTCTAATAAAGAAATCACTATTTAAACTTGTCAATATCCATCACACAGTGCACTCTAGAACCATTACAGAAATTTACCCTGAGGAAGGGTCTGCAATAAAAATCATTCCAAAAACAGGTACTTGTTCATAATTCTTGAGAGTTTCCAAATTATTTTTTCAAAATTAACTTATTCCCTCATTATTCCATATCAATTCAGAGTAGTATGTGTTTTTAGCAACCATCCATTATCATTTATTAGTGAATATGTACACATTTCTATTAAAAAAACAAAAAAATTTGCATTTTTCCAGTGGAAGGATTCTCAAATGCCAGGTGACACTCTTTAAAAACTGTTAATGCGGGCCCTGACATTGCAAAGATGTACAGGTAGGTTTAGCAGTAGGCTTTCACAGTGGAGACTTCAGTGGTATATTCTAACACAGCAGCATTCAATGGTAACATTTATTAAGGGTATGAAATGAATGCTGGAAATCAACAGACTCTTAATTGCTGTCCCATGAACTGTTTTGCATAAATGGCTGAAGATGACATGTAATTAAAGCTGAAAGCAATGAATTAATTTGTTTAAACAGTAAACAAAAAAAGATGGCTCATTTTGCAGGTGGTAATTTTTAGTTTCTTCACCATGAAAACTAGATACAAAACACAAAGTATTTATTCATCTGCCTAGTTAAAAGTGGTGATTACTTTACTCAATTAAAACTCTTAAGTAAACAAGTTACTAAATATTCACTAAACATTTACCATTTACTAAGTATTCATTAAATAATTAAAATATTTAGCAAACCAGTTTAAATGAGAATTTGCTTGGATTGCCAGCAAGAAATTTAAAACTTAAAGTTTGTGATTAATTAAGCCCTATATTGTAACAGGAACCAGTTTTCTACTTAGTACTGAACAAAAAAGTCTTACCAATTTTCAAAAGCCTAAGAACCCCCATCTTTCTTCCCTATTGGAATTGTCTTGAAAAAGAAGATTCTGAAAGGATTTTTCTTTAAATATTCACCTTGTATCTTTGCAGCTGCTCAGTATTCAGCACCTGTACTGCTCTGGCCTGCCTCAGGTGACCAGATTGTGCTCATTCTCAGACCACCCAGAGAGCTAAAACCCATGAGAGTCAATGGGTTCCCTTTCAAAAGGGAAACATATCCTGTAGTATCTGGGATGCAGACTCCGAAACACTTACAGAGACTGTTTCTGGGGACAGCTCTTCTGAGCCACAGAGACTACTACTATGTAACGAGGAAAGTGCCTAAGAAGTTTTTGTGTGAACTGTCATGTGGACATAGGTCAGAAACATCCCTGTTTCATGTATCACCACATGTAGGTTTAGCCTGCAGCAGATAACTGCAACTGAGATAATGCTACAGTACTTTTAAATCTGCAATGCAATTCATCACCATTGCTTTCTTTGCCTGTAGGTGTTCCTGTAGGTTTTCTTGGTAGCATAAAAATTACTAATGTTAGTACTGACAATGAAGAGCATTGATTAAAAAATAAATCAGGCCTCAGACACCACAAGCCTTCACTAAAAAAATAAAAAAGAAAGAAAGAAAAAATGTATAAGGCACATATTTTTATTCATCTTCTAAGCTTCAGTGCTGACACACACATTGGGTGTTGTAGAAGGACTAATGACCTACAGATTGACCCTGTGAAAAGAAACTTGGATAGCTGCACCAAGCAAGACACCTAGAGATTACTCCATGTTTTCACCTGAAAAGCAAGATTCTCACATAATCATTTGGCCTCAGAAAAAGAAACATGAACGATACCACCAAGCCTTGCATTAGTTATAAACTTATTATAGTCAGTATTTATGCATTAGAAAGCAACCAATCAGTTTAAATTAATTGCTTACAGTTGGCCTGAAAATGGCTTTCCCCAGAGGCATTTATAGTCTTCGACTTGTCTTTGAAATTCTGGAGCACATCACCTCAAAAAGTAAGTTAAATTCTCCCTAAGATGCAAATACATGAAAATCGTATTTGCACAAATTTCTCTTGATTCATATTCTCGCTGGATTTGCTTTTAGCAACTGTGAAATTTCAGCATTCTGTGGCACATGAAAAGAAAATCATAAGGAGGAACACTGGGGATCAGTTGGAAACACTGGTCTTTAGCTGTATAACTGATACTCTAATATTTATAAGAGCACAGTGCTCACACATTTAATTAGCTAAAACCAACACTAAACTCTTACCTTGAAAGGTTGTCAAAGTCTATAACTGAGAACAGCCTGCCCAGAGGAGTTAGGAGTCTCTGGAAGTGTTCAAGGCCAACCTGGATGAGGATTTGAGCCAGCTGGTCCAGTGAATGTGTCTCTGCTTATGGCAGGGGGGGGTTAAAACTAGAAGACTTTTAAGGTCCCTTCTTACCCAAATCATTCTATGTTATAATTCTGTGATTGGCATACTCAGACAATTATGCTTTTTGAGCAATCTTCAAGCTATTCAGCCAATGTGTTTCAGTATGTTACCGATATTGGTGACAGCACTTAAATTTCACATTCAGGTCAAGACCTAATGTGCCACACACTTGATGAGTACTATATTGAAATTTTGTGCATTAAAATTATATGGTTTATTTTGTTATTGCTGAAATTACTATGAAGAAACATTAAAATATGAAAATTTATATTTAAAGTAGCAGGGAGAAGCAAAGCCAGAGAACTTATTTTAGTGGACACAATCTTTCCCTTTCACCTGAACACCATATCTATTAAAAGTTATCACAGGGACAACCTGGAATTATTCACAACGTCAAAGTCTCAGAATAATATATGTTTACAAGCCATGATCCACTAACAGTGGATCAGTTTATTCCTAATAAACAGAACTAAGAGGAGTTAAAACTACATACCATTCTCTTAATTTTCTTTCTGCAGGCAGGGAAACGTCTGTAAGCACACAAAGAATATAAGTGAATAAAAGAGGGAAGCCAAGGCCCATATAATTGTGATTTGTCCATAACAAGTCTGTATTTATGAACACATGCCAAGAATATATGAAAGTCCCCCTTTTAAAAGAAAGACCTTAATCTTAAACAAGGAGTAGAAGCAGGTGATCTGTAGGAAGAACATTGCAAAATAGGGATAGCTGGCTCAAGCCCACGTGAATGTATTTAAAATACTAATCACATAATGACACACTGTGATATTGAATCACCAGAAAACAGACCTAGTTAGAGAAAAATGAATGTTTGGCAAAGGTGGTAACTGTGAACATTTCCTGTGGAAACAAGCACCCTGCCAATTGCTACAGTCATTAAAATAGACAAGTCTTCCATAGTGACCACAAGGACAGTCCTAGAGTTTTGTGACACCTCTATTTCTCAAGTGCAGAAAAGCTCCTAGGGAACTACACTAAAAAATATTTAGAAAATGAATTCCAATTGACAATGTTGTGAAATGGAAACTTAAAATACGGATGTTCACCTCAAAACTTGCCTCTGCTCTTCAACTGAAGTCCCAGGTTTCCAGAGACAAAAATCATGAGCATTCACATAACCTTCATGGAAGAGAACAGCAGTGCTAACACAGCTCTAACAGCAGCTTCATCTCCATACAGGAAGAAGACTATCAATGGGACCTGCAAATCTCATGACATTGTTTTGGGGGCTTTTTAATTAATGTCCTTGATCTCTATATTCTAACTAAAAGAGAAAGAAAAAAAAAAGTTAACATACCTCTTACTGATAATGAGAATTTCACAAATATTGAGCTCTATTACATTTGTAGCTGCATAAGAGTATGATTCTACATTGTGACTGCATCTTATCTGTTTCTTCCCCTCTGCCTTTATATTTGAAAAAACAAATCACATTCTGCAAAATATTCCCCATGGGACACATATGAATATTTGATTTAGACTGGAGAGCAGTTAACACATAATTAGTTACTCTGGAAATCAAAGAATTCAGAAAAATAACTACCAGATTAGATCAGGGAATACTGCTGTTATTTTTCAAGAAAAGTCTCCTCACTTAGCCTAAGGAGCGGCTAATTCAAATTCTGGATAATGAAGTTTAATATTCTCTCCAATATGTTTCCCATTTTATCACAATTCTAGATCTTGTTACTGCTATTACAGTCCCTTGAAATTTTCATCTCAAGGATAAATTACATGTTTTCTTCAATACTATTTCTTTTTCTATCAGTCTTTAATTGATTTTCAGCTTCTTTGCTTATCTACATTTTTTCTCTTAAGACACAGTAAGAAGAAAAACTCTCTACCTGCCTAAGCAACATGTGCCAGTACTTTCCAATACTTTTGTTTCAACCTCTTTAGGGTAAAGAGCAAAAGCTCTTGAGATTCTTGACAGATTGATTGCCTGTACTCTTTCTCCTTGCTCATCTCAGAGCCTCCTGTAATTTTTTTTTTTTGAGAGCTAATAATCATAATTACAGTATCTCACTAGATTTGCTGAAGGCATCCTAACACACAGGAACTACATTACATTATTCCAGTTTCTAAAATCCAGTTTGCAAGTGCAGTCAAACAGCAGAGGTCTTCCCTGAGCTGTGTACAGTCCCAAAATCACCAGCCAATGTAATGTGAAAGTTGGCAGGCAATTTTAGCATTTTCAGGAAATGTGAGGCTTCTGTTTGTGATAACTGAATGACATTTATTGACATTTCAGCAAGTCACCTGGCTGGGACAGGACTCCCTAGGGTAATCTTACAAGTCCTTTCTCATTCTGTGCAATCCAGACCAGTTTGTGTCTTCAGCATATTTTCACTTCTTCCTCCTCTCTTTCCAACTAATTTATAAGAATATTAAATATTGGAGTTGCTACATAACCTTGAGGCATCTGGGTATTTTTCAAATTATTCTCCAAGCAAATTTAGGGGTCACAGTAACATTATCTCAGGCTATCAGTGGTAGCTTCCCTAATGGAGTTTTGCTAAAACAAAAACAACCAAATAAGAAAAAGCTTTCTGAATCTCTCAAACAATTGTATATATCCATGCATACACCTGTTTATATATAAACAGTCTAAATAATGTACAAAAGGAATACACTTCAGTGTAAAAAACGTAGATCTGGCCCTACAGGCAATTTAGTTACAATAAAAAGAATGTCACCAAGAGAGATAAACTAAATCAATCTAGATCAGGCCATATTATGGACTTATTTTCTGCAAAGCAGGTTCATTATTAATGCAGTCCATAATTACAATCATAATTACAATCCAAATGCCTACAAGGATGCAAAATAAGATGACAAAAAGTACCCAGGTTGCAATTTGAGCTTAAAAAATTCATTTGTTTGCAGTACTTGTGCCAAATGAATTTTCTAACTGCAAAGTCACAAGGAAAGTCCATATCCCAAAATTAGACATCAGCCCAAGTTGAAGGAGTATTCAAAGATGTTTCAAAGAGGCTGTGACAAAGTTGTCTTCCCACTTGAGATGATATACCCTATTCAGTCAGCTATTCAGCTGATGCAGGTCAACATGGCTTTCCTTAAATCATGCTGTAGAGATGTATCTTTTCTACGTGTCCTTCTATGTTCCCAGTAACTCAGATTTTAAATTGGCAACAAATTCACATAACCTATTATTTTTAGACACACATTTATGAAACTCAGACACTTTGTATATTTATTCCCCACCATTATAACTCAAGTATGTAATTTTATTATTCAGATCAAATTAGGGGAGAAAATGTAACTAGAATAGAAGGCTTAGCCTTGCTATTAACTTTTTCAGACAGAGTTATAAATTTCAACAAATAGGTTATAATTGAGGAGCCAGCATGACCTTTATTATTTCAGAAGGTTCAGCCATAGCAGCTCAGTGTGACTTCAGCTAGACTATTAGTCACTCTGTCAGATAGAACCATTAACATCCAACTCAGTCTGGCATCCACATATGATCTGATCCTTAAAACTGGCCTGAATAAGCTTTACTCTCAAGAATAGCCCCAATCCAGGCACTGGAAGTGCTCGTATAGAAACACCATACTAATGAGTAAAGTAGCAAATATCTGATACTTCTGTCATAATTGCAATCAAAGAAAAAAAAATTTAAAAGGCTCTCATAGAAGAGTATTAGAATATTTATCAGTAAAGTCCTATTTTCAGGCAATCAGAAGCAGCTCTTCCTCAGAGAAAAACTGAACTAGTACTGTATGCCATGCATTCTTGTATCATTCTATCTCATTATTAAGCACACTGACAAATAGATAAACCAGTAGGAAATATTTCAGAACATTTGCACTTAATACTTAGGGAAGTACAATATGAAAACAACCACTTTATCAGAGCCAGTGTTTCCAGCAAAGCAATGATTTCTGTTACAGCAGAATCCTTCTATCAACAAAAAACCCCTGCGATGTTACAAACGACCTTAAGTGGACCAAAACAATGTTATGACTTTGATTAATTGGTAACCTACTCTAAAACTTTTTAATGCATTCAATTGACACACACATGATGAAAGACGGACGAGAAATAAGGCGTAACACACAAAAATACTAGTTGATATATTACAACAACTCGAGGTAATGCTTCCTTTGTAAATCATGTATGTGAAGGAATACAGCTACACCTCTCTTCGTATCGTTATCATTTGAAGTTTCTTTCTCAAGTGTATGCATACAGAAGAAACAGCTCCACTCGACATAGGAAAATACAGATCATTCAGCTCAAGTGCTGTGAAAATTTGACAGTCTCCTAAAACAACGCAAAGACACATTGATAACGCATTACTTGTGGAAATGGTATGTGCATGAGCGTGCAGGGGCTTTTACACATCTGTCAACCCACGGTAATCACCGTCGCTAAGCGTGCCTGCAACATGAAGACAAATATTTGACCTATTTTCTTAGCAGAATTTAGCTGTCATCATTCTTAGCACCACGCTCTCGTGAACAAGCCACTGCCAAAGGACTAAGGCAACAGTAAGGCATAGAATTCTTCGTCGAGAGTGAGAGCGCTTCCTTCCACAGAGCGAGGTTTGCTCCAGCGGTAAAGGGATCGTCCCCTCGAACCCACATCCCTGCGCCCACTCCCCCCGTCCTGGCAACCGTCCATGCCCGTCCGTGCCGGGGACTCACGTTTGTAGCTGGCGGCCCAGGGCTGGTAGCCGTAGTAGCCGGTGATGCGGAGGATGCGCTCCTCGATGGAGGTGAGCCCCACGGACGCGCTGGTGAGGTCTTCCACGGAGCGGGACCACTTCAAGTCCTCTTTAATGGCCTCGTCCACCACCAGGTACTTGAGCTGGCGCAGCTGCGGGCTGATGTCGGACAGCCGCCGGGGGCTGACATCGGGGGAGCGCCGCATGCCGCTGCGGGTCGGGAGAGGGGCGTCAGCCCGGGGCCGCGCTGCCTTCGCCGCCCAACCCCGGCCCCGGGCGAAGTTGGCGGCGGGCGGCGGGACCCCCACCGGCAGGGGAGCCGGCCCGGGCCCGCGGCGCCCGCAACTTTCCTCGCCGCCCTCCACCGGAGCGACCCCCGGGAGCGGGCGGCGCCGCCGGCCAGGGTGCGGTGAGGTGTGGCGGTGTGAGGTGTCCCCGTCGCCCCGGCCCGCCCGCCCGTCCCCGCGGGTACTCACAGCGTGCCGGCTTTGCCCCGCGCGGAGCCGTTGGGGAACTCCCGGATCCCCATGGGGAGCAGCAGCGATGGCTGGGGGGCGCCCAGGCTTCCCGGCGGGGCGAGCCGGCGGCTC
This sequence comes from Catharus ustulatus, assembly GCF_009819885.2. Classification (NCBI taxonomy): domain Eukaryota; kingdom Metazoa; phylum Chordata; class Aves; order Passeriformes; family Turdidae; genus Catharus; species Catharus ustulatus. Next base: position 45,746,945 of record NC_046223.1, on the reverse strand, counting down.
TCACCGGCCGGGTAAGAGGCGGAAAGGAAGGAAAGGAGCGAGCGGGGGAGGCGGCGCCCCCGTGGCAGAGGGTCCCCCGGCTGGCGCTGCCCCCGGCGGGAGAGGTGGGCAGGGAGAGAAGCGGGCAGGGATGGAGGGACGGAGACGGACGGGCCTGCGCCGCCGCCTGCGAGCCGCTGCCGCCTGCGGAGCGCGGAGCGCCGGCGGCGGGGCCGGGCAGGGCAGGGCGCGCTCCGCGCCCCCCACCCCGCGCGCTGCCGCCGGCCACCGGCAGGGGGAGCCCCCGGGCCCGCCGCCGCCGCAAGCGGCCCTCGGGCGGGGCGGCCTCACCCTCTGGGCCGCCTCACCCCGGCCGGCCGAGCAGCGATGCCTTTCTCACCTCTGTTCGGTGCCGACAAGCTTGGAACGGCACTGCGGGACCGGACAGCCCGAGCAGGGCCGGCTCTGAAGTGACCACGGACCCCATCTGACGGGGACACCCAGCTGGTTACCCCTGTAAGGGCTCCGAACCAGCACCGGAACCACACAGCCTTCTATCTACTCATCTTCACTTTCATTATTTTTTTTTAACACACCACTTAACTTAAGTGGAAAACATGTAGTTAACCTTAAATGAACAAGTGAGCATAGATGTTGCCTTATACAAAGAATTCATTCACAGACAAATAAGATTAAAATCTGGTAACAGATTCTTGGAAAATTTAATCACCTAGAAGTATAGATAGTTGAAGTAAGAGTGTTTTGTATATATGTGTCCCTATATATTTGAGGGGGTGAGGGGAATCAAGGAGAAAAGGTTGGTGTTACCTTTCAGCACTGCACTAGCTCAGTTTACCTGGAACATGAAATCAGTGAGGTATCAAATGTGGAAGTGAGCTGGATCAGTTAAATGCAACCTTTCGCTGTCACTGAAGGGAACATTACAGCATCACTGCACCATTGTCAGAAAGGGAAAGTAAAAAAACCCAAAAAACCAGCAGACAAAAATCAAACTTATTAACATCTTAAATACACATGTATTCAATGAAGCACTAACTTTATTTTATTTACTCTACAACCCCTATGAAGGGGAAAATGTTTGCTGCTGAGAAAGCCAGTTCCAAAATCTACTACAGGTGAACAGCAGTGGTCTAACAGTGCAAGCAGAGGGTAATTGTGCAGGTGGTTGATGCTGGCTGCCAGTAATGACAGAACCCCTTGCAGTGCACACAAATCAATGCAGAAGGATGACTTTGGTTAAGATGAGGGGATAAAACACAATGCTCACTAAATCTAAGGACACTGATCACTGCCTTGATTTAAGTCTCTTTAGGGCATTTAGGGCAGGAATGGTGATAACAGGCACGAATGGGATTAATCATTTCAGTCAGGTCATCTCTGGACCAGCATTGTTCAGTATGCACAGTCCATGCTCTCTCTGGCTTTCAGTGGTGTACAATAGGATTTATTCTGAGAATTTCCTGTAATACTTCATGTGTCTAGTGTAAAATTCCTCCATGATTATACGTCCAGAAATAAAACATAGCCTCAGAGCCAGTAAAGATTCCAATAATGAAGCAATCCCAACGTTGTTAACCAGCCAATAGTGACTGACACCTGCTGAGCACTCACCTGCCTCTTGGCATGGGCTGGTGCAAACTAGCAGAGGCTGGTTCAACCCTGCTAGAAATTTTGCCTCCATGTGTTTAGCTGCCCATCTTCTATAGCACCAGAGAGTAGCTGTGGAGGTCAGAGACCCTAATTGCACACATATCCACTTTAACATGCCAGAACCGTCTTATTCTTCTATCCAATAAAATTTTTTTCAGCTATTTTGTTCCTCCCCAGCTGCTGTCATTACAAAGTGTAATGGATGTAAATGATGGATGGGTGTTTCTTCTCTCACGCACACAAGTGACTTTGGACAGCTTGGGTGGCAGTGGTGACAAACTTGAAGTGAGCATGCATCTTGTGAGAGAGGAAAAAAATGCATGGGAGTGAGCATCTTAAAGTTCACTGAAACATTTAGTAAATATGACATTTCAAAATTGTAGTAAAATGCAACAGCAACATCTACTAACAGCAGCCTCTTAGGGTCTTACCAAATCTTGCTGTAAGTGATGTTTCTTCTTTAAAAATTGCAGTTGTTGGAGACATGCAAGTTAAAATTCACATGTATATTATTTTAATTATGTGCAAGCATTGTAGCTAAAAATGAAATGTTACAATATGGCACTGGACAATAAAGCATAAAGTATGGAATTCCACATGACTTGGAATTTGTAGATTTATGAAGCTGTTTAAGATCTTGAATAAAAGGAGAAGAAAATGTTTTCGTATTCTAGGAATTTCTGCAAAGTGTAAGAAAAAAACATTTGCTAAGCAGAATGTACCTACTTCAGGAACGGTGGGCAAAATGTAGGCATCACCAAACCAGAGCCACTCATAACAGCTTTTCTGAACCTCTTACTAGCGAGAGTTTATTACTTTAGTAAAACACCTGCAATCATTCAAACACAGAAGGGTTAGGAAAGTGTGGTTTTTTAAAAGGCAGACCTTTATAGCAAGAGAACAATAAGTAATTATTCTAGAGTGTGGTGCCTTATTCTGTCCTGTTAGATACTCCTTTTTATGTTTTTCCAGACTACATGAAATGATATGCTTGACTGATATTCAACTCTTAAAAGGCACAGCCATTAAGATATATTAACATTATGTTGTCTACAGGGTGACACCATATAGAAGGAAAATATAATTTAAACTGTATTTATTTTCACCTCTCATCAATACTAGCTTGGCAGATGATTATTTGGGATGGAAGTTTACATTTATCAAAATACTACTCATTTCATGAGAAAGGTAAGTGCATTTTTTTTTATTTCTCCCAACTCCCCCCCCAAAGATTTTACAGTTTTTTACATTTAAAAGATTCTGTGACATGCTAGACTAAGATAGCAACAATGTTTCATTGGGCAACAAAACGATCACTACTGTTGCACAAACATTAGCATGAAGCTGATGTGTTCTGTTCCTTCTTTCCCAGTTCATGAAAATCAGTCTTAGGACCTGAGTTTTTAGTGGACAACTTAGCTCCCTCCTTATGCAAGGAAAGACTGAAGCAAGTGCCCTTCACACCAAATATTCTACATTTGATGCATAGTCCTGCTTCTTAATATTTTTATGTTTAGCAATGAAGGTATAAGCCCAAGCCATTAATCAGATGTTCCTGCCCCAAGGGTATTTGGGTGTTGGACAGAAATACAATATACGTGATAAAAAGTCCTATATAATGTACAGAAATGTTGTATGGCAAAGCTATTAATTTTCTCCAGCTGGGGTCAAATTTGACATGCACATGAATATAATGCTACTGCATAATCCAAAATCCAGCTCTATCCATGGGATTAATTATAGCATGTTTAGATTGAATAGGAATGCAACTTTGAGCTTAATTCATTTCACATACAAAATATTTTGAATCAACAACAGAAAAAAAAAAAAAAAAAAGAGGAAACAGTCTAGTCCATCCTAGATATTTGTTTGCATTCCTGTTTTTAAATACTTAATACCATCTTGAAATGTTTGAATTTAAATAAACCCAGAGAACCAAGAAAACTGATACAGCAGGCGGAGAATGGCCAAATGAAGACTGAATGAGAAGCAAAAGTCAGCCTGATCACCTCCAACGAATCACCCTTGTTCTCTCAAGTAGAGAAACCAACACTGTGCTTGAGAGAGCAGTCAGATGAATTTAAGATAAGTGGGAGCAAATTTTTCACATGAGGTCTCAAATTGCTCTTATCTCCCTGTAATGCATGGCAAAACCAAATAAGCATCAGAATTTTTGTCATGACGCCTTGCTGAAAGGACCTGGAAAGCTCTGGAAATCATAGTCTATCTGCCTGTTATAGTTAGGAAGGACCATACAGAGTTAGTGTCCCAGTTCCTGGGAGATATGCTGCTATATAGAAAGCTGATTTTAATCTGCTACTTTGAAGTGGTTGAATATAAACTGTTCACTTTCTTTCTTTGACAGACACAGTGGAAAATAGAAGTCTTTTATATTTGGAATGGAATATAGACCTATTTTTTGTTTTCATATCCATTGTTAGATGAGAGTGCAGAAAAAAAAATAGGGCAACTCATCATATCTTAGTGGCATATAAGTCCTGCCAATGCCTCTCTCATTTCAAATCAAAAAACAAAATGCAAAGAGCAGAAAAATAGTAACATTTCCTTCCTCCAGCAAGAGCCCCAAAAGGACTGTAGGAGGTGTTAATAAGAGAATACAGAACAGACATCTTCAATATACCATGTCTTGAGAAGTGCCAGAATCTTCAGTCTCAAAGTCCATTGATATACTCTATAGCCTTGATATCCCTTCATGTTCTGCCATTCGTGTTATTTGTGCTAGAAATAACAGGCTACAAAACTGAGGTTAAGGAAAGGCTAAATACTGGTGCTGCAAATTTTCTGTATTTGGCTGTGCACGACTCCTAGTTTGCCCTTGTCCCACAAGTTTGCTGAGAGGCAAGCCAAACAACTAAGGATTGAGGAAGAGGGGGAAAGATATAGGAAAGAGACTTAAGGCCTCCAGAAAGAACATGAAAGAAAACTTTTCTTGGATTTCTGCTCAGGGAAGGAAGTTGCTTTAGGAAACTAGAGCACAATATTCATGTTATGTTTAAAGTTGCTTATCTGGAAGTCGTGCTAGCTGCAAGCAAAACCTGATAATTCCCACCCTTCAGAGAAACTTATGGGGTTTTTTTCTAGTTTTGAAGGTGTTTTTAAAGTTGAATTTTTTTACGCAAAAAAAGTGTCACTAGCCCTGGACTGCACAGATTTCTCAGCAGGAGGGATTTCTAAGGAGAAAGGAACACTTGGAAACTGATTTGACAGGCAATTTTTACTGTATAAAATTAATGGCAGCTGTTTGAAGCTGCACATGTGTCTGAAACATTAAAGAACCCACAGCTGAATTTTTGATCTGGAGGCATAGAAGATCAAAAAAGCACTATGCTTTTGTCAAATGGTTCCAAAGTGTGGGGCAAAGCCACTTACTTCCATGTATGCATTTTAAGTTCTATGTGTAAATTAACCATACTTATTTTTCCAGGCTGGAATTCATTTTGGAAGCTACTGTAACTCTTCTGTTGCACCAACTCAGACCTCACTTCTCCCCACAATATGCAAAAAGGTGTCCTTTCTTCACCTTTTGTCACCTACAATGGATAGATTTCATTATGTCATGGATAAAGACTGTATCTCACTACACTTTTTTTCCAGATGTCTTTTGAAATCAAAAGACTTCATTAGAGAAAGTGAATCTGTTAAGAGTATAAATTGTTAGTGAGAACAACAGTAAGAACCAGGGGCAGACAATTTACTAAGCAGGTTGCTCCTGCAGATTGCAACACCCCTATACACTGCACACCCACAGAGAGGCAGACTGTTAGCACTGCTGTGAGCCTCAAGGCTGCACTGCTTCTTAGTGGAAAATGATATAGCATTAAAGATGAGTTCTTTCATCTTGTATTTCCTTAGTAGATTCTTTTATTGTGGTGATAAATTTGGAACAATGAGATTATTTGATTAAACTTTCTCAGTCGCTGCTGAATGGACTACCCTGCTTGTAGAATTAATAAAAAGGCCAAGACACCTCATTAACATGCTTGGTATTGAGCTGGACTGGCAACAGTGCAGCTTAATCCTGCCAAAGGCCATTTGCTGAAGAAAGTCAGAAAGCTCTTAAATCATATTCTTAAAGGTTGAATCAGGAGAAGATGACCTTGCAAAAGCAATAGTCCTGAACTGTCCAGATTTCCCTCTTGCCCATTCATACTGGAGCTGCTTACTGCACAGAGCAATATGTTAAGTGGTATGGTTTCTCCATATGCAATTCAATGCATCAGGCTCTATTTTGCTGTGCATGCTGATTGGAAAGCTAGATACAAAAGCTTAGTTTTGAAAAAGCCACATATGCCAATGTCCTCTAGCAGATTTTTTTGTGTCTTAGGTGTTGTTCTTCTCCCTTTTGGTAGCTGGAAGTATGCTAGCATCACTTGGTGGTCTAAAGGTAAATTTTCATTGGTGGTCTAAAGGTAAATTATACAGACACACCACCCACTTTAACTATTGCCTCACAGTCTGTATAAGCAAATACAGCTCAGAAAGACATGTTCTGAGTGGATGAAAAGCATGTGTGCATAATCATGTCTATCAAAACATCACAAAGATCAAGATTAATTACATCATTATTGTTTAAAATCATTCATCTGTAGCACAATAACTACAGAAAGTTTTGCTGTCAAGTACATTGTAATTATAATTCTAATACACAACAGCCCATAAAACAGATCTCAACCTTCTGTTTTGGAAACACTGCTTAGATTATTTACTTAAATAAAGTGTATGCCCCAGGTAGTTAAAACATTCTTTACCTCTGGTCACCTAGCTAGAAATAGTTTTTTTTCTCTGTAGACACAACCAACTGCATTTCTCAACAGAAGCACACTAGTTTCAAGTCATTAAAATTTATGGCAAAGTTATCCTCTAAGCTCAATTAACCTACTTCATACTGGTGGTACTCCACCAGCTTAGTAGAGTTGCTTTCAATGTCTTGCCTCTGAGCTCACAGGTAGGCTCTCATTGCGAAGGGTGACATGATTTTTGAGATCACTTTATTGTATTTTCAAAAGAGATGTGACTGCAAGAAAATTTTATTGCAAATATCTTTACTTCTTCTATTTTTGCTAAGCACGTAAAAATGTCTTAAAAGTTCATAGAACCTTGTGTTCCTCTCTTGGTAATGTTTCTTCTAAAGAACATTTTTATATTCCTTTTTCTGGCCTACCTTTATTGGTTTTGAGCTAAAGGTAGCTCAAAATAAGGAACTTTCCTCATATAAAGGTTTTCCTTTGCTGGCCTATGCAAAATTCTTATTGAAGTAAAATTGGGGAATGTGAGAAATTTTTTTTTAAAAATTGAGCCCTATTAACAACATGATAAATATGAGGAAGGCAAACTGAAACCATGCATGTAGGTAAGGAAGAGATCACATTATGCTTACATATCTTCATTAGAAAAGAGACACCTTATCTATCTTGCGATACAAATATTGTCCTTGAAAGGGTAATCCAAAGACAAAAATTACAAGTTTTCCTAGGACAGAGAGCTTCAGGGAATGTCAGTGCTGTGTGAAACAGAGGGTCTGTAAGATGTTTCTGTCCCTCTTCAGGTGACTGTGAGTTTTTTAATTGAGCATTTGGCTTTAGAAATAAGTGAAAATGTTAGCCTTGACATTTAGAATCTGTAGTAAATAGAGAAAACAAGGATATTGCAAACCTCTCTAACAGGATTTTTTAATGCCTGCCAGAAATAAAAATTTTAGTTGTATCAAATAGCTTAAAAAGAGAAGTAAATAGAATAAGTAATTTTTCTTTTATTGTTCTCCTGCAGTTGAGATTTCACACATTAAGAAGTTGAAAACCAGCAACTTTTTATGCTTTACAGTGCAATGAAAATGTAATTTGCACCTTTTTTATTTCACATTGGATTTTTATATACTGCCTTGAACGCACTTTTATAAACATTAAAGAAGAAATAATGTAGCCCAAACAAAACACAGCCATTGTTACTTCCTGAACACTGAGCTACAGATAGTGTTTTGCAATCCTCCAGTTTTCGTATACATTTGTAGCAAGGATTTTAACCCTCAGCTACTACTAGAGTTACTGTCTTGTAACCTTATATATATTTCTCTACTAAACAAAACAAATTCTCATCACAACATATTTTAGCCTGATTTTTGACATCACTTAGGGAGAAAATTTGTGTTTATGCCTTTTGTTGCTGTATATAAAAGGGCCTTTTTTTGTGGCTTCTCCTCCCACCTGCTGAGTTGTGAGTTACTATGATACCATTCAAGACAAAAGCCCACCCACGCAATGCAGTTATTGAGGTGGCTGTGCTGTTCTGTGCCTCAAGTTCACTTTGGTTGCATTAGTCCATAAAAAATGACCTTGTCCTTGCAGAGCCAAGTCAGACTCCCTTCCCTCCCTCCTCCAGTAGTTGTGGATGTTCTCTGCTTTACCTGGTATAATATTCCTCAATATCACGCACAAGCAGAGATACTGCATTACACAGAAGCCATTTTTTGAAGCCTAATTTTAACAGACAAATTTTAAAAAAGCTTTGAAGAGATATACACCAAACATGCAATTTACCAACAGCAGTTTTCCATCCTAAAACAACAAAGTGCTTTGCTTAGGCGTGCTTGCTAGAGCCTCTATCAGCATTATGGAAGTAGCGGGACACACACGTCAAGGCATGAATTCAGTCTTGTCCATCTCTTCTGCACAGCAGAGACATCAATCTCCATTGCTCACTGGCAGCAGCTATTTCATGTGCCAGGCCAAAATCACGCCAGTATAAACACAGACTCAATATTAGATTTTGAGGGAAGTGTTGTTGCTGTTGCTGCTATAATACCATTTAATGTTTTGTATTGCATTAGTCAATAGCTACCTCTTTATTTGCAGCCTCCTTGCTTTTTCCATTTTATTACATTTTAGTTGTCAAACAAGATTGAAAGGAAATAAATCCTGAGGTTTGTGTAATGACTTGTTTTCCCTTTTCTGAATGCCCATTCTCTGCTTAAGTATGAAGGTTTTTTCACCCCCTTCCAGAGTTATAATTTCAACTGATAAAATTTAATTACTCTTGATTCTCATGCTTCACTTATGGACACTCATCAGCTCTATGGCCTATGAGCCAGCTCAGAGCTGCAGAGTGTTATCTGTGTCATACATTTCAGAATGCAGTTTGTAGCACTAACTTTCAGAAACGTTCTTTGGTGACATTTTGTAAAGATAAAAATGAAGCACAAAAGAGATTTCTATGCAGCCTGCAATGCATGCAGGGGGATGTTAGGAGGAGAACTGCTTGCCTGCTTCCATGGCTCCAATTTCACCACATGAAATCATAGATTATATTGATTTGGAAGGGACCCACAAGGATCATAAAGTCCCACTCCTGGCCCTGCACAGCACCATCCTCAGGGATTAAACCATGTGCTTGAGAGTGTTTTCCCAACACTTCTTGAACTCAGGTAGGTACACGAGTGAGGCAGTGATCAAAATGACAAAACAGAAGCAGACAAATCACAAGGGAAAAGTAAACTGCACCAAGAAAAAAACAAACAGAACCTCCTCCCACTACTCAGAATCAGAAAAATGACATTCTGGGAAGAAAAAATTGTCAACATCCTTGAGAACTCATTAATATGGGAACTAAATAGCTGAGCATCATACAAGGGGGCCCATAGTTGCCCACTGGTGATAACAATTATCAGCATACCATTTTCTTCTGAAGTTCAGCTTTCCCTCTCCTACCTTGTTCTAGAACAGGCAGGATGGCTGCAGAGCACCTGCTTATCACCTGAGGTCCATCTTACTGCAGGGGTTTGCATCTCGTGCCATCTGTGTTGTGGTATTGCTTGACACAGACCAACAAGACACACAAATATACAGTGGAAAGGTCAGGGAGAGAGCAACTAATCTGATTTATGCAAAGGTCCTGGGACATAAAGAAGGTAAGTAAGACCTCTCATGTGGCTGAGGAATTAAAGGTTATCATTGTGCAGTTCACTGATCAAATATTGAGTTTAAAAAAAGTCTTTTTTGATTTTTATACCTTTCCTAAGTGTCTGTTGATTTTATTTCAAGTTACTTATGTACATAGATTCAATTGCTATTGTTAAGCAAAAGGCACAAAGAGCTGAAGGGATGATAGGAAAATATCCCCTTAGAACTGTGCAATTCTGTAATATGAAACTGCCCAGGTATGAGCCATATACATGTTCTTAGCCTCTGTTAGTGCTTTCCCAATGAACTGTGTCTGCACACACACACTTAGCTCCAAACCATGGCATTGATCAGCTCATTCTCCAAGCTGCTGTACCAGTTGTGGGCCCCACTGGAGGCTGCTTGCATGGGGTATTTTTGCCATCTTCTGCAGGACATGATCAGGCCCTAAAAAAGCAAAGGATTTAGCTGTAGAGGTATACCAAGAGATTTATCTACCCTCCCTTCCTCTACCTGGAATCCAACTCAAGCATAAATTTTTTAACAGAAGGATAGTTTTGTAGTTGCTGGCCTCTTTGATCATCCAGGCTTTAAAAAACAACCCATTGGTTCTGTTCTTTTTGAAGTTGTACACAGCAGGATCGTTAGCAGTAGAGAAGCAGACAGATGCAGTGCTCAGCATTAGGTTCCCACGGTCACCATAACAACATTAAGTGGGGATGCTGAGCTACACCATCACTTAAAATGAGACTGACAAGTGCTGCAGAGTGGTGGGCAGGTGACACAGCTTTTGTTTGGAGGCTGTTCTCTCCAGCAGTAAGCCAGGAACACAGAAAAGCACCAAACAAGAGGCCAGGGCACTCTGTGCTTGATAGAACTGGAAACTTTCAGCTCTGCTTGTCTCCTGGGAAGAGATGAAGTTTTGCAGGCCTTGGTAATTAATTGTGCAGCTTCTAGTTCTGGCTAGTCTGCAGCTTCTGCTCTAATTGTCAAGCTAGAGAAGCTTCTGTAAATTATTGTCTTCTTTCCTCTCTTCCCTCTCTTCCCTCTGCCACCCCAACTCTATGGACCATGATTAGATGCAACTATAATTAGCTCGGTTCAGAATTTGAGAGTCATTTATGCATAAGTAGATCTTCCTTTTCTAAAAATATTATTGGTGGAAGGTGATGGTTGAGGAGTCATATAAGAAAAGCTTCCTATATTTTCAGAAACTAGATGCTTAAACTGTGTTTCACTAATTTCTAGACAATTATAAACATTATAAACATGGATTAACAGTTTCAGCTTATCTGCAGCAAGATAACAGCTTGTGTCCCTCAGAGTCATAAATCCTTTCCAGTGCAGCCCCATGACTGTGAAGTGCAATAACACTTCATATTGATTGCCTAGTTCTAGACTGTCAGGCAATATAATTGAGTAACCAAGGACTTGGTTAAAACTGCAAAACAATTGTTAGCGATATGTATTTTAAGTTGAACCTAAAGTGATTCCTAAATTTCTATCTGACTTGGAGACAGAGTAGAACCCTGAGGTGCAAATACTGATTGCTTCATGGCAGAAGGTGGTAGAATTGGCCTCAACCTTTGTGTCACTGGTTCTTTTACAATGGTGCCTAGCCAAGAATACCTTCTATCAAAACATTTCTCAGTGCTTTAAGTAGCTTTGACTTTATCTTTTAGATTATGACAGCAGGGCCCAAGTTAGAGATTTAGTTAGTGTCACCAAGACCTTATGGTTCACATGGAAATGAAAGCCCAGTTCCTAGTTCTGACATCTAACCCATGACACCCAGTAAATGATAGTGAAGCTGCAAGCATGCATTTTTTACAGGAGCTGACAGTAATCCTGTAATACACTTCACTATAGGGTCACCTTGTGTGACTTGTTCAAACCAAAGAAACACACCCAAAAATCTATAAGTAACAGTCAAGTCAGGTGAGCTCACCTTGGAGATAAGAATAGTTTGACATTCAAACAACAGCACAAGAGTTTGCTGTCAGGAAGAATGGGGTGGGGAAAATAGATGAGGACTTTAATTTTGGACTTGCTTACCATCATAGTATTGTCAAATTTATGCTGAGTTACTGTAAAGCATTATTTGTGGTGACAACAGGCACAAACACCAGAAGGGAATCCTAGTGGAATGAGTTTTGCTGTTATATAGCATCAAGACACTAGGCTGTCTAAATACACATAAGTAAGCAATGGCATTTCTTAAGAGATTGGAGAGGTTGATTTCAGAGAAGCCTACAGCCTCCAGGTGGTGCAAAAGCAAGGCTTCAAACGGGTGAATTTAGTGCAAAGCTCCATGCAGAAGATTCTGCCGCTGCCACATTTTGCCACACTCAATTACTAGCACTTCTTGTCCATGCAAAGAAATATATTTATTTGTTTAAGAGGTGATAATATTAGCTTAATAAAACGTATCTACAGGATTCAGCGTTAGAATAAAAATCAACAATACCACACTGATATAAACATATTCGTTCCACCAGGTGCATGCTTGTTAGAATAACAGTAGCTTTGTTTTCCATTGTTCATGCATTTGTAGTTTTCCAGTGCTTTGAAGATTACAATGAGTGTATTGATTTTCTCACGTCTACACATACAAAACTACAATATAGCTCTGCTCTGAAAAAGCCCCGCATACTAATAACCTAGCTGGTGTGTCAAGGGGGTTTCTTGTGGGCACTGATCTCTACTTCAAACTAAAAGAAACTGAGCCCTCATTTTAGAGTAAATTAGAAACATGACAGAGTCTACAAAGATACAGATCAAATAACTCCAGCATTCTGAAAGCCTGCATTCCATGCTTATGCCATAGCAAACTCTGAGCTTACTAAATGAGTAATTTTTACCCCTAGTACTATGAAAACTTGCAGGAATCAAAGACCAAAAACTTTGGAGTAGAACGAAAAAACTGAGTGAGCATCTCAGTACCCAATATTTGATCAGAATAATCTCCTGAAACAGCAAAATGCTTTGGTCCAATGGCCTACAAAGTGCAGTAGCTTAACCAGCACTGGCCTTAAATATGACAGCTGTTTGTCACTAATTACATGGATATCACCTGCTTTCATTACATTGCATTCTACCACACATTTTTGAAACTTTTGAGAGAGGAAACAATTGTGCATGCTGGCCTTTGACTTGGTGAACATGAAAGTTAAATGCAGTGCCTTTTGATTATTAATTGCAGAGTCCTTTATAGGCAGCATCATCTGAGAGCAAAACAGTTCAAAGAGGACAGGCAAGGGTGAATTCTAAAAGAACTAAAACAAAAATTATGATTGAAAGCTGTAAGAAAGGAAGACAAAGATTGCAGAAGATTAATAAAATCCTAGGATTCCCAATCTGGCTGGGACTGTCACGTGTCTTTCACCATGCTGGTGGTGTTCAGTACCTCCAGCACAGCTAGGTAAAAGTCTTCCAGAGCTTTTTTTATTGACACGATGGTGCAAAAATTGGATTGGCTTCTTGAGTTCTTGAATGTTTGTGGAAACACTGAAGTTTTATGCTAGCACTTTGCACGGCGAACAGTGAAGACCCCATAAAACAGCAGAATACTTCATGCCTTCATTCTGACATGAAGACAATGCTCTTAAAACATGAATTAATATGCCTTCCATCAACTCTTCACATTTATTTATTATTTCAGTCAGTTATATCCAGCCACTTCTCTAATAACCTTGTCTGCAGCTGTCACCAGGACTCTTTCAGCATTTTTTTGCTTAACACAGGTGTCCACCTGTCTCATTTCCTGAAGAAATCCTAATAATTTATTAGTGATTAGCCTAATCACTAATGAGACAGTGTAGAACTTCAGGATTATGTGTTGTTCTCTTTTTACTTCTCTCCCTTATTGGCTCACTGACTATACCTGAATAAAAGAACCTAATAGGCTTGATTGAACGAGGTTTTAATTTCTGAACATTGGAGACATGGCTATAGCACTGACATAGAGAAAAAAGTGAGATTGAACATCCTTCAGCACACATTGGATGTGAAAAGAAGTCTCCCACTTGCACTGCTTTTATACAGTCATCATCTCCGTCCTGACATTTTTAAGTCAGTGGCCTTGCATTTTCTAGAGGGACTAGTCTGCTACCCAGTTTCAGAAAATGTAACAACTGGCCTTGTTAGAAGACAAATATTTCTTACGGACTCCAAGGAGGTTTGGAAGATTTCTGACCAAAGAACACTCAGCAGCTTAATAACAGCAGCTTCTAGAATATGCAGTTCAGTGTGTCTTTTTCTTGCATAATCAAGACTTCAATCATCATCTTTATCCATCACAGAAATTCAATAAGGGCTTCAAAACTGACCTTTGATCAGATTATAGAGCTAAAGTCAATAAGAGAGATAATTTCTTTTCTGTGGCCAGTGAAGTTGCACCAGTTTCCCTTGAGGATTGCTGTGGGCAGACATACAAAAACACAGTCGTGGTAACACCTCTGGGATAAGATAATTAGTTAAAAACAGGAAAGTTACCATGCAGGAGCAATTACCACTGGAGAGAGGAGTGAGAATATGTGGGAGTAACCACCCTGCAGACACCAAGGTCAGAAAAGGAAGGGAAAGAGGTGATTCTCATTGAGCAGGTTTGTTGGCAGTCCCCAGGAGAGACTCATGCTGGAGAAGTTTGTCAAAAACTACAGGCCATTTAAAAGACTCCCATGGAAGAAATTCACAGAGAATTATTCTCCATGGGAGGACCCCCATGCTGGATCAGAGGAAGAGTGTGAGTTCTCCTTCCCCTGAGGAAGGTGCAGCAGAGAAAACATAATGAAGTCTTCCACAGCCCCCATTCTCCATCCTTTGTTGCTGCTCACGAGGAAGAAGGTAGAGAAAATTAGGAGTAAAATTAAGGCCGGGAAGAAAGGAGGGGTGAGGGGCAGATATCTTAAGTTGCAGGATTTTTCCTCAGTATACTACTCTGATGTGATTTGTAGAAAATTAAAACTGATTTTCCCAAATCAAGTCTGCTTTGCCTCTGGCAGTTATTGTTGAGTGATTCCTCCCTGTCCTGATTGCAACCCACGAACCTTTCATTATATTTTTTCTCCCCCTTCGCAGCTGAGGAGGAGCGTGATAGAGCAGCTGTGGTGGGCACCTGGTGTCCTGCCACTACCAACCCACAACATTTCTCTGCTTAGCCATCAACACAAAAGAATTTTGGTACTGAAAAATACTGAGATACTTGAATTCTAAGAATTGTTTTGCTAGAATGTCAAGGTTGACACTGATACATGCATACTCCTCATTTACAGGGAGAAAATGCATTTGAACAGAAGGGAAAGCAGATCAGACTTTGCAATACTTTCCAAAATACCATCCATTTGCCTCAACTAGATAAGCTTTTGTAAAGATCATATTAAAAGAAATTTAACAGCATTTTTCTCCTCTTGCCTGCTTTGATCAGTTGTGAGAAAATTAAAAAGGCTGTCACTATTTGGTCTTAGCACCAGCATCTTATTGAGATGAATGGTGCAATTAACACCTCTAAAAACATTTGTTTGACCATTCAAGCAGTCTAGAATATAATCTTTCTTGGTGTAAGCTTTTTTATAGTTGGTATTTTTTAATATCAGTAAATGTCAGAGATATTAGGTAGAAAAATTGTTCTAATTTTCTAAACGCAACCTGTAGAGAATTATTTTTCCTAACGGGACCACATAACTTTTCACTGTCCTGGCCTGAACTGGAAACTTTAATATCATTAATCTACAGGTAGAAAGTTTGCATCTGAGTTTTGGTTTTCAAAGCACATTAGCTTAACAAGTTAACTATGTCCCATTCTGAGCTCCTCAGTTCAGGAAGGACACTGAGGTGCTGGAGCATGCCCAGAGAAGGACAATGGAGCTGGTGAAGGCTCTGGGGCACAAATCCTGTGAGGAGCAGCTGAGGGAGATGAAGGTGTTCAGCCTGGAGAAAACAAGCTCAGGGCGCACAACGCCCTGAAAGGAGGTTGTACCCAGGTAGGAGCCAGTCTCTTCTCCCAGAAAACCAGTGACAGCTGGTAAGCTCTCCCAGGGGAGATTTAGGTTGGACATGAGGAAAAAAATTCCTCACAGAAAGGATGATTAAACATTGGAATGGGCTGCCCAGGGCGGTGGTGGAGTCACCATCCCTGGAGGTGTTTAAGGAAAGACAGCACTGAGACGGTGCCATGGTCTAGTTTGCAAGTGGTATTTGGTCATCTTAGCAGCTCAATTGTTAATTTTAATCAAAAAGCCCTTTTGAAGTACAGTAGAATCAAACTGCATTCTAGTATTAAAGTGTTCGTCTACTCTTCATATGAAATAGAAGATCTCAAAATATGGAGAAGAATTTGGGCAGGTGCTGTGGTTACGCAAATATTAATAGTTGTGTTTGTTTAGGTCTTTAGTTTTTGAAAAAGTTTGGTCAGTAAGAACATGGGGTGTTTATCCAAATCTTGTAGGAATAATGTATTTGTAGATATCTAATATACCTTTTCTCAAGACAGGATATTCAGAAAGTATAAAGTCAGCTCCTTTTTGTGTGTACATCTACTATTGCCTATTTAGGACTACTTTAGAAGATGAACTATTGTATTCAGCAGTAGCCACTCGCTTCCATTCAGAAAAGGATGTAGGGAAGAGCTCAGTACCTCATCATCACACTTTTAATGCTATCTGGAGTCCCAAGCTGGTTGAGGGTGTTGCTGCCCCCCGTGAGCATTCCCAGTGCCAGACAGATAGCATTGCTGTGATTTGAAGTCAGGCATCTTCTCTGAGATCACTAAGAGGATAATTCATCTCCAACTCACTCAACAGGATTCACAGGGTTTTCAGAATAATTTCTTGTAGACTGTCTGTCTTCAAGAGAAAGAAAAATAAAGAACTATTAAATCAATATCAAGGAGATGGAAAATTTCACGTCCTAGTTTTCTAGAAGCATGGGAAGAGAGGACAATCTGAAAAACCAGTGTGCACAGGACAATACAAAAAGATGTTTAGGGCTTCCCTTTACTGAGCTTTATTTGTGGCTTTCACAGCTCCACAAGACAAATCTCTTAATTTTGCAGTTCCATCAGATCAGCATTAACTATCGCAGAGATCTTGTTGACTTTACACTGCAGTCTTTAAGATGCAGCAATAATGCTTGTTTTCCAACCAAACTCAAGATCAAATGCAGCTTGCCCAAACAACTGAAATAGAATGAGGGTGGGCTCAAATGGATCCCTCGACATTGATAACAGAAACCCACTGAGCATATAACTCACGTGCCAGAGCAGCCATTATTGCCAGCTTTATGTTAGTCCTTTTCACTCTGGAGAGGAGTAAAAGCTCAAACAATCACCTGACAATGTTAGTGAGATATACATCATTTCCTCAGTCCCACTTTTCCTCTATGAATATCGTTCCTCTCAGGCAAAGAGAAAACAAGGACTTTAGAGTAAGCAAGAGACCTGTACTCTAATCTCCTATGCAATACAGTTTGAACCACCTGGAAGGTTTGTCTTTACTAACAGAGATTATGCAATATCTATTTACTAACATTAAAAATTTAAATTTCACTGTTCAGTATTCTGTATTACAAAGATACATATCCTACTTCTTGTTAAAACAATGAAGATTTGTATTCCACTAGTAACTTGTGATAGGTCCCATGATCAGGAAGAGAAAAAACAGTATTCCTATTTCTTGTTAAGACAGTTAAAAAATTGTTATAATATATTCCTCCTATTAAGTCAAATAAACCATAACACGCAGCGTACCATAACAACAGCCTAACACAAAATGTACCTGCTAGAGATCACTGATTCAAAAGTTCTATAACTCAGTTAATGCATTATGTATGGGAATAAGGGGCTGCCCCTTCCAGCTTAATTAAGATTAACTGCTTGGATTGCAAATATTGTCTATCCTCTATTCTCACTGAAAACAATTACACAAGTACGAAGAAATTTCATAAAATAATTATGTAACTGAAAGTAGGAATCAGCATTGATCCACGTTATGTTTAAGTTCTGCAGTTCTGTACAAAAGTCACTTACTATTCAGTGATCACATAAAATATCTTCTGTAGAGCTGGAAGTGTGGAAGTGTCCCTGAAGTGCATCAGCTTCTAAGTGGGGAGACCACTAGAAGTATCTTAATAAGGGCTACTTTAAAATGAAGACCTGAGTGTTATGGTTTTCCTAGCAATTAACAAGTGTTTCTCTATTTTCCATGAGAGATCCTGGTCCTAGATTCATTATCAGTATTTCTCAGCATATGCCTAACTGATCTTTGGTATAAAATCCCCAGCTATAGTGAAGAAGCAAGTTTTTCAAGAAGTAGCTTCTCTGGCAGCTCAGCCTGTCCTTCAGCAGCTCTTTTCAGGCTGAAGCTCCAGCCTGTCTCAACCCTTACCAGCAAAGACCTTATTCCATTTGTTTCCTCCTGTCTTCCAGTCTCAGCAGTTAGATGATCACAAAAGTAATCACAGATTACTTCAGCTGAAGCAGAATTCCTAATGAGAGTATTCAGACACAGCTCTACCTATTTTGAGTCTTACATTTCAGTAGTAAGCATTCATAGAGATGCAGTAGGTCCAGACTGTATTTGTGGAAACATAGAGTTAATTGTAATCCTTTCATTTAATGTTTACTTCACAGAGTATCGCTGTTATGAAGAGTTCATTATACTGTAGGTACAATACTTATTCAATGTGTTTTTTTTACAAAATAAGAATGAAACCTTTGCTCAGAAAGTATTAATCTGGTTTCTTGTAGCCTTTCTGTCAAATATTTTATAAAAAGCATTACATGAAACTGGTATCATCATGTCATCTTGGTATAAGTATTTTGTAATCCGTATTTTCACAATTAAGCAGCATCAAAGGTCCAATATGTTCATCCTTTGTGACTTACAATTTGAAATCTTTTTCCCTGTGGGATAGGGAGGATCGTAGCTGTTGTACTTTTCCCTCTCATAAGTATATCTTATGGTACAATTGAACCTCAGAACAGGGTATATTCCAAAACCAGCTTTAATTGTTCTGTGTTGAGGGATGATTTACTGTGATTAATATGTGTTATATTCTAAAAGACCTTATGTTTGAGTGAAGGAGCTGAGGATCTGTGAGGCATTGCCCTGTTGCTCATCAGCACTGGAGCAAGATACCCCTGCATGCTTTGGGCAATGACACACACTTCTCTAGTCTCTAAATCACCAGTTTCACACTGGATTCTCACCAGGAATTTCTTTTGAGCTACAGGGAAGGGAGAAGGGGCCATGGTCATGTCTGCTGTCAGTAGACCAAGAAAAAGAAAGAACAAAATTCCAGTTTCACTGCTCTGATTTTATGTTGCCACATAATTACAGGCCTATAAATTGAAAAGTTCATTGCTATACATTTTTGTGAGCATAATCGTATACTTGTGTAATTCCATCCTTACTGTATTTTATACTGTGCATTGAATAAGTTGCATTAGAAAAAAAATTGATGGTTGTTAGTTGCTAACACATTTAGGAATTTAAATAGATTAAATCAAATTAAAACCAATGCTGAAATATTTGACACAAACATCGAAGGCAAATCATAATACAGATCTCTACTATGTACCTTGTTCTGCAGTTCCTAATTTCTTCTTTGGGTAGGAGAAGACACACGTACCAATTTACCTATGCTGACAACAGCTTCTAACAGAGTTGTGCACCTCTCATAAATAATGTTTTGCATGCACCTCATTAAATATGTGGCAGGTGGAGTGGGTGGTTGGGGAGGCAGAAAAAAGCCCCTTCTTCATGGAATCAGTTTGGTGTAGTTCCAAGGATGGCTTTGTCTTCATTTTGCCCAGAAGAGCAGACACTGACCAACATATTCTGTGCACCCAAACCTTCATCTGCAGGTGTTTTGGGTCTATGGACGGTGCAACACGAGGCCAAGAAAGTATAGCCACCTCTAGACTAAATTTCAAGAGACAAACATGCTGCCTGTGATCTAACAGGCTGTTAAAAAAACCAAATTAGCAAAGGTTTAACAGAAGGAAAACATATACGCAGGCAAGAATATTTATTCCTTGATGCCCGAGTATATGCAGCTGCCTCCCTCAACCTTGTTCAATTCTTTTATTCACACTATTTCAAAACCCCACTTTCATTGCTACCTGCTGTGCAATGAAGATATAACCACTACAGGAGGGTCCTGAACCTCTGTGTCTTACACAGTCCAGTCAGGTAAAACTTACTCCTTCCTTTTCCAGTTCCTTCACAGTTTTTGGCCTATTGTCTTTTCTTGTTCTATGTGAATTTGTGGGTGTGTTCTTCAGTGGCAAACACATCTCCTTTTATTTCTGGTATGACTGACATAAAATGATGGAGTCCAAAAAAATCTCAGCATGAGTGGTTGGCAGTCTTCGAGCAAGCCTATGGGAATGGATTTTGCATAAACCTATTCACACAATGCCCAAAAAATATTAGGTGGAAAGTGTAGGGAAGTAAGAAAGATGTCAGTTATCTTACTATAATTTGCTTCTTCATCATGAAAATCCATTATGTCTTTTTTCCTATAGCTCTGCCATTATTTGTAACCTGGACCATTATTAGAGCTTTATAAAGGACAAAAGAAAAAAGCAAACCATAATGCTTTACATAGCCTAAGCTGTAACACTACACATGAGTTTAGGTGTCAGGATCCATGCAAACACTTCCTACAAATTTCACAACCTAACACTTCCAGAAGAAAAATTGTCTTTCTGACCAAACACAGTCTTCCTGGTGGAAGCAAGATTCCACTTAATGATATTTTAAAAAACTTCAAACCTCATTATTGAAAAAAAAAATCTATAAAACAAGTAATATAATATTTACTCAAAAGGCTTGAGAAATTGCTTATTCTAATTATTTAAAAAATTGATACTTTCAAGTTGTGATTCCAATTAGTGTAGGAACCTTGCAATAATAAGATCATGTAGCAAACAGGGATTCATAACAAAGTATTAGCTTCAACTGATAATTGCTATGAGTAATTTCTTTTCCCACCCAACCTCTCACCAGTGTGTTCCTGATATCCAAAACATCGAGAAGCAAAGTTTATTTTGTACATTATATACAGGCAAAACAGGGAAAGTCAACCACAGTTCCCCACACTGAACCACAATGTGCCAACTACCAAGTTCTGGGAGGAGAGGAAACAGTGAGTTGTTCTGGACTACTAGATCAAACTAGGGGAAGAAATTGCATGCAGGGGCAGGCTGAAGGATCCATACCAGTAATTACTCATTCTATGCTCACCAGTTGTCGCTGCACCTCCTCCAAAAGCTTTCACCTGCTGTGCTACTCAGCACAAGCACAGGCATCTCCCTCTTCCCACAGCCACCTGCAGAAGCCCCAGGTAAGGGCTTTTTAGGGCTCTCACTCATCCAGGGTGCCTGGGCACAGACACTTACCCCAAAGATGCCTGTTCCCATTTAAGAGTCTACAAATAGGCACCATTGATACTAGAGCCGGAGTGGGTGGGAATTTCATACCAGCAGATGGACTCTGGACCTCCTTTTTGTTAGCATGAGGGATATGGGGAGTTTTGTTTAAAATAAGATCTCTCGCTCTTCCAATGTGAGCCTGTAAAAGGTTTTCTCATGAACCTTTCTCATCTTTTGCCCTTTCCAGAACTTTCTTGGGGAGCTTCCTTCTAGAGAAGTCCTGCCTAATAAGTGGTTTGGACAAGAGGAGGAAGCAGCCTCCTTTTAGTTCTTTCCAGGCTGTTACAATGGAAAGAAAAAGGTGCTTGTGCCTCCACATGGGTTAGGAGATATTAAAGTAATTGTATTGGAAGGTGGGCTGATAGGGGTAAAGGTTGCAGAAAGCAGGGAATCTCTTTGTAGGCTGGTGAGGCTAATATTGCAATAGAGCATTGTGTTTACCTGCTCCTATTTTTCTCAGAATGTTGCAAATTCAAATGAGTTCAAAGAATTGTTGTGAAGTGATTAAAGGGCTGAAGCAAATTTCTCATAGGGAAAGACTTTAAAATGTAGTTAATTTATTTTGTCAATAGTGAACCTGAGAATATTGATTCTAGTACATAGCTGTCCTTATGGAAAAAGAAAACAAACTCCTGTAGTAATTATCTATGTCATCCAGAACAAAAAAAATTTCAAATGAGAAAGCTAATGTTTTAGCTTTGCATGAAATTTAACTTCCAGGAAACCACCCATGAAGCAAATTAATGTATTCCTCTTTTTGTTTTTTATCTTCATTATTTCAGAAGTTGTAACCTGGTAGAACTTTCTTCTTTTTTAATTTTTCTTCTCTCTTAATATAAAAATCATTATACCTATGTGTCATCAATAAAAATTATCCATATTAGAATATATATTTATTAAACACAAAAAAGTGAGGCAAGTATCTGAGTCTTGCTGCTTGCGTATTAATTATGACTTTGGCAGAAACCCAATTTTTAGTATCTTTTTAGAAAGGATTATTAGTTTCTAAAGGCATTTTAGGGCTAAGAGGCAGGGGAGGGCTAGAAATAAACTCCTCAGAGGAAACAGAGACAAAGTAATGTACTTTCTGGTTTGAATGCTAATCAATTTATGGGAGATTCCTAGAGAGTCTGATATAAAAGTTAATGGTTTTTCTCCATGGCAGATCTCCTTAGAAGGTTCTCTGAATATCCATAGGGAACTTAAATCATCTTTCCAATTGCATTTTAAATTGATGTTCTTGAAATATCTCAGTAGAGAAGGTACTCTGTATTAATTTCTGTAGTTGTGACAATAGTTTTTCAAGCAGTCTACTGCTTTAATCTTTATTAAACCCTGTAAAGGGCCTTTCAAGAAAGTTTAACTATGGTTGAAATTATGTCAGTTCTTGCATAGTTTTACATAATTTTACCTTCTCTGTGATATGTGGAGAGGATTCTCCCTCTGGAGCAGTGTGACTTTCATGGTACAGATGACACAGGGGTGGGGATGTGCCTCAGCTGAGCAGGTCTGTGGGGAGAACTGGCTCCTGCAGCACCAGGCTGGGGACACACTGGATGCAGTGCAGTGCAGAGCTCTTCCTTAACACCTGCTGCGGTGTGTCTGTCCTCAAAATGAAGTCATGAGCACATGGATGTGACCTGGCTGCTTAGAAAATCTGGGTCAGAAATGGCCATTGCAAGTGCCCTCTCCTTTCTAACTTAGTCCCAGGGATCTGTACATAAAAGTCCTTTTCTATCTTCACATGGGATTTTCTTGGTACTTTGCAGGGGGCATGAGAAATTTAATGGAAAGTTCAACGAGCATGTTTTTGGATGTCTTGGCTCCTCCCTGACTTCTAAACCCAACAAACTGCAGCCAAGTGAATGTAGTGGCCAGAGAGCATGGCTGTCATCTCAGCAAGGGTACCAACTCCATTGATGTTCATCTCGGCATGGTGTGCTTCTGGGAACTGCCACAGAGAAACAGAAGTAAAATCACTGGGAGTCTCCATGCCACCCCAGGCACGTCCTGCCTTTCTACGTTCTGTTTGGCCAACAACCTGGCTCACAACCTGTTGTTTGGAACTAAATCACTGGAATGGTATCTAAGGGAAATAACAGCCCAACTCTGGCTCCTGGGTGTGTTTTGTCTATGTAGAGGATGGCCTTCAATGGCTGTTGAAAAAATGACAACAGGGAAGGTGGAAGTATATGTGCCATGTCATTAAAATCTAAGAGATCAGTGATGGAATAGCAGAGGAAATCTTCCCTACTGTCTAAAGCATCGGATTTTGTTATATCTTTGTCTGTGTTCCTATATTAGATAAAACTTTAGTAATAATATTGTCCATTCAATTCAAAAATTCATCTCGCAGTACTTGCCCCAGTGAGTTCCTGCAGCAGTGCAACCCGCCAGCTAACAAAAGTCTGCTTAAGAAAACATCAAATTATAAAAAAAATGCAAGAAGGCGGAGACACGACCATGCTGCAGGTTTGCAAGTGCTACAGGTTGACATTTTTAATCTTGAAGCTATAACTACACAACTGTAGACTTCTTTTAGCAGGAGATGACTAAGACAATTAGGCTCTGTAACACAACCTGAAGGAAAGTGGCTGAAGGAAAGGCCCCCTCAGCACCAGCTCTGAACAACAACTTGCATCTTGCTCAGTCTGTTTTTGCTGAAGAGGGCAGGAGATGTTTTTTCCTCAGTGCTCCTCTGCCCTGTGGTCACTGTCATCCCCATCGATCAAGTTGTCACAGGAGAGTAAAAATGATCAATGAAACAAATTCTCCCTTCTTACCTCACAGTGAAGTTCTGGATGTAGACATGTTTCTATAGTAACAATAATGTCTTCAGAAGAATTTGTTGGTTTATCTCCTGGATTAATTCTTTGGAGCCTTACAATGTCTGGAATTTAAAACATCTTTCTTCTCCACAGAAAGCAGATTGTTTCATTTGTAAAGAACAATCAAAATTAAAGAACACACTGACTAGCATTTAGTATTACTAAAATATAATATCTTTACAATTTTAAAATGCCAACAAACACCCAAAACCAGCCCCTCCCCAAAATAACTAACCATGGGAGGAATATCTGAAATATGCTGAAAAGAATGGATGAAGTGGTATTTTCATTTGGTAGCGCAGGGCAACAGCTCATGGCAAGAAAAAAGGCAAAGGTGCTTTTTCTAAAACATGATTGTTTCAGCTCATAATTAAACCATTCTATACACCCCAGGATACCATGTAGTATCTTTCTCATAGGATGCAAGTTTTGAGAAATACTCTTCTTGTTTGCAGGTGCCTTTGCACAAATGCTTAGGAGCATGTATTTTTATGCCAATGTGATAGAAAAACTGCTTGAATTTCCAGAAACACTTGGACATTCTTTTGCATTTCCCTGACAACAGAAAAATGACACAATCCAATTCCTTCATGCTGGCTCTTTGCAAGAGGTCCTCTACACTTTCAGAAGGATCAGTGTATTTCAGTCAGTCTTTTCATTGTGCTGAAATTAGTTTGTGGAGAACAGGGTCTTCAATTCTTCCCATTATTTTTTCTAGATATGAGATCCTTGCCTTTTCTCCCTGTCTAAACAGATCTTTAGGGCAGAATCCATACTGAACCATCCTATTTTCAGGTGAGTTTATGGGTCAGTACAGATTACCTACACAGAATATAGGAGTTTGGTTTATTTTACACTCTGTGTCCTTGAAGAGCATGGTACACTCTTGGGATTCTGTAGACTGTCCCTTCTATTCTGAAAGATGTTGGAGACAACTATTCTGGCCTTTATTTCTTTTTTTTAAAAACTGTCCCCAATCTGGACATGGTCCTGGGCAACCTGCTCTACTGAAAGCCTTTTTGAGCAGAAGGCTCAACTAAACTAGATCATGCCCAGATGTGCCTTCCAACCTCAGTCATTCTGTGATTGGAAGGGGTTGTGTTTTGCCTTGCCTGCAATTTTCTGCAGAAGTACTCCCACACATCTCAAAGCTGTAAGACCAGGCCAAGAGTTCTTTTTTCACATGCTCATTTTGTGCAGTGCTGGCCACAGGGGACAGAAGCTTGTCAGACTGGGGAGGCGAGGAGAGACACACAGATATTACACAGGATGTGCAGAAGTCACCAGGGAAAACACAATTCTCCTCATTACCTGTGAAGAGTAACAAACACCCAGCAGGCTGCAAAGTGAGCAGCAGAGCTCTGGCAGATGTGCTGTGTGCTGCTGTGGGACCTCCAGGTGCCCCAGGGGTGTTGTGCCTCTTTCTGCTCCGACAGGGATCTGGAACAGATAGAGCAAGGCTGATGTGGCTCATCAGGAGGACTGAGGAGAGCTGCCAGTAGGATACAAAATCCTCTGATATCCTATATCCTCCTCAAACACTGGTGAGCTGCTCTTAGGCTCCAGTTTTCAGTATCACATAGCGGTGGGTTGACTTATCTGAACAGATACAGAAATAGATAAACTTACACATTTTTACCAACTTAAAAAAAGTTGCATAAAACCTGGGAATAAGTATTAGTAATGGAATATTAACCTTTTCACTATTGCTAATCAGTTGTTTTAAACTTATAATCCTTGAACATCGAGAGAACCTGAACTGTGGCAAAGGAGCAGCTACAAGTACAATATACTCCATGATTTTCTTCTGTTTCTATTCTATAAATACTTTCACTTGTGCTCTGACAGTAATATTTATCTGGGCAAGCAAAAATTGTCATAATCAGTGTTTAGAGAGAAGTGACTTGGGGAGAAAAAAAAAAAGTAGTCCTATTAATGGGAGGACCACCTGTGGATATGACAGATGTCTATGTCATGGCTCCTACACATGGAGCCAAATAACTCTGCAGAGGTGATTTTGCAGCCTTAAAGTCTTGGGAATAACTTTAAGAGAACTATTTGTCCTTGCTTTAGGTATTTTTCTCACAGTTTTCAAGATAGTGCTCAGAAACTGACAATCACATTTACATCACCTCACAGAAACCATAATTTCTGATGTGATTTTGGTTACTACTTCCAAATATGCCAAATCCTCTGCCTGCTACTTATTTCTAAAATGGCAATGTGCAAGATTTTAGTCTAGTTCAATGCACCTTTTTGGATTTGAACCCAGGTACATAGCAACTAAAAAACCACAAAAACTGAAACCAGTTGAAAACCGGTATGAAGGTTGAAGCCTACAGTGCCCATTTGTGTCTTCACACCGTTTTCTATGTCCTAAAACTTTAGATTTTCCAGCTTCAATATCTTTTGTGTTGGTCTCCATAAAATAAGCCAAAGAATTCTATTTTATCTCAGCATTTTTGCTGAACTGGAATACATGTGAAAATTTCTTTTAAAAAAAGCACTGTAGAAGATGTGTATTTTTCTGTATGTAAGAAACATCACTATACTTATAGTTCACTTACAATAATAAAATGGACAGACAGGTTTTCAATGACCATTCATAATATGGTGTTTAGACTGATATGGATAGAAATCCTGGGAAATAGACAGAGGTAAGATTTATTCCTGAGAAAATGTTTTATTTTCATTTGAAGGCTCTTACTTGCTCTTTCTAGGATTCATAAGAGTATTTATTTTTCAATATACATGATCTCTATGTTACCTGTCAAGTTCTCCTTTCTGCCTGAAATAAAACCAGTGCCCTCCTAGTGGTTGGACTGTGGTTAGGTCTGCAAACCAAGACAAATCCTAATAATACCTGTTGAAATGTCTCTCCACATTTCTGTGGGATGAATCAGAATTGATGTGTGCAGTAAGCATCTTTTTATGAAGGGTGCCCCTTATTCTGCCTAGACTGAATGCTGGTTATGTCTGCCAGAAAAGTCCTGTTTTTCAGCACTTCTCTTCTACAGGTCCATTTGCAATTGATTGAAAAGTTATGGGCTTTTTTCCCTCAGGACTAAACCAGTTGAGTGTTGGGTCACACAAACTCCTTGGAAGGGTATTCCAGCTTCTCTCTGGGAACATCCCAGCCCACTTTCCCCTGAAATTTGTGGGGATATCGTTTTGAGTCTAACTGAATACTTATCAGCCTCTGAGGGATCATTAAGCTAAACTATTCTGTCTATTTTAAGGTATTAGAAAGCAAAACACTGGGATTTTTAAGCCATGAAACAAACCAGTTCCAAAATGTGTAACCAGCTCAAAGGTTTTGAACGGCAAACATCACATGCAAAAGACAGGACCATGCTGCCTTTCTGTTAGTGGTGTCATTTTAATATAACTCTTCCTTGTCACAAGATCTTTCATGAAAACAGCCTTTTACTCAAATAGCATTATCTGAGGGAGGATGAAATTAAAGAGCTGTAATGGAGTGAAGTAAAGAATTTAAAAAGTTGTATTATCAAAAGGAGTCTTGTATGAATCTTTCAGTTATTTTGTGCCAGTGTAAGCCCACACTTGCACCATGTTTCCATTGACTTTCATAACATAAAAATAATGCTTAATGTTGAGTTTAATGTGTTCTGTATAAAGACAGAAAGATATTTAAAATATAATGGCAATCATCTGCTTATAGCACAGAATATTATATACCTGGATGAATTTTATTGCCTTTGTTCATGGTACTCTAAGCAGGAGCAGGATTTTGGAGACAGTGCAGTCTTCCAAGCAAGAAATATAATAGATGAAGCAGATGACTGACATATTCTGGACAATTTACTTTTTTGAGGTTTTACTTTTTGATTAAGCACAATTTAACTGACTTTCGGGTTACTTGTGTGGCAGTGCCTGTTCAGTATGGTAAGGGGAGATGTTGCACTTTAAATTATTATACACCAAAATATAATAAGGGGTTGGAAAGAAAAATCAAGAAGAAAATCAAGCAGGAAATCAAGAAGGGAGAGAGTTCTATTCTTCTTGTGGCTTTATCATGGTGTGCTTGCTGCACACTCTCTTGTGGGTGGTGGCATGTGTTTATGGGCAGTGCCCTGTGCAGGACCTTCCTCCTTCAGATCATGGGATGGACCTGCTTGCAGAGTGAACCGAGGCTGGGCAAGTTGCTAAACCAACTCCTGTGCCTGTTGCAGGAACTGGAAAGTACCCAGCAGATGAGTCAGGATGAGCTCATGGCTCAAGCAGATTAATGCTGCAGAGTTTTCCTGTCACTGCCTCAGCCCCAGATGACTGAAGTGCTAGAAGTCACCTACTGTAATTATTTGCACTGATAAGCTGTATTTGATAAGATCCAGGAATGGATTTGCTGGAGCAGTGAGCTGCAAAGGGTGTTTGCACCCACAGCAATGACTGCTCTCAAAAACCCAGGCTAGTCCTTATAACCCAGCTGGAATAGTTAACAGCAGGTAACAGTGAGCAGAGACCCCTCAGTATTCAGGATTTTCCTCCCACATATTTAGTCAGGCTAATACTGTGAACATGAAAACCATAGAGCTTAATGGTTTAGAGCTCTCTAATGCCACAGAAATATGAGTTTCTACTTTGGAGGCACTGGTGTGTGCAGTATGGAGGAGCTACTATACTAGCAACTACTATGGTTGCTAACTATTTTGCTTTGCCCCAAAACACTCCAAATTCTAATCTAGCCTGGAACTAGCAGTATAATGAAAACCACCTGAAGATGGTTTTGCAGCATCAGTAGCCTCTGTGCTGATAAAAAATTGCATTCAAATAGTATTACTTCTGCAAACACCATCATATAGGAAGTCTTGAAATTGTGGCAGACCATGAAATTGCAATATTGTGTTGCCTATGGATGCCTTAATACAGCCTTCATTTAAATGGTACTTTGGGTGGAAATAGAAAGACTGTGCAGCAACAAATTGCATACAGATTTTTAGGCTAGGAGATCTTTAGTGCTCCCCTGGCAAACTCATGTCAGATATTACCTTTAATTCCATGATCCCCTGATCCATACAAAACTGCATGCCAATCTCCACTGCCTTCAGTGGGTAAGGTATGTTTGTATAAACCGTAAATCAAACTGGCATCTGGATAAAAATAAACTGCATTTGAAGCTTTTTGGCCAGCCTTAACCTGACTACCAAAGAAAGATTATGTCTCCATATGTAAGTTTTTCTAGTATTGCTCTCTCCTTGGTCTTTTTGAGACCATGTGTTCTCCAGCTATCCTGAATGCAATCCTTCACGTTTTCAAAACCAACAGGTCTTTTAAGACAATGGGAGTCAACGACCTTATTTTAAAGACAAGCAAAGAGAGCAAGATATGAAAGCTGTCTAAAAAACTGGCTAAGCAAATGGAGTTCATTACTTATCTCTTTGGACCTAATTATCTAATGTGAGCATTTTCATTCCGCTTTAATTCAGAAAACAATGTTCATTCAAACAAAAATAAATGAAATGTAAATACAAAAATAATGAGTCCAGGATTATGATACTGACAACATTATTTTTGTAATAATCATAATAGATGTTTGGAATATTTTTGTTGTAGACAACAGTTGTCTTTCAGATCACTGAACAGTTTTAGGCAAGACTAACTTAACTAGTTTAGTGCTGATGAAACTAAGTTAACTGTCCAAAGTCTATGCTGCTGAAGAATGCTCTAGCAAAGGGACAGAGTTCTAAAACCCACACAGATTTCAGTCTATTAGTCTTATATTCATTCATAGGAAGAGCAGGAATCAGAGATACAGCATTGGTTTCACTTCAGTTTGTTCACAGAAGCTAGAAATTATACTACAATTTTAAAGTCAGTTTCAAATGCAAACATTTTAATTCAAAAACACTTCTAAAATATTGTTTTTCCTATAACTACATGATTCTTGAAGAATATTTTATGTATAATATTAACAGGAATCTTTACAGACGCTTGAGTAACTGTCAACATTTTTTGGTTTGGAAGGTGCAAATTCGCCAGGCAACCAGGTCCTTTGTGTTGCTAACAATTAGTGTTCCTGGTAATTAATGTATTATATAAGTTGTTTTGTTGTTTTGGGGTTTTTTTAATTTCAAGTTCATGCAGTACCTTGGTTGTCCATTCACTGTATGTTTGATAATCTTTGGCAGCAATAGTTTTGTTTCTGTTAATGTCCAGGTATCACCAGCCTGCCTGGACTACCCCACATTTCTGGAGGGTGACTTCCCACGATTCCTACATTGCAAGAGAAGGTAACATTATAATGTTTGGACCCTACTGCAGCAAATTTATGCACAAGACTGGACACTGCAACTCTAATTATCACTAAAAGAATTTTCCAGATACATCCATTCCATTACAAGCACACCTGGGATTTGGTTGTACCAAACACAGATTGCCCATAGCTAAGTTTGTAGCTGTTTAGTGCTGGCAAGCAAAGGATCATAGCCACTGCAAGGAGAGCATTCACGTGGCTGACAACAAAGCCATGGCAAGCTCTGAAAGGAGTATGAGAAAAGCTATTTTTGTGAAGGTTCTGGAGAAAAAAGCACCAAAACACCCAAGAAAACATGCAAGCAGCAAGACCGCAACAGCCAACCTAACACTGCATGTTTGCAGTCTGAAATATCAGTGCAACTCACTGAAGTGCACTCACCAGTGCAGAACAGCACTCACTGTGTTTTCAGCTCAGGCAACAACTGCAGCACAACATTTACCTTATTTTCCCCTTCTTTATAATAAGAGAAACCCTAGGCCTGAGGCAAAGCAAAAGCACTGATGTGTCATTTTGTCATGTACTGATAGAGAAGCTAGGCTTGTCAGGAGGTTTTGGTCAAGGTTGTGCTGAGTAGTGAGTCCAGTCAGTAGGTTTTTAATTGCTCCCTTGCCCCCAGTTCAGGGTCCTGAAGCGCAAGATACAAAATGAGATTTCACAGGCAGACAGACTTCACTCTGCTGGTTAGGTTTCTCTACAAGACATCACACAGTTATGTTGAACCAGTTTGTGTTGGCTTGAGCTCTTCTGCAAAACTCTTCAAGACTCAAGATTCAGGTGGGCTCAGATGAATACATTTTTCTCTCTCACAGGTGTATATAGCTGCTGATGCTAGAGGCGAGAGTAGGGCAAAGGAGGCTGAAGACCTGAAATATGGCAGGCAGTGGCTGCCTCTGGTGGAGATTAGAGCAGATTTGTGCAGAAACACTCTATCTGAGCAGTATTTATTTGTGCGCTGTGGGTGTTAATACTACTCAGAGCCATCTCCACAAGTTGCATGAGTCTTTGCAGAGGCTCTTAGGGAGCTTCTTATTCTCTCAAAGCAATTCTGATTAGTTTCCATAGGAGATCCAAAGTGATATCATGGGACGTTACAGACCCATTAAAATTTGCAAATGGAAACTGCAGCTTCCTATTAGTGAAACATTTTTACAGAAATGCCCAGCAAATTTAGTCAAAGCTCACTGTATTCAAGCCTGATCAGAGATCACAGTGAGAGAGAATATTCACCATTTTAAAATCAATTGCAGCTTTCATGAGTTAGGTGCAATTTTCAGAGTAATCACATCCATTCTGCAGACATCCATTCTGCAGATAACCATTCTGCAAGATACGAATATAACTTGTATGATATCAAAGAGAGAGAAGCCAATTCCTTTTGAGTTCACATGATTGAAAGTGAAAGACAGCAAGAAACATCAGGGAGTCACTTTTAACAGAAGTACAGATAGCAGGTGTTTAATTAGACTCAGACCATACGTATCTGACTGAAAATGTGTCATGCAGAGGTAGCACTTCTACAAGAGACTAGGCTGATAATCTGTACTTTCAGAAAATATGTAGAGAAATCATCCTGGCCACAAATAATCACAAACTGACTGCTGCAGACCTGCATAAATGGTAGCTTTGGGCATAAAAATATCTTAAAGTATACATTCAATGAGACTGTAGTTGGTATAGGACAGAAATCAGAGATGTGCAATTTACATTTAATGAAAACAACCTACAATAAGTCTTGGAATTGCTTGGATTTATTTTCCATCCATCTGACTAAGATGAAGTACATTTCATGTTTAGGATCTATACTAGTATGTTTTGGGAACAATTTTGTAGAGCTTTATCAACTGCTATAGGTTTTAAGGTTGCTTGACTTCTTGTGCCAAGCAGAGAGAAAAGAGAGTGATTGGGTTGATCACGGAAAAGATGTTGGTGCCAGGGAGAGTTAAATGTATGTAAGTAATCCCATTTCCATACAAATGGGACACCAGTTAGGGATCACACTTGCATTTCTTCTTTATACAGTTTTTACAGAAACTGCTAGCATGTCTCTGGGGACTTCTCCTCAGCCACCAGCCTGCAGGAGAATAAACAAACACAGATTTTCATCTGTGTGTTGTTTATTTGAGTACACAGCTCCAAAAGAGACGGTGAACAAGAGCTCTTTATTAGCTGAAAATGCCACTTGATGAAGCTTGCAAATTTTCTTGTGCCTTTCTATACCAACATTTCTCCTGTCCTCCAATGTTTCTCATAAATCCCTGAAATGCAGGTTTTGAAGGTATAGGGAAACACTTCAGCCAGAAGAATGACAGCTTAGCTTAGTTCAGATATAAACCTGTTTTATGTTTGAACAAGACCAAGAATTACAGGACAGTCTTTGGAGACTCTGCTTTAAGTTGGAGAGATAAATGATTTTTATACTTGTATGCTCCTGTTTACATTATTATTGATGTCATTAGTTTAACAACTTAATATTTCTTTAAACAGTCATGAGATAAAAAGAGGATTTCAGAATTGCTTCACATCTATATCAGTTGATTACAGGCTAGTTCTCTGACTTCCAGTTAGTCAGGAAATAGAGATGTGATAGTTTATCACTAAACCACCGAAGATTTCTTTTTCTGTGTGAACTTTTCTCCCTAATTATTCAAATTCCTTTTTATTCACATACCTGTGGACCATGATAATGTTATCTCTTAACCTTCAACTGCCATAAGCAAATAGATTAAATTTTATACCTTTTTCCTGCAATTTAAAATTTTTTCTTAAATTCTTCTGAGCAAAGCATAGTACAAAAGCTCTATAGCAGGTTGTTTTATTCCTGCAGTGGTGGTATTATTAACCTTTACAGAAAAAGCATTTTCTTTCTGCTCACATGATATTTCTCTGCTTATACACTCTTTGGTCCAGGACCAGGTAGTTTCTTAATTGTCACAAACAGGTATTTGAAGAGTGCTACAATGCACATCAGAGCACTGTACTGTGTGATTCCCTTTCCCTCAGGAGACAAAATACAAATCCATGAGTTAATCAGATTTCAGTCCCTCTCTTTGTCTTTAATATTCATTGATCATGGACTCTTGTTGTTTTTCAAAAATTACGTATTATTTACAGAATACGAAACAGACCCATAATGGTACCGGCCAGTTTAGTATCTTGACTAAATAAGCTGTTCATGCTTCTACGATGCAAATGTCTGTCTTTAGATTCTAAGTAAGTATAATATAGGGAAAATAAAAAATAAAAAATAACAATGACATATATATTTATACATATATGTAACGTGTGTTTTAATAGGGATATCAATACATTAAATAAGTACTTGTGGGCTTAACCATTCTAAAGCAATTACAATATTTAAATATCTAAAGAATGATTTAAAAAATATTTGTAACATGGGTAGTTTTGTGACATAACCCTCCTTAACTCAGTTTCCTGTAGTACATTTGCTTTTTGAGTATTATCCCTGAGCTCTTCTTGGTTTTTTTCAAGAACCACATTCTTCTACTCCACAAAACTGTAGTATGATCATGCTTTGCTCATAGGCAGCTGTATAAATTAATTTTTAAAGTAGAAATATGTTTTTAGAGATAATTCTGTCTAGCAGACACAGAACAATCCTGAGCCAGTGGCAACACTTTGTTTGGAAAAGTAATATTTAGAGGTTTGACAGGTGTTTTGCTGTAGGCAGGGACAGCCCTGTGGTATGTGACCTGAAATTCCCCGTGACAATGGCAGATCCTCTCTGCACACAAAGGAGCTGCTTATCTCCATCCTTCCCTTGATTT
The DNA here is from genome assembly GCF_009819885.2 of Catharus ustulatus. Classification (NCBI taxonomy): domain Eukaryota; kingdom Metazoa; phylum Chordata; class Aves; order Passeriformes; family Turdidae; genus Catharus; species Catharus ustulatus. The sequence continues at coordinate 45,713,058 of NC_046223.1, read as the reverse complement.
GGGCATGGTTGCAGACACCCTGGCAGGAAATCCCATCACTGAACCAGGGGCACTCCATCCCTCCCCCTTCTATTTGTCAGTAATTACAGCAGATAACATCACACCTGTGCAAAGTGCTGATCTCTTCTGCCTTTCACCAGCTGGTGGTTCAGCCAAGGCCCACCTTTGTCCTTTTAATTTCCAGAGTGTCAATTAAAGAAAAAAAAAAAGAAATCCCAACACATGAATACATCCAGATTTATGGTAAACTGAAAATGATATCCCAGCTTGTTATGACTTTTTTTGTATCAGTGGAAGGGGGGTTTGTGAAAGAGTTTCCACATATTACATAGATTAAATCAGAGTTTGTTATTCCAAATCTTCATTAGACACTCAACAGATAATTTAAACTTCTGAAAATGACAAGTGGTCTGCAGCTTCTGAACCTAAGGCTGCTTTCTCACTTGAGGCACTTGAAAATATCTTTTTTTAATGATATGTATACATAAAAAATGAAATTTACAATAGAAAGTGCAATCCCAGAAGATCTACTTCTCAAGAGCTAATGAGATTTATAAATCCTATTTTCACATGCCACTTTATACACTATATACACATGAGCCCAGTTTCTTACTATTGATTTCCAGATTTTTACATTAGCTGCATGTTTTGATCTCCTTTTTCTTTCCCCAGTAGGAGAACTTCTTTGTGCTTATTAAGTAGATGCAAATCATCTATGAATAGTAAGTAACACATAAAAAAAGTAGACATAATATATGACTTCCACTGAACTCAAATTTAGTTCCATATTCCATAGACTTTGAGCCATGAAAAAAAAATTAAGGTGGTAGCTCAGCCTACCTGTGAGAAACAGGTATGGGGATTGAGGCTTTTGTGTGAGCATGAGAAGAGTGTCTTAGCTGCTACTAAAGGATGGAAATACCTGTTGGGAAGTCAAACAGAATGCAAAATCTGTGCTAAAGTTGGAAAGGAGCACTGAGGCACTGACTCAAGCACCAGAAGGACAGAGAGTCCTTGAAAGTGAAACCAGGACAGTGCTGGCCTGGGCTGTCAGTGAGGCCTGGCAACATTTTGACAAGAATCATCCCTCCAATATTTAAACTAAAAGGTAACTTGTGTGTCTGGTGAAGGACAATAGGATATGAAATATCCTATATAAAAACTTCAGCCTATCAATTACTTGAAGATAAAAACCCATTTATATAAGAAAATGTGTACAGCATTTGGGCTAAGTGAAGGTGGATACACACCTGCCCTCCAAAGTGATGAGGACAGCATAACCATTTTTTTTTGTAAGTAAAACCATCTACCTGGAAAGCAAGTTGTGGCATCATGTATGCTCAGCTAATTGAGAAAAATCAAGGTGTGAAGGCTCTGGTCCCAGACTGGTACTGAGGACTTGCTGCAGGATGAAAGCAGTCAGGTAAGATGCAGAACCAAACTTCTGCCCTCTGCAGGTGTCACCTTCTGAGGACAAGGGCAGAGAACAGCAAAGTGCTCAAAGTGATCAGGTAAGACTTGGGTGATGCCTGCTAACACTGGTGCACTGGAAAGCTGGGAGAAGATATGAGACTGGTGCCAACATCCTCCCTCAAGAGTGTGGCCATGCTCATTTAATGTGCTTCCTTGCTCTTTCTGCAAAGGAGGAAAAAGAAGTATTTGCATCCAGAGAAGAGGCGCTCATACTCAGTTTTTCAGTCAGGTGGGCCAATACAATAGGAATGAAGGCAGCCCTTCCAGCAATCAAAGGTGCCTCAGGAGAACTTCATCCATGACTTTTGGTCAAATTAAGTGGCTAGTTTTGAACACACTGCAAAAATGGGATTAAAAACTTTTTTTAAAATCAGAAACGGTTTCTTTGAATAGTATATATTTTTAAATTCCTTTAATTAATTTTGAAAGATCAAATATATAATTGTACTAATCCGTTGTTAACACTTTATATAGAAAGGGGCAATTAAAAGCTTCTCCTCAAAACAGGATTACTTTTCATAGCAAACTTTCTTGTCAAGAACCCTCATAGTTGAACTTTCCCTTTCAGATTAAAGCACTTCTTTCTTCTCCTTTTCTGCTCAGTCATCAAACCAGGAGGAAGAACCCCATTCCATTAGCAATCCCACCCAGACTGTAGGGAGCAGAGAATAATCTGTTGTATGAGAGACTGCCTTGTGTGATGCTGACTGTGCAGAGGAGACAAGGGATGAACAGACAAACCAGACCCACAAGGAACTTCTCCATGTCTCTTCCTCTAGCCCTTCTGCTGATCCAGTCCTGTCACTCAAATCCTATGATTTCCCACACTGAAAGCATTTTCCAAAATGCTGTTTCGCGGTGGTTTCAGCATCCCTTTTACATAACATCTTTCTTTTACCTGCCGTGCCAAATGTGTAGCATGCTGCATGGCATTGGCAGTGCAGGCATTATCCAGTTTTAGGGGGAGTGTTATAAATTTAAGGCTGACCAACTCCTGGCATATCAGCCATTTACCTTTGTAGAGAATTTCTACTGAACACACCTGAGATAAATCTCTTTTCTCATTCCCTTTTCTTGGATTATGAGTAAAATAAAACACAACCTATGACATTAATGGTCTTGTAATATTGGTTGAACTATCTGGATGCTAGGAAACATTACAGCTGAGGTCATTTTTTCAAACAGTGTATTGAATTACAGGTTTCCACTTGCCTTTTGTTTTGCTTTTTCCTGTGGGACCCATTTGTACACTGAACAAAGTAGGCGCTTGCTTAATATAGCTATTTGGCATTTTATCTCACCTTCCTTGTCTTGTCTGTTTTTTGTTTTTCATGAAAGGAAAACTGTTACTTCTTTTGTGTTTTTCTGCACACTCACACTGTGATGTCTGAGTACATAAAAAATAGGTGCCACAGAAATCATTTACTGCCACAGAAATCTGGTGTTGAAGCACTTTTGCTTTCTCTCCCTTTGTAGGTAGAGGATAAAGAGAAATTGAAATGCCATTCTTTCATGGCATGGCCAGGTTCAGACAGGTGAGATTTCTCATAGAGCACTCACGTTATGCAAACTTGAGCACGTGATAACAATAGAGTTCTGTAAGAGCAGATGTGCTGTGGGCATGGTGACACCTGAACTAATTCAGGTATTGTAGGCAAACTAGCAGTAAGAGCCTCAAAGGCTTGCAGCAGTTGCATTGTGCAAGGGAGCACCAGTCCTCTCATAGGCCAGTGCCACCTCACCTAGGCACCACCTGTAGATTTGAAGCCCAGTTCCTAGCTATTTAGTAGTGGTGTGTTGGAGTTTTATATCCAAAAATAGGGGGAATAAATTAAAAGATTTGTCCACACAGCAAAACGAGGTGTTTCAGCTTCTACACAAATAGTTGAGTGCAGCTCTTGCTGTGGGAGAAGGAGACTCAAGCAGGCTGTGTCACACAGGGCAGACCAAGGTGGTGGTGGATGTTCATTACTCATGGCCCGTGTACTCAGGCAAAACTTTTTATTTATGGTTCTGTTTATGGCTTGCAGAAGCAAATACACCACACTTACTGGGAGGTCACACATGGTAATTCTAAAACGAGGCTACTCTTTGTTCCCAAGAACTGTCACAGTGTCAAAGCAGTGATTTAGGTGGGAGCTCAGTGCCTGAAGGCAGTTTCTTGCCTGATGTCAGCATTTAATTGCCAGACAGCTCCCTCTCTTAGAGGCTTAGAACGTGGGTTTTGCAAGGTTTGACTCTCAAAATTGCATCTTCCTATAAAGAGAAGCAACAAGATTCATGCACTTTTCTTCCAGAAGCTGTCACTGTCAAAAGTAAATTGTAGAGAATTAAAGTCTTTCTGTCCATGTGATCTACGAAAGTTCAAACCATTGCCCCATCTCTCTGTCTTACTTCCTTGTGGCCCCTTTTGGCATGGTCCCTATTTCAAGTTGTTCTTCCCTTGGTGTCCCATCGTGTGTCTTTCTTCTCCTCTCCTGCTTCCTTCAGCTTGCAAGCTCATCTTTCAAAGACTCCTGCTCCACCATCTGCTCTTATAGGACCTCACCCAGCTCTACCAGCTCTTTGTGCAGCACTTGTGCCCAAACACATTAGAAAGTAAATCAGCATGCCAGGTTGCTACAGGCAGGGACATAAAGTCCAAGGAGAGTGGCTTCCCTTTTGCTATCTTCAAGACCAGCAATCAAAGCAATGGATTCTTCTGCCCAAGAGCCCTGGCGATTTCTGTCAGGTGATGCACAAATTGTCCGACAGCAAACACAGGGCACAGAGAGCAAGTGAGGCTGTAGAGAGTATAAAAAACAAATTGTCCAGCTGATGAGCTGATGAAAGCTTAGAACTGACAGTGTCTGAAAAAGCATTACTTCTTCCAGTGAGCACCAGATATTTATTATGAAGTCTGGTCTGGGTTTGAAGGCAGTATTTTTTAGCCAAAAAAGTTGCAAATGTGTGAAACCTTGAATCTGGGTGTACTGTTAATGCCAGCTGAACAGCTTGTGTGACACTGGCATTCTACACACAGAGTTCACAGGATTCTCTATTTTGCCTTTTTTCCCTTCACTCAGCCTTAGTGTTCTGGTACAACATTGAAATTACCATTTTTTGAAAGCAACAAACTTAAATACAGCCCTAAAGGGTTTGCACTCCACAGTCTTTAGAAGGAAGTATCAGCTGTTAAGGTTTGTGCACAGGTGACCAGTCCTTAGGCTGAGCCAACAGGTGAACAGTGTGGAAAAGCAATAAACATTGCACAGGAGAGAAGAGGGAAAGCAGCTGGCCAGCCACACCTGGGACTGCAGTAATCCAACAGGAACCAGAAAAAACTACCAGGCATTTCAGGAAGTGAAACAGGAGCATTGGAAACTCCCTTTAGGTGAAACCCCAAGAGATAGGGAGGTGCTGATTTGTTGGCTGTCACTGAGGTCAAATCAACAAAACTCAGCTCTGTGGGTGAAAATTAAATAGAGGCAGGTGGGTTATTTGGAAAGGGAAGGTGTGAAAAGGGATTGCTAGGAGAAACAACTCATGGGATTTGGGCTCTGTGGATTACTTGTCAAACATCCATGCAGCAACATCTCAGCACAGCCTGAAGCAGGACAATAAACCTGCTGTTGTAACCATGCTGTGTGCATTTGGCTTCCTTCCCCTGTCAGAGGGGGCAAGAGGGTGAACTCAAACGTCAGGTTGGATGAGGCTGGAGGAAGGACCAAACACCACCTTTACATCAAGGGTCCTAAGCAATCTTCCTAACATGAACCCAACTTTGTTATTTATTTCTTAAATGAAGATTTAGTGCAAGAAACAGTGTTTAGAAGTAGCTCTGTTGATGCAGAACACTGGTCTAAGCCTGTTTACACTCTCCTGCCACGTTGTCCTTTGTAGCAGTCCTTGCTGAGCATAGACATGAGAATGATGTCTGTGCTCTAGCCACAGCTTGCTGTTCTGACTGTACCCTGTCCTACTTGTTTTCCTTCATTAATACACTGCTCTGGGAAGGCTGAGGGACTTGTCAAGGCTGGGCAGTTTCTGGAGCTGCCTCAGTAAAGAAGTACATGGGAGCTTGTGTCAGTGTGTCTTGTATGTGTGCCCTTGTCCTCTTCCTCCTTTATTCACTGTCAAATATTTTCCCTGGTTAGCAGAGCAGAAACGAAACTTTAGCAATACAGAAAAATCCTGGGGGTGCAGTCTCTTTGTGAGCCAGTGGATCACTTTGCTATTTACCCCATGAAGAAAATAAGGGAGAGAAAAAATCCTTTGAATGGAAAAAAACCCCAACCTATAAAATAGATGTGTTTGTAGCTGACAACCAGCTAAGGATAAACTCAGAAGCAAGAGCTCTGGCAGGCTGCAGCCATGCAGAGTGATTTTTCCCAATCTGGTCATATTAAGGGGGCTTTGACAACTCAAACACACAAAAGCTGTAATTCTGCATATCTCATGCAATTCCATTGGTGAAGTTTGACGCAACAATAAAAAACCCAAAACAAAACTAAAACCCCCTGACTCCTCTGCCATGTTGCTTGGTGTGAGGTGGGACATCCTAGCCTTGTGGGCAGAGAAGAGCCCTACTAACATCACAGTTTTCTCAGCTGGGGCCATGTGAGATGCAGGCAGAGCGTGAACCTCCCTTAAGGAAAACAACCAAAAGAGAAGGGCTACAGGCAAACACTACTTCCATGCATGGTACCTTCAAAATGGCTCATTCCACGTGAACTTTTTCATTGGTCCTCCAGGAGCAGCACCAGAGCCTGGGCTTGATGCTTTGCCTTGAGAGGACACCCTCAGTCAGAATGCTGTGACAAGCACCTTGTGCCAAGGGACATTCAATTTGTGCAGGAAAGAAGAGATGGGTCCTGTCCTCAGCTCATGCTTACTGGGGTGCTCAGGTATTCTGTCCCCTCTACAGCTCCAGGTCCTGCTTCCTGCTGGACTGTGGGGTCAAGCACAGCCTCAGAACACCTCCATATGCTCCACAAGCCACAGTGTGGAGGAGGTTTTCACACCAGCTCAGACTCAGCCTGGCTGTCCAGCTCCTTTGTACACTGCTGTGCCTCAGCCCTAGGTGATCATCTTCTCAGCTCAAGTATCATGGTGTCTCGTACTACTTTTACAGGTTACCACCAAACAGGAAATGCACTTGAGTTGTTGCATGTGGGAAAGACATTTTCTATGTGAAATTTCACTCAACCGAAACACAGCCAAATGCCAGCCTTAGGAGGAGATTGGACAGAAGTCTATCATTACAGGTGTGTTTTAGGGCACCAACATACACCTCCACCTTCCCACAGGGGGATGTCCCATGCAAAAATCTCTCCCAAAAAAGCATAGTAGAGACATATCAGACTTCCAGCCTCTGACAGCCTACATTTTGCTGAAGATTGCTTCATTTTTTGGAACTTCAAGAGCATTCAATCCTAATGCCTGCTGCCCCATGGCAATCAGCTCTTTGGTATTCACTTGGTATCACAATGGGGAGATTTCTTCTCTTGGGAAGTATCTGGAGCAGCTGGGTTTGTAAAGGTACCAGAGACTCACCATGAAGGCACTTTTGCATCCCAATAGGTTTCACTTGGTGAACGGGGCAGGGACAGAGAAAAGCAGAGCCCAAGGGATCCCCAGAAGGGAATGGTTCAGCATGAGTGGTCAGAGGAGAAGAGGTGAAGGGAAGACTGGGAGTAGAAGGGAGGGGGCAGTCAAGGAGAAAGCAAGGAGGACTGAAGGCAGTTATGGACATTGATGAGTGATCATTTATGACATTGATACTGGTGACAGCTGGGATTTTATGAAGCATTTCATAGAGTGACATGCTTTTTAGGCATTTTGAGTCTTTTCCACTGCTGTGTGATAAGGGGAATGCAGCTGCAAGAAGGCATATGGCTCAGATAAGAGAAGCTAATAAACATATGAATGAGGTTTAAACCCAGCTAGATCAAAGGAATATATTTGGCTATTCTCATAACAAGGGCTTTATCCTTGCCTTGTTATTTCCCTCAGATAGAAAACTCATCCTTTAGTCCCAGGGAAGTTTAGCCTTTTCCTCAAAGTCTCCACACAGAATTTGTGAGACTCTAAAAGGAAAATTGATCTTCTACGTTACACGTGCTTCCAGCACAGCCCTCTGATTCTCTTCTAGTCTCAGCTACTCAATCCCCAGCATCACCCCCAGTCCTTCACAGCTGCACCCACCCCAAGCACCAGTTGCACCCCCTTACCAGCTCTGGCATCCCTGGATCAGGCCAGGATGCTCCACATCTCTGGCCCTGAACCAAGGAAAGGCGCAGTGAGCTAGAGATGCGCACTTGGGTCTTACCTTTTTCCAGGAACCAGATCAGGGCCGTCGAACATACATGGATGCACTGACCTGGATATTCTTCCTGTAAGGCTGCTCACACCTCCTGCACCTGCCAGCACTGATAAGAGCCACCATCACTCTCTGCTGCAAGCCCTCACTCCACAGCTAAAGCTGCCATGACTCGTTTTACCAAGTAGGATTTTTTCCTTACATTTTCATGGTATTCCTTTTAATCTCTCCACAGAGGAGAAGCTCTTGCCCTTCAAACCAATCTTTCCCCACCCAGCCACTGATTGCCATCACCTACATCAGCTGCCTGGCCTCCCTGAGGCCAGTGAGGGGTGGAGCTGGCCGAACCCCACAGGACACACTTTTTTCTTTAAGGAGCTCTGCAGATCTCTGTGCCTGTACTCTCACGTTAATCCAGTAAAGTTAGCAAACATGTTTAGCTAAAAGAAAGTGACAACATCTTAAAGATAGCATTGAGTATGATTTGGGGGAAGGATTTAGTCTATTGAGGAATATTAACTCCCCCTTTAAGGCAATATCTACTTTATCTGTTGAAAAAAAATACAGCTTTGTTTACTATCTGTTGGTATTTGCCCAACAGACAGTATTGTCTAGTTTTGAAAACATATCAGGCCACACAAAAGAGCTTCCAGACTCTTACTGAGCTGCTGGTTCCTTTTTATATCATCGTTTTCCTTATCTCGGGATCCAGGCTGTCATCTTTAATTATTTTAAAATGAACTGCAACATTTTTATCAGAATATTTTATCCCCTGGTCACTCTTCTGTCTCTTCCTTATTCATAAAAGCAAAGAACTGTGATTTTTTTAAATTCGATTATTGGTGTTTTACCTCATTACTTCTTAAATTAGGGGAACTTTAAAAAAAATTATATTCAGCTTTCCTTTATATTCTGGCTCTCTGGTGCGAGTGCCCTTCCTGGATGCTCAGCTTTTTCCTGCAGACTTTTCTCACATTCTGGATGGTGAAATGCTGTGTCCTCCCTCCAGTTTGCCTGGAACTTACAAGGTATGTGATGCTGGAGAAGAAAGACTCCTAGAGTCCAGAATGGGTGACACATAAGCCCAACCATTCTGTCTGCATTATTCCATTTCTCCTGCTTCATTAACCCCAGATCTAATGTCCTGGCCACTGTGCCCTTCCCCACCAGCCCAAACACCATGGCCCTTTCCTGTGTACACGAATTTCCTTTATTTTAATTGTGGCCTCTTATTCACAAAAATCAAAATTTGATTTACACAATCTGGCCCCACTCAGCATGGGCAATATATAGATAAATGCCTAGGTGGCTACATTTCTATTGGTTCAGCACAACCCATGCATTCAGTGATCAATAAAATACAAATTTGGATAAGTGGGGACAAGTAAAATAGGTTTTTAGCATTTTCATTATCACAGGCAGAATGTAATGAAGTAGCTCTATACCACAATGCCTGAAGAGTCATCTCTTAACCTGCGTGTGCCTCTCAAGAGCCATTTATTTAATATTTTTATCGTATTATGCTTAAAATTAAGAAACCTGCAAATACAAGAGGATGGGAAATCCAGGTTCAGAGTAGAAATGGACTGAGTTCCTCCTACAGACTAGGAGGAAGTGAGGGTGGGACACTGGGCTACAAGCTTCCCTGGTACAGACAAGAACTTGATGAGAAGAGGTGCAAAGAGTGGTGTACAGCACCCCACAGAGCAATCAGAGCTCTACAGCAGAGAGCAGAACAGTAACTGGCATCAGAGCAGAAGCTGAAATGAAAGCTGACAGTGGAACAAATGTTGGTCGGTAAAACACAGGCTGATTATATACCAGTTAGCATTGATTCGGGTGCCAAGAATAACAGCAGGCACTGGAACAGAGTGGGGGAGTGCGAGGCACTGAGGAAGAGCTCAGCACAACAGAGCAGGAGATGATTAAACAAACAAACAAACAAACAAACAAACAAACAAACAAACAAACAAACCCTCACCCCGAGGAGGAAACTATTAAAACAGCATGAATAGGGAGCTGCAGCCATCTTCTGTGGGAAGCAAATTCTGCGGTGAGCCCACAGACTAGGAAAGCCCACAAATGGCAACTCTACATTACTGGGGAAAATGGATTGGTGAGAGCTGTTAGCCAGCATATGTTTGACCTTTCTGAGAAAAGCAGCATAAGCACCTTCATTAATGACCACGGCACGGACATGAGCTGGCATGGAATGAGGTTTGATTTCCGGACCATCTGGGATCCTGCCTGCCAAGCAATGGGAAGGCACCAGCCAGCCCAGGCCCTGGTCGGTATTCCTTCTCACAGGACAGAGAAAGTGAGACAGGCTTCTGCTCACTTCTCATATGTAGGGAATCTCATTTAACTCTTGAGCATTTGGGAACCTGTTGGGAATTGTGCAAACAAAAGGCACTGCTCACTTGGCAGAGGCAGATCTGGGCTCACCATGACCACCTCTTACTGGGAGAAAGGGAAGGATATCAAACAGAAACATCCAAAAGATAAACCATTTAGGTCTTGTATTTCACATGTACAGCCAGTGTTTTGGTGTCCATCAAGACACAAGACACTTCCTTTTTTCTTTCAAGCACACATGGTATTTTTCATCTCCTTTGTTACATTTTATCTGTGAGCAGGGGTAAAGCTGGAAGACGGCAAAAGCCACCATGCTCACTGAAAAGAATAAGTGATTATAGAAATATCTGGCTGTTACAAATGGGAAGTACTGTGAAAATAGCACAGACTGGTTAGCCTTATCTCTACAGAAGAGTTTAGTACAGTGACTCACAAGAATTTGTTTGCAAAGTTGGGATGTACTTCAAGAATTACAAACAACCTAGGGACTTGGGCAAACAGGACAGTATAAAAAGATCAATTGGTAGGGGTATTACCATCCCACAGAGGTATCTCATCACAAATTAGCCCATCTCCCTACATGCCTACGGTGCAAGACAAGCCTATTTTTATAATGGATGACTGGATTCTGTCGTAGGAAGAATTAGGTACTCCAGGAGCTAGTAAAAGTATGGAATGTGATAGGGAAAAAGTGTGGAGTAATTCACCTGGGGTCAAAGAAGAGGATGTGTTGCCTTGTGCTGAGATATTTTCAAGGGATGCAGAGGAAGAGGAGGAGGATCTGGTTACACTGCCAAACCATACTCTGCTGCTTAGGCTAAGTGTCACACCCAGGAAGGACGTGATAGTAGATACAGCAAGTGTCACGTGAGAAATTATCCACAGTGTCATGGAAGGTCCTTGCACTGGCTAAGGCACCACAACAGCCTCATGGAGCTGTCAGTGTGCACTTCTCATCAGCTGCCTTTCAAAGAGATGATTTTAAACAGACAAATGGGAAAAGCGCTACTCAGAAACATGAGTTGAGTTTCTCTGTTTCTGAAGGGAAGATCAAATATCCTGTCTTGTGTAGCTGTGTTAACAGAAGACTCTGAGAGCTTGGATAACATTTGAGCAAAAAATACAGGAAGAGAGAGGAATTATTTCCATTTAGATAAAAGCTGCTACAAGATTAAGCAGGTGTACACTGACCCTGAAATTTTGCTTGGAAAAAAGATTTGACTTTCAGAAATAAAGTGCCAGAGCAGCCTTTGAACAAGGATACTGGAAGAAGGTATTTGACTGCTACAAGATAACGTTGGATTAAGTTACATAAGAGATTGTGTGAACACAGGGGTCGTTCTTTGGTTTGGAAATGATGGTGTAATAGATGGGGTTTCAATTGCTTTAGTGTTATTCAGAATTCCAGTCAAAAGGAGACTTAGTCACATTTGTTTGTGACACAAGATTTAGCCGTTGAATCTCATGCTAGACCAGGTTCCTGGTTATCCTCTGGTGCCAGGACAGATTTTCTCTTCTGTGCTTGATGCTGTTTGTTTTGGGTTTGTTTGAATTTTACTTTTCTTTAGGGCACTACAGCTTTTTCAGCCAGCATCAGGGTGTTGGTTCAGGCGTGTGAATGCCTCAGTGGCACAGGAACAACCTTTTGGCAGCGCACCAATTTGTGTCCCCCTTGGCCTCAGAGTGGTCCAGCAAGCAATTTTGCTTGCCTTTTCCATGAAATTTTAAGTGGCATTAGATAAAGCAGGGGAAGACTCTCGTGTCTGGCAGCTGGCAGATCATGAAGTTGGAAAAGAATATGATGAAAAAAGGCACTGCCATTTGCAATTGAAACATCCTTGCAACTGAGGAGCTTTTTCCTCTGATCTGAACCAAGTCGAGTCCTGCCAAGATTTCCACACATCAGTAGATCTGGGTTGGGAGAGATCCTCTCATTTTGGGAAAAATTTGCCTACAGAAACCATGACTATTCGTAAAGTATGGCTTTCAGTCTGTAGCCTTCCCAAGCTGAACACTCATCCAGGTTTTCTTGTTTTATCAGAACAGGAGAACCAAATCCTATTAAATGACAACAAATAGAAAATGTTGCATATAAATACCTGAAAAGGTACAACCCATTTACACATAACCAACAGAGCTCTTATTTAAAGTGCACAGGAATATTTACCAACAGCTAATCTGTAATGTAAATGGGCATGAAGTCTTCTTTCCTCAGCAGAAACACTATTTAGCAAAAATCTCCTTCAGAACCAGTCTTGGCAGCCATTGAACATGCTGGATGTGCTTAGCCTGAACCATTTGACAGCAGCATCTCTCAGAGGACTGATAACTGAGTAAGACTTAAACCTGTTACAAGCATATTTTCTGCTGTAGCTTAAATACATACCTGCAGCTGGTATGAAGCCTAAGTCTCTATTTGTTTTGAATTTGTCCCTCGAATTGTTAGCAGTGACTCGCTGTAATCACTTCACTGGGTTTGAGGCTAAACATACCACACATAAGAATAGCAGTTAATGTTCTGATTTGTGCATGGCCTTGAAGTTTGGATGCAAAATAGGCCAAATTTATGTTAAATTTGCTAAATTTCCATGGGAATGTGCACTGTAGCTGCTGCATCACGACAAGAATATGAATTTGGTCTAAGCAGGACAGGAACTGAAAATCACCTCTGATCTCACTGCCTGTTCTTGCTTCCTCATAGTCCTTTAGAGATCGCTTTGTCATTACAGAGACAAATTTGGGCTCTTGATACTGAGGGAGGAGCTCCGGGTCTCATACATGTTTCTGATTCTTAGGTAAACTGTTTGTGTCAATGCTTTAATCTCTGGTAAAATAGCAGCACAATTACAAAGGGGACAGAATCTGGTTACATTTTTAAAGTATGATAAAAGCACAGTCTATCAAGCAGAAGGGTTTATAAAATCATTAAACAAGATAAACTGGGTTCTTTCTGAGACAGGTGCAAAAATACAGGCTGAAATTGGAGTGGTAATTCCTTGCAATACTTGACACTTAGGTTTTCTACTTATGTGAGATCTGACAAGATGTGAGATTAAATGATGAGATGCAATTAAAATGCCAGATTGACCACACGACCTCAGGGAGTGCCTCACGGACCTGCCAACATGATACCAATAGCACATCATTGTGCTGCTGGTGTAACATCTCTGTAAACATTTAAAATCAAGCCTGTATTGCATTCAAGAAGGGTGACCCTTTCTGGATTACAGGATGGCTGCAAAGTGTGATAGTGACATAAAGGTAGAAAAATAGCAGAAGCAAATTGTTCTCTTTGCTGTCTTCTAGGTCAGTTTGGTGCACACACATCCTCTTGTTTCATAGAATTCAATGAAATTATCTTAATGGGGGTCTTGCTGAATCAGGGTTGTGTGCTTTCCATTCATCCCTGCTTCTCTGCTCCATCTACCACCAGTTTAATCCAGGCATAAATTTTGCAGCTGGGAATGAAAGTCCTGGGTAGCCATTTGTCCAGGGGATCTGTTTTTGTTCAAGCTTTCAGTGACAGTCTCCTGTCCTCATACCAATCATTACATCATTCTGTTTAGTCACCAAATTCACATCTAAGGGCATTCAGGATTAAAACTTCTCAAAAAACTATTTTCATGTTGAGACTGATTTATGTTTAAATACGTGACTTGCAAATCAAAAACTGCAACTCCTATTAGCCTCCTTTGTGAGAAGACATGGTAGCAATACTTGCATCATCAAAATTATCAGTAGCTTGGCAGATACTCGCAGGATTTTGGATTGTTTAGAGGTGGGACCTTGCTGCCTGACTCAGGACAATGCCTTACTCACATCAGTACCTTGGAGTTAAGTCTCTTGCCTCATCTTGAATAGGAAATTGCAGCCTCAGTTGTATTTTAATAACAACTGGAACTCACCAAGGGGCTTGTAGTAAGAGTGTCCCCAAGAGCATCACAGGGGCACTGTCTATCACAGGGGGATGCTACTGGAGTAGCTCCTGTGCATGTAAGATTTTCTTTTTTTTAACCTGTAGCCTGAAGTTAATGAAAACACATCTTCTTTCTCTGTGCAATGCCCTCCCTGCAAGGGGCTTCACTCCTGACCAAGGGTGCATTTATACATTCGTGTTTGTTCTCAGCACCTTGTTGATGCCTGAGGCACAGCCAGGAGGGCAGGAGGATTGATGAGATAGCCCTATTGCCCAGAATGAGTGTTCTGAGAGTGCCTGAAGTAAATGTGCAATTGACCTTTCTGGCAGGTCTGGCCATGTTTCTTCTGAGCTCTGACAACATCTTGCATCCCAAGGGTCTACACAAGAGGCGAACAGCTTCTGCACAGCAGACTGGCAGATGGACTAGGAGGCATTTACAAAGCTCCTGGCTCTTGTAGGGTGCAGCATACTGTGTTTAAAATCAACACCTCTGTGTTAGACACTTAGGACCATCTAGGGCAGAGATGCTGCCACAGACACTCTGTCCCCATGCATCTCTCCCAGGTTAGTAGGGACAAGCATCAGGTGTGCTCCACAGGTGAGGAGAGAAATGAAGGGAAACCTGGGCGTCCCCAAAAAGAGGGAAAGCCTGGAGGTAGGGGCATGATGGCTAATGGCATCTCCCTTTTCTACTCCATGGCCAGCCACAGCACAGCCCCTCTGCAGAGCTACCACCCTGGGTGCTGGCATGACTGTGGCACCCTGGTTTCAGTTGGAAAACTGGACTGGGAATGAGCTGAGCTTTTGACAAGACATTCACATTCAGTGCTCAGAAGAGCATGGCCTGCTTCACCTATTAAAGAGGACATTTGAAGGATGCTCATCTTTTCAGGGCAAGCTGGTAGCTAATATAATATGGTCTGTCACTTAGCAGACAAACAAGTAACAAAGTCCTATACCAATGCTGGTTTTGGAACAATTAATTAGAAATTGTGCTGTTAGCCAAAGAAAACAGGAATTTTTTTAACAGGGAAAGTAATTAGCATCAGGGACAGAGGATGAGAGCTGGGACTGTTTCTGTCAGAACCAGAAATCCTATGTGTTCTAATACCGCAGATGTGTCTTGGTTCCTGTAAGAGGCCATTCAAGAGCATCAAAAGGGGTCCTTTCTGCCTTTAAAAGACAGAAATTCATCTTTTCCCTCCACACCTCCTACTTATAACATATTGAGTAGTTTTGTTCTAGTTACACCATCTCTTTGATAATCCTGCTCTCAAATTATTCTCCTCTCTTCACACTGTCTTGGGCACTGGCCCCTCCTCAGGGGCTGGGCTGGAGCTGGCTGAGTGCCCCTGACTCTCCAAGTCCCCCCTTCACTGGCCATCTTTGCTACTTACCTTTGGCCTCAGAGCAGCTGTGGTCTATCCTCTTGTGCCCCATGAAAGCTGCTCTCCCTGCACCACTCCACCTTCTCAAGGCTGATGTTGCTTGCAAACCTTCCCGGGTAGACTGCCTGACTTCACACTCTGCATGGATCAGGAAGCCCAGGGGGTTTTCTCAGCTCTCAGCAAGGTCAGCAATACCAAGTCAAGCTCCTCAGAAGAGGGAGTACAAAATTAGGGTTATTTTCTTCTTTCCTACTGATTTTTCTCTTCACTGAACATGCAGTAGGAATTTGAGTTTAATGGAGTGTGGATTTTCATTTTTGCATAATAAATTTCAAACAGGGCTTCATTATCCCATGCAAATAGCATTAATCTGCAAAAGTAGCCTATTAAGCATTTGAGGGACTTTATCCCAAAGGTGATGTTGTACTTCATTACTGGGCAATGATATTTTTTGCATCTCTGTTCAGAAAGCATGCCTCAAATCACAGCTGGCAATTGCTAAACAAATTTTAAAGATCTTTGCCCACAATCAGGAAACCAGCCCAAAAATGCAGAATTAGGATTTGCTAATTTCTATTTAAACTGACACTATGGTTTGCTGTCTTCTGTTTATGAAAACATGTGAATTTATTTTTGCCCACATGGGACTGAGATGGAAGCTTTACAGTTGCAGGATAATAGGCTCAGATATAATATTGCAGACTAGAGTCAATCAGTCTGCTGTTCATAAGCAAAGCAGCAATGCACTCAAAAAGAAAAATATAACAATTTAATTCTTCTAGATGAGCTATTAGTTTTTATGTCATTATGGTACCATTAGCACGAGCACTGGTTGACATGCACAGTGCAGGAGAGTGAATCATACAGTGCCAGACATTGGAAATTATTTTAGAAATAAAGTGGTGGCTGCAGCTAAGGCTAATGGGCAGGGATGGGACTTTCCCGTCCCCTCACCTAGTCCCCATCATTAGGGCAGAAGATGAAGTCCCTTTCTACTCTCTGAATCTCACCTTTTCACCTGTTGATATGGCCCAGATATGTACAAGCAAGAGCTTAACGACAGTCAGAGAATACTGTGAGCCATGTTCCTAAGTGAAGAGAAATTCAGAAGGTTAAGGGGGCCAGTCAGTCTCAAAAAAAAAAATCAGGCATAGAGAAAAGAAGCAGCAGTTCTATGTGCTACTCCAGATACTTACACATATGCACTGTACACACAAGACTGTGAAACCGCTGGGATCAGCACCAAATGGATTTGGGGAGTTTTGAGCCTCCCAACACAGAGTGGGTTTCTCACTTTTTAAGACAGAGAGTTCACTCCTGTCTTTCCAGACAGCCTAGGCACTAAAATGAAAGGCTGACCCAAGGCCAAGCAGTGCCTTGGGCCACATTTGCCCTTGGAAAGTTTCAGCAGTGACACTGACCTACACTCCTGCTCATGGGTCTGAATACTCAGTAAACTTAACACAGAAAAAACTTGTTGGGATAACAAGCATAACTTGCCTCAGGGGCCACAGGAGCCATCTACACTGGGGAAATGCCAAACCATTATCCTGATTCATAGAATATATGGTGTGACTGAAGTTACAGAGCTACAGACTGTAGATAAATGGTGAAAAACTTACTTCCATTAAACTTCATTTCAGATGACTTTTGGCAATGTCCTTGCTTTTTCCTCCTCTAACTCCTAGTGACAGGCAATGAAGACTAGCAAAAACTGTGTGGTCACTTAGCAGTTTGCCAGGACGATTTTTCCCTGACATTGGCTGACAGCCTGTGCACCTGCTCCCAGCCACACTGTCCCTGCTCATTACCTAAATCTGTCATTTGGCCCAAGCTGCCACGAGTGAGATCGTCTGGTTATCAGCTAGGGCAATGGCTCTGGCCAACCCGCATCATCAGCAGCAAAATAACTGCATCACAGTCCTCATACTCAGTGGCAACATGATGACCTTTGCAGACAACTGTTATAAGGACTCTGTGATTAAGTAGAATGGTGACTTAGGAAGCCATGAGACTAACATGGTAGGCTTATAATTACATACACCAAGTACCTAATCTGCATTAAGCAAGATGCAGCTTTGCAGAGGTAGTCTCCAGGTTATAAAAAATACAGTTTCTGTTCAAAACAAGCAACAAGAAATTTTTTTTTGCTACCTAGGTGCTTTTTGATATATGCTGCAATACTGATGGTTAGTAGTGCAGAGAAGAGAAACCCCATTCTCTTGTATTGGTGCCCACTTGGAATAACACTGCTTCCCATTATAGTAACTTTATTTTCCTTCAGTAGAAAGCAGAATCTAGAAAAATTAATAATAATGGAATCATGTTAGGGCAGTAGTATTTTTAGCAGCTTATGGTTCATCTCACTACATTTCTAGTAACTGTTTACAAAGCAAATTGTAATGTGGAGATTCAAGATTTGGCATTACCAAACAGGTTCTGTGCAAGCTCCTACCTACCTGGAGGACAGCACTGTCCAAGTAACAGCGCATAAAAGGCTTTCCCTGTTCCCCTTTTTCCTTCCTTCCCAAGAGTCCATTCCATGCAAGTTATCTGCTACCTGCAAATAATCTAATTTGAAACAGCTTTGTGCTGTTTGAACCTGTGCAGGACAGTCTCTCGCTGACCAAAGCAGATAGCAGGCACCTCAGTGTAGAATCTCATCCATACACCACACCTACATAGACTTTCAATCCCTCCTAGATACTATCACAGATTCAGAGCTGCACACTACTGGGATCTAGGAGAACATCCTGTGGCATGGTTGCTATACACTCACCCTTTCCTTACACCCTTTCCTCACATATTGCTCTTGGCCATTGCCAGAGACAAAACACTGGGCTAGACAGATATTTAATGCAATCCCGAACTGCTGGTCTTATGCAACTCCCCTGACATCATACCCAGCTGGGGAGGTTTTGTAGTGCTGACATTAGGGCTGCAAACCGCCCCAGTCTACAGAGTTAGCTACTTAGAAAATAACTAATTTCAACCTTCAGCAAACCTTCAGCACCCACACAACATGCCACTGGTGAACCTTGGAAAGAAACTTCAGGAACAGAATGTGTTCATTAAGGGACAACATGGCTGTCACTCAGCTCCAAAATCAAAACACAAGTGGGTTTTTCTGTTTTCTTTCCTCCAACACAACGAATATCCTGCCAGTCCTTCCCCTTAAAATAACAATAAAAGAGGTTTATATTTAATGACTGACAAACAAAGAGAAGATGGCAAATGTCAGCTGTAGTAAAGGAATAAAGCTATTCATGGGATATATGCCTGAAGACAGGAGAGTGAGGACAACACCCAGGCAATTTTTTTGTGTGTACAAGTAATTTGTTTGCATTTCTAACTCCCTCTTGCAACTTTTTTTCAGCACCGTTGCTTTATGAGCCATGCTCTCCATCTGGGTTTACATGCACCTGCTTCACAATTTGCCTGTAGGTAAGGGATACACTTTATACTGAGGTTCTTGCATGATAATCTTTCTCCTCCTCATCTGGATTCCAGTTTTAACTCATTATACATGTTGGCTTCATGTGAAGATGTTAAAGCAGTATGAAATGAGGACCATTATTTTTCATCAGTTTTTCAGATTTCTCAAATATTGGAGCAGTTGGTTCATAAAGACATGATAAATGCTGTGTCACTATTTTTTATTTGCTATAATTAGTCAGCATCTGAAACAAAACCAAACATACCTTAAGATTATTTGATTGCTCTTCTTTTTTTTTTTAGGAACAATCAGCACAATACTAAGCCACAATTAATATCAAGGTTAGGTATAACACTGGCATTAATAGACTCTCCTTGAGCTGAGGAAAGCTAACTAAAGGATGTACAAACTCAGACAGGATTTCTTCAGGGCACACACCTCACTAAAGAAAATACTCCAACTTCATAGTGCAGGCAGGCAAAAGCCAGATTTTTATTTAAGTTTAAAATAACAAATATTCACCTACAATCACAGTATACTGCTTAGTTTATCGCTTCTGCTTTGAATTCTGTGCTTTCATTTCACGTGTCTACATTTTGCATTTGTGTACACGTTGCAAAATAACTTTGTATATCATTTAACATCTGTGCATATCCCTTGGAGCCCAACATAACAAGGAAATGAAAAGAAATTTTGAATTTTAAGGTAACGAAAACAATCAATAAAGTTCCACTGAAAAAAATAGTATAAATGTTTCTTATCATACAGTACTCTAATTTTATGTCAGTGTCATTTTAATGCCATAATTTTCAAATATTGACTGTATAAAGAGGAGACTAGGGGAAAAATTATCTAAAATGCCATTCCTAAGTCTGTTAGACTCTCGTGAGTTACGATATATGTACAGTATATAAATATATTTATGTATATATGTACATATATATTGGTTAACATTCATTATAAATAGAACTGTGTTAACCTAAGCAGTATAAAAATAGCCACTTTCCTGGGAACATGCAAACACAATATGCTCTCACCTAATCTATAAAACACAAAACAACCAAAACCTTTAGCTCTGATTTTCTATAAAT
Organism: Catharus ustulatus; assembly: GCF_009819885.2. Taxonomy (NCBI): domain Eukaryota; kingdom Metazoa; phylum Chordata; class Aves; order Passeriformes; family Turdidae; genus Catharus; species Catharus ustulatus. The sequence goes on along the minus strand of NC_046223.1, from coordinate 45,693,095 downwards.
ATAAACTTCAATTTAACACTTTCAGCTGATTTAACCATAAAGTAAGTTTTCCAGTAAAGATATAAAAATTTGCTTGATGCTAGCAATAATTAAGCTCAAACACAGTATATTTTGGGTTATTTACTTTCAAGTATTTTTCCCACGTGCGCTAAATCTAGACACACTGCATTTTTTTTCTTTTACAGTAAATTATTATTCAGCTCTAAACACTAAAAGCCAAATTACAGGCAATCTGGCATGCTTGCACTGCAGGTAAAAAGCTCTCCTCTACACTGTTCCTTTGTGGGAGGCTGTCCTAATATGGCTATTTGTGCTCCAGATCTTTTGTTCATTGCAAAGCATTATCAAGATTCCCCTATCATAAGATTCTTAAGGCCAGAAGAAGGTACTACAACCACTTAAATCTCGTCTCATGCTCACTGAAATTCATTCTGAGGTCCCTGCATTCAGCACAGTGACTGGTAGCTGGACTAACACACCTCTCCTATTGCAACCAAAGAGGTTCCAGCTTCAGAAGTTGAGCGAGATCTTGACTTTTTAGTGACTTTTCCCAAGGGGAAAAAAATTCGGTTCCATCCGAACCAAATGTGACGTTTTTCCTTTTTTCTTGCCATATGAAAAACTGAAAAATCGTTTTGCCCTGAAACATTCCCTTCTCCTCCAAAGTGCTCCAAGTTCCAGTTAGAGAAGCAAAAGAAGAAATGGGAGCCGTGTTCAAAGGTGATGCTGTGTCTGTTCCTCCGTGTACGCACCAGCTCAGCAGAGCGCACACTGGGCTGTGGGAGGAACAGCACCGAGTTCTTCTGCTGAACAGATTCCAGCCACCTATTAGGAGAATGCCATAAGCACATGACTGCGCCAGTCATGTGTGGCATATGCTGACTCATTTTCATTCCATTCCATGCAGCTAACTAAATACCCACTCTTGCTCATATCAGAAGAATCTGTCTTCCTTCCCTACCATCTCACCTCATCTAGAACTTTGAACTGATTTTGCTACCTCTCAGAAAAGTATTTCATACAAAAAACAAACAGCATGGAAGACTCAAGGCACACTCTCTTCAGGACAACATTTTTTTGGTGATTAGAGGACCTTTTAAGGAAGTAGGAAATTTAGATGTAAATGGCATGGGCAAAGGAGGGACTGTAGTCTTGTTTTTGGCTTCCTAGAATTATTGTTTTTGTACCTGCAAGTTACTGGGTAATAGAGGGATGACCTAGATATTTCCCCCCTCCACCCGATCCAGAGATATTGCTCTGAAAATGTTTTCCAGATTAAGATGCTAGCTTTAATTGGATTAAAACTGTGACTATCAAAAGTGCACATCCCAAAATCTCAACCAGTTGCAAGATGGGGCAGGCAACTCAATGAGCTGGATGTCAGTGAAGGCCTAGTCTCCTAAAGATGTTTGACAAAGTTGCTTGTGCAAGCCTTTCTCTCTGGCATCTCTGAATGTGGTTCACCTAAATCCTTATTCCTCAACCAAAATGGCCTTATGTTCCCAGCCACATCTTACATTTATTGCCTTTTCCCAGGGTGGCTCCCACATTCCCAAAAGTCTTTTCTATGTCAGAAGTGATGAATCCTTGTTAAAGTAGCACAGTCTTCCAGCTTTTATATTTTGAGAAAAAATATATGAGGCTTTCTATTTCTTATGGTAAGTAGCATAAATGCACCAAAACACTGGTATGGATACCCGTGTGTTAATTGTTTAGAGAGCTGTCATTGGAAGTTGGGGACTGGGAATTCACAAAAGGCTCGTTTGCCTTCTGATCGTCCTTCATTGAGGCTGCTTGGTCTGAGATGGAAGAGAAGGAGAGCTGGTCATGTTCCATTATATGCACTTGGTCCTCCTCCTTGTCCTTCTTCACATAAAACAACTTCCTAAACTTTTTGAGCTCATGGAGTTCACAGAAAGTCTCAAGAACAACCAACATTGCGATAAGGCCCATCAACAGATAACCTGAGTGCAAACAAACAAACAAACAAACAAAAAAGAAAATTAATTATCAGCAAGTCAGGTAGGGCTGGACCAGATTTGAGCCTGTGACTTTTCTCACATTGTCATTTCTGACTAGTATGTTAATTTTCTTCATGGCATGATTTCAGAGTTTTGAACTGTGATATCCTTGTTTTTTTCCTTTTTAATTCTACAATCAGCAAGACCCCACATAAACAGAAAAAGTAATACCACTGGTTCAATTCTATTACAACTGTGCAAGAAAAATAATGTGTAAAGGTATTAAAAAAAACGGAATACTAAAATTTACCACATGCACATTCCCCCACTTACTTATGGTTTTCATAATTAAATGCCCTTCAAAAGATTTTGATCAAAAGATGGAAAACTAAATTTTACCACAACGTTTCTACACATTACAAGCAGAAGTAAAAATATGGGAGTTAACTATGGCCACTGGTTATTTGAATCAGTTTAACAGGACAAATCACTTACTATTCCATGAAAACTTTGAAATTATTTTCCTCTAAAATTATTAGACATATAACACCCTGAAATACCTGGAGAAACAAACCAACTAGAAACGTGTACAAACCTAATAAAACTAAAATAAAAAAATACTGTAAAATTACTCCTGGAATTTGAAAAACCTGACACAGTTACTCCATCTTTTGAGGATATTTGCAATGTTTTACTAAGGTACAGAGATTACCCAAAACCTAGAAGTGCTTTCTAAAATGTATTGCAAATTACTTTTGCCATGTACTGTCTGACTTACTTTTAGAGGTAATAGTCAGCTCTCATAGTCTGAGACTTTTGGAAATGGAGATCATGACCAGCAGCACAGTGTGGTCCGTTTTTCATCCTCTCCAAACATACAAGTGTATCGTTTAAAGAAAGGTGTTAAAACGGATATTTATTAATCTCAGTGGTTCATTAGATCCCTACTTCTGATCATTACAATTCAATGAGGAGCATGACTACTTAGTTATTTTATCATTTCAATGAAGTAAATCAAGCAGACTCTGAGTGTGTAACTATTAGCAGAATGCACTCATCCAAGGGCTGAACATTAAGTGTGCTGAAAAATCAACACAGATTAATGATTATAATTTCCATATGGTCACTGTTCTGTTACCTACAGGCATAAATATTTCACCTGTAGTTACAGATTATTCACTGGCAGGAACACTCTCCTTTTCTTTCCAGGAGTACCATTAATCAAATTTTTAATACTGAATACTCATCTAAATCAGCACTACAGCTGAAATTTATTAAATGTTTTTAAACTTTATATCATAACATCAAATAGGAGCTATGCATTAACACAAGGAAGAACTGACAAAGCTGTATCGACTGAAAAGCATCTACAAATTTGCACTGAGAATTTGCAATTATCTTTGACACTCAATCCAGTTGATTGCCACATTCATTTAGAAAGGGATTTCATTTCTCCTAAAAATTCTTGAAAAGCCTGTAGTACTCACTAAGCATTTTCTGATGTAGAAGTCCAAAATACCTTATAGAAAATTTAGGTCCAGGAGAAAACATTTTATTTGGTTCCTTCAATTGCTCACACAAAATGAAAAATAATAATTTAAAACTTATAAACTTAAAACCTATTGAAATTAGATATTCTATGGTCATAACTTTGCCTAAAAGCGACTTTCTCCTTTTAGTATTTCCTGTGATTTATTTTCTAATTGTTCTGCAGGTTGAAAAAACTTTAATCTGAGCCATAATGGTTTTTTTTCAGATTTTGAGTTTTCAGAACAGCAAGTCTGTAACAAGGCCTTTGTCATGTGTGACTTCCCATTCACTTCACCACTTAGCATCCCCAAATCAACACTGCAGATCAGCAGGTTAATAATTAAAAGCTACCATTCATAAGATAAACATGACAGGGCGAAGAGGAAATCTGCAACGGCAACAGGCCAAGCAGGATAATAGAACAAAGTGTTCTGTTGGATAATTCAAGGCTCTGCTTCAAGGAATGAAAAAACCTCTCTTCAGGTAAAATATAAAACCAAGTTAACACGCTTTGTCTATATTATGATTGCTGAGAGGCACAGTGAAACGCAGGCCAGCCTAAGAAATGGACCTGACAGGAAAAGTTTGCTTTGGTTGATCAAATCTTTTAACTGATGCCTCTGATGACCCAAAGAGTGCTCAGGTTGAAGCTGTATGAGAAACTGCAATGTTTCAAAACACTGTTGCTGGAAAATATTGCCCTCAGCATCCATTACTCAGAATACCAACATAAAGGTAATTTTCTTCTTAAAAAACTTCACTTTCTTAAAATCACTGATCACCATCATTTATTCTGTGTCAAATATCTGTGCCAAATATAATGAAACAATTTAAATTTAGAATTCATAGTCTTGCTTTTCTAACATCTCAGCCTACTTGTCTGTCTTTGACAGCTGGTATGTACCAGTGCCAGCTTCAGCTACCTTCTGTTACAACTAGAGCCAGGAACTTTGCTATTCAGCCCCATTTTCCATGGCTTCTTGAATCATCTCTATCCACCGGTCATCTAACCTTATGGGATGACCTTAGGTTACACAGATCATCTTGGCTCTGTGATGCACTGAAATGTTAGCTCAAGATGCTCTTAACTATTTTTATAACAGTTACATGAGGGTTTTTTTTCTATCGTTAAATAGAAAGTAAATAGCTATGGTTAGAATAATGGAATTCTATTTTTAGCTTTTTCTTTCTTAACTAAGAAAACTGACCTTATTTAATAGCTTCCTCTTTATAGAGCTACCTAAATTAATACCATGTTTGCTAGCTGAAAAATTATCATTATTCACAGAATGGAGAGGAGAAGTCTGATTGTCAGTTTGACGTTGATTTTTTTTTTTTAATATAAAATGTCTTTTACTTAGCAGGTTAATTTGACACTTACATGTAATTCCAATTTTATACAGCTCTCGGAATTTTTGATTGTAGCCTTCTCCTGGCACATAGTCTCCAAGGCCAATGGTGCTCAGGGAAATGAAACAAAAATAAAAAGACTCCAGAAAATTCCAGTCATCTTCCAGGACCGAAAATATTGCTGCTGGGATTAAGAAGAAGCAGGAGACAGTGATAAACCCGAGGACCATAGCATGGATGATAGCAACGACCTGCTTGGAGAAACCCCAGCGTATGTGGAAGTAGAGCACCGGCCGCCTGGTGACGTACACGATGATGCGCTGCACCACGGCCGTCAGGAACAGCAGTGTGAACGGGATCCCGATGACCGAGTAGATGATGCAGAAGGCCTTTCCCCCATCAGATAAAGGCACTGTGTGTCCATAACCTGCAACAAAGCACAGTGGGCAGGGGCTGAGTTAAAGTTAGGAGATCAGGTGACACTCTGATATTGGCTATATTGAGTGAGAAGAGTAGGCTGCATTATCACTAATTCTGAATTCTGCTGTTCTTGACAAATGCTGTTCAAAGGTCTGTTTTAAGCAGGCAAACAAAACTCAGTACCAGCCATGAGCAAGTAAACCCAAATATTTTTGTATTTCAGAACTGTGAACATCATTGTAGAAATGCTTATTTCAGGGAGGAAGAAAGGCCTAGTCAGGAGTGGAAGCTTATGCCAGGAAATCTGTATTTAATTCTGGGTTTTACTGCTGAACTTTTTATTTAGTTTTACAAAGTGATGTAACTTTTCTACCCATCCTTGTAAACTGGAATAATACATACTTCAGAAAAGTGTTCCTATATCTACAGTAGTAACACACTTTTGTGAAAATCAATTAAATTACATAGAAGTTCTACAGTCGACATTCCAAGTTAACTAATTCCATGCTTCCAACAGATTATAGACCATCAAAGGTATCTAAAAGCAGAATAAACATTTTTCACAGTAAAACTCCAAGGATATAGCCACTATGGCTAGATTTTTGCCTCATCATTTACACACTAGAAGGATGAATGGGGATGAATGCAAAGTACAGAATGGTGTAGGGGCTGATCACAGCCAGCAATCTCAATGTCATAAACCTGTGCAATTGTACTTGTATCCAGTACAAGTGGTTACGCTGTCAAAGCACACTGACAGACAGCATTTGGTTCTAGATGTAAGTCATCACCACAGAAAAGAACAGTAAATCCAGCATCAACCAGGAATGCTTTCTTCTGATTGCCAAAAAAAAAAAAGAAAAAAAAAAAAGTATTTTGTTTTGTTTTCATTGCAGCTAGGAAAAGGAAATCTCTTGAAATTTATTCTGGGCAGCCTTCACACTGATATCAAACCAAGCAAGTGCAGACAGGCCCTACGAATTCTGCAGCCCCAGATGAGCCAGCTCATTTGGGTTATAGTACTGCTGTACAGCAAGGCATTTTCCAGAGCTGCTGCAATTAGCTATCTTGAGCAGTCCAGGCAGAACATGCAGCCAGTTCAGGGTTATGCTGCTTCTGATTTCTGAACTGGATTCACTCGGCACCTCCCCAGTCTGCCCAGTGCTGCACTAGACTGGCAGATATTCCATGAGGCTCCTGGGAACTCTCTGCCTGCTCTCCTGTGAAACTGGTTGTTCTGCAAGTCCCTTCAAGTTTTATATGAACAAAAGAGATTTCTTCTCTACTTTGATGGATTTAATAATAGAATCATTGATTTTTAAGTTTGCCAGAGGAGTAAATAAAAAATAGCATATCCTTTTCTTAAGAGGTATAAAGACACTTCCAGACAATGAGAGGCAGGCAAAACGTCTTATCACTACAACGTACAAAGTCTTGTAGAAGAAACACATGAGGTATAATTTCTCTGTGTTAGCTAACCCGACAGGGAATTCCAGTTGTACTTGAATTTTAATGATATTATGAATAATTTACCCAAGCTCAGTCTTTTGAGCCCTGGTAAATCGTATTACTTAATGGCTTTTTTCCTGCTCACCTTCTGTTTGCTTTATCTGCTTTGAGATAAGAGGATCAAAACTGCACAGAGCAGTTCAATCAGATTCATGAAATTGTAGAAGTGTTCTACTCTGCGCCTAATAATGCTGGAGGTTTGACTGGCATTTCTGACTACCACCATGCTGATGGCTTCTTGGCCCTGTCTATCAGAACTCTTGGATGTTGCATCCATCAGGGCATATCCCATCACTTCAAGTTTGAAACCATGACTGAGCATGATTTTACCCACACTCATTTTCAAGTGACACTTTACTGCCCAGTTGTCATGGCGCTCTCTCATCATCCTTACTGCCTTAATTAATGTTGTATCTTTAGTAAACTTAGTTGCTTCCCTCTTCCAGGTCATTTAGGAGTAAGTTGAACAGTACAAGCCCAACACAGATCAACAAGGAACACCACCTGTGACCATCCCTAGGGGAATGAACAAACCATTCCTTCAAGAACTAACCATTTCTCCTACTCTGTTTGATACCTTTACATACCTTATATCCATGCAAGTCCCAGTTACTTAGTTTTCCTGAAAATATTTTGTGAGACAATTTTGCAACTGCAAGTTTGGCGGAGAAAAAGAGTGTTGTGGGTATATCACAGGATAATTAAAACTGATCCATGTGACACAAACACAAAAAAAGGCACCTGCACTGCTCCATCACATCAATGTGTCTTCAATAAAGCAGAACTATGGGTATATTATTTAAGTTGCAGATCAGACCTCATTTGCAATAATCTACCTCATTCTGTACATTAATGCTTAAAAAATGCAAGCATATTGGAAGAAGACCAGAAAAAGGGCACAGGAATTGAGATTTTTTTTATGAGAGGAAGATAAAAGGGTTGACTTTCTAGGCACAACTGAAAGGAGGTTGAAAAGCAATAGAGTGATCTCGCTGTTAATGCATCAGCATACAAGTACCACCCAATATAAATGCTTTAGATAAAGTGCCACAAAAAAAAGAAAAAAAGAAAAAAAAAGAAAAAAGATAAAAAGGAAAAAAAAAAGAAAAAAAAGAAAAAAGAAAAAAAAAGAAGCTTTGATATAACATGAATACGTTTAGTCTAGAAATCAGAAGAAGGGTTTTAAGCTTCAGAGAAGAGTTTTGCAGCAACCATCCATTTCCAGAATTGGAAAAAAAACCCCCAAACACCTATGTTAAAATGGAGCCTGGTAAAGGTGTTAAGCTTGGTAACTGTGGATGGTGCAGGAACATGAAGCTATACATTACAAGCAGAAATTGAGCTTGTAGACCTAGAAAAAGTCCCTTGCAAACTCCAGGTTCTGGAATTTACATGTTTGCACTGTACAATGAATCCAAGCTTTCATAAATTTGAACACAAACATCTGTAGCATGCATACAAACAACAATATGAGACACATTTGTCAGATCATTACGTCAGAGCAGCTTGATGGTGGTTTAATTCCAGCCTCTGTGCTGGCACAGGCAGCAATAAACTCATTTCTTGGATCGGAGGAGGGATTCTGTTACTTCTCTGATACTTCTCTCATAATTCCTTCTGAAGGGCAGAAATTACTGCTACACAGTATGTACCTAAGCTCAGAGGAAGTGAGTCTGGAAGAATACTGCTCTCCAGCTCCTACCAACTACAGGAACTATCACACTAAAGAGCATCGAGACTTTCAGATTGAGGAGAGAATATGTGCTCCACTCAATCAGCAGGAGTAAGATGACATCTTCCAAAAGTTGGGAAAGAGAGTCACAGCTTGGGAATGATGATATGGAAAATCTTGAGCTGAAAGAGTCATCATTTATGAGGCTATGGCAAGTGGGGAAGAAAAGGATTCCTATTTTTTCCCAGTGTGCAACTGCTTTATGTAACTGTCAAGAAAATTGCCTATGATCTCACTTATTACTGTTCAAGTGATAAAAAAAGTGATAAAACATCCCAAACCAACACAGCCACCCTTTAAAAGAGAGGAAATTATTGATCCAAGGCACGAGATACTCCATTGTCTGCTTTCAGACACTTGTGCTCTATTGCCTCCCACCTCTGCTCCTGCACCTGCTTGTACTTTTTACTGTGTCCTCTTTAGAAAGGTGTGTGTGTGCCCATTTGCCTTTTCCAGTGGAAACCACCATGAATCAGAAGCATTACTGTTGCAATCCTAAGGTATTATTTTTCCTGTGAGAAAAGGATGCTCACCAGAAGGGTACTACTTATGAAGGTATTTTTTTCTTCTATTAAGGGCACTTGCTATGGGTGACCAGAATTTAATCATCAATTCAGCTTGTCTGATAACTGTATTACTGATTATAAAGAAAACAAGATTTATTGAATGCTATATTTTCATATTGTATAATGAAAATAACAGATAACAATCACCCATTTAAAAGCACTGACCTTTGAAAAATCAAACCCTCAGACAACCTGTCCAAGCACTGCTACTCACAGAGAGAGTAGAGATAAAGGATATCACTCATAAAAAATCTCTTCTATTGTCTATTCATACTTTAGAAGCACTATTCCTTCAAAAAAAAAAAAGAAATAATGGAAAATAATGCATCCAAGACCAGCAGAATTTGCCAAACAAAATAAGATAAATGATCCATCTAGCTCAATGTCTTGAGATAGACCATACTGGATTGATTACACAAAGAATAAAACCCTACCAGATGTTGACAGTTGTGTTTCAGCTCTGTGGGCATTTTTTCCTTAAAAGTCATATACTCTCTTATGACTTGGAGGATTTCTACTATTATAAGCTTATGTAAATATAGGAAATGTCTTTATCAGTTCTGATGTAATTCACAAAAGTGACAACATACATACACAAGTGTTTATTTTTGGAAATAATTTCAAATACTTAAATTTTTTACATTTACTTTGGTGCTGAGTTACACACATCAATGATGTGTTCAATAAAAAAATTTCCCCTTGCTCTACTTCAAGCTAGTCTTCTGCTCTTATATCTTTCTAAAAAGGCTCAGTCATTACTTTTCTACACTTCTCAGTGGGTTGTACCCCTTTCGTGCAAGTTCCTCTTTCAGTTATTTTATCTTCTGCCTTAGCTGTGACTAATTGCTCCTGTTAGATCACTTTGTAGATGAATACATAGAATTGGCCATTATATTCCAGGTAAGATATATCTTCTCCCTCCATTTTTATATACACCATCAGACTTTGTTTTCCAGAGTCTCTAGGTAGCTTCCAACAATGTCCAATTTTTAACAGCCTGTGTCAAACCCAGCATTTCCTTTGAGCATTTCACTCTTCTGTGGTCTGTTAACTTGGCACTTGTTGGCAGTGGGTGCTTTTTCCTTTCATCCCTCTCAGACACGGCTTTGACCAGTTTAAGCGGTTGTGTATCATCACTGCTTTGTCTCTTTACAGTTCAGTCTCTCCTGCAGCTCATTAATGAGTCTTTCTCTGTGTTAAGAGGCAGTGGTTGCCTTACAGGTCTTTCAGGACCCCAAATTGAGCATATAGTGCCAGAGTGCAGAGCTGCTGTGGTTCTGTGTTGCAATAACCCAGCCTAGACTTCCACACAATCCACCGATGATACCCCAAAGAATGGATGTTTGAATGGTGGAGATGGATCTGACATCAAGTGAGGCAAGCAACAGGCAAACACAAGTGCTACAGCCCTGAAGAAGCCTCCCCCAGCCAGCCTCTCTCTCCCAGGCTATGGGGATGAAGCCAGCCAGGTGTGTACCAGGCTGCAGCACTGACTCCCTCTCTTCATTGCCTATTCATAGTTTAGAGGTACTATTCCTTCTAGGACAGGTTTTGTCAAGCCACACCTCCCTCTGGCCCCAGGTGACCTGTGCAGCACCCTGAGATTCTCAGGGCACAGAGAGGGTTTTGTTCAGAATATCCAGTGTCCTCCCCAACACACCCATTCAGATGGCAGAATCACATCATTCAGCATAACACAGCAAGTGTGCTCATCCCTTTGCTGGTCTGAGTCAGTGTCCTTGAGGAGAAGTCAGACCTTTCAGTCAGCTCATAATCTCAAAATGATACAATAAATTAAGTGCATCATGTTCTATGTATTTTTAAGTTATGCAAAAATCTTTAATTCATCCCAAGCATGACTCACTGGAGTATGATGGAGATGGTCAATGATAATATTTACATAATTTCTAGACTTTTGTTTTTATAAGCCTTTGACATTTTCCACTGTGTTTAACAGTGAAATACATCCTTTTTCAGAACTGGTCTATTATCTTTCAAGATAAAAAGGAAATGTCAGGTGATGATAGATCTGTGCAGTAAGAGAGATCACCTTTGTTGCTGCTATGCTCTTCCTTGCAGTAGAAGAGAATAGTTTGAGACCCAGTTTTATGAAGAAGTATGTATTTCATTGTTAAATACTTTGGAAAAGTTCCCTAACACCGTTTTGCTAAACAAATCAGAGAATTTGGATTTCCAGCCAGGCTGAAATATGCCACCCTATATTGCAGAAATGAGGAGGAAAAATTCCACTGTGACAGACATTTTTAAGCAGAGGAAATCCATTTGGATATTACATTTTGCTGCCTCCTCAGTTGATTTAATGGAACTGATTTTGTGTGCATTAGAAGAGGGAAGAGGTGCTCTAAACTAAAGGATGAAATAAAAGAGGAGAGGAGAGGGAGAGGAGAGGGAGAGGAGAGGAGAGGAGAGGAGAGGAGAGGAGAGGAGAGGAGAGGAGAGGAGAGGAGAGGAGAGGAGAGGAGAGGAGAGGAGAGGAGAGGAGAGGAGAGGAGAGGAGAGGAGAGGAGAGGAGAGGAGAGGAGAGGAGAGGAGAGGAGAGGAGAGGAGAGGAGAGGAGAGGAGAGGAGAGGAGAGGAGAGGAGAGGAGAGGAGAGGAGAGGAGAGGAGAGGAGAGGAGAGGAGAGGAGAGGAGAGATTTGTTTGAAATCTAGTCCATTTCACTAATAAAAGCTTACTATGCAACCCTCAAAGACTTGCATGGCGCAATTAGAGACATTATGAAGGGTGTGGCAAAAACCTCTTAAACCAGTTTTGCCACTAAAGAAAACAGCCATTAGGTTCATTCTCACACAGCACCAGTATAGGTGATTTAAAAGTGATTTAGACTTCAAGCTGAGGTGATTTAGTATGGTGCTGATCCAGCTCTCTTCAATAATAACATACCCCTCAAACCTCACCAGAATAAAAGTAATAAAACTATATTTAAATTAATGTAACCATGAAGATTAAATCTTTTTCACAGCGATGTCTCAACTTATCTCATCTCAGACTAGAATCTAGAGTCAAGCGGCTTCTTCCAAGAGTATCAGCCAACCAACCAACCAACCGACACTCCAAAGAGATTCCAACACACTGATTTACATACATCTCCTATGTGGTTTTGATTCCTTTCGAGACTGTTCTCTGCTGCCACTAGTTAGGAAAGCCAAAGACTACTAATTCAGCTGAATCAGTGTCCTGCTAGCAAGGTTTGGTCTTGCCCTGGAAAGGACTGTGTTCATATAATCAGCTCACAAATTTTACCTGCTGCACCAAAGAAAGCTGAAGTGGCTTTTAACACAGTCAGTTTAGTAATAAATACTAAATAATAAATAAATACTCATATGGGCAATTTGGCTGACTGTCAGAAATATCTGAACCAAAGAAATAAGGCACGGATATATTAGCTTCTACGGTCAAAGCCAGTTTCAAAATCAATTTCCACCAGAACAGCTGTATGTCAGAACATTTTTATCTTGCAAAGCATTCAAAATCTGCTTTGTCTGTTCCTGCACAAGAAGCAGTATTTCACCTGCCCAAAGAAACTGCATCCACAGATGCTGGGAAAAGGGGATGCTAATGAATCAAAATGGGGAAAATGTTTGTAGGAGGACAAGAGATACTTTCACACTTTATTCATATTTATATGAAGAAGAACAGCTGGTTCTACAGTCTTATACTTGGTATTGTTTAAATTGCCTGTGGATTTGTACCAATGCTAGCAAAATACTGATGTTCACTTCCTGTTCTTAAGCATTCTGTGTTAACTTAAATAACTGGTGTGAAAGTATGGACACACAACACATCCTCATTCAGAAATCATGGTGATCAGTAATAATAATTTTTAAAAAATCCAAAATATTATGCTGGAAGCAAAAGTAGTAATGCTTCCAATTTCCTACTGAGTATGTTCTTACTCCTCTGAAAAGCCATCCTGCAATAAGCCCATCCCAACTCTGACTTCTCAGGGAGTCCTATATGAAGAGACAACAAAGTTTTATTGACTGTGACCTTTGAACAGTGGTGCTTCTGGTGGAAAATAATTACCCATATAAAAATACATTAAAAAATTAGCAAATAATTTGTGCATATATTATTTTAAAAGAAATTTAATAAGCCCTTAGAATTTAACATACAAATACTTAAACTAATGCGAAAGTATTCTATGTATTCTGTAATAATTAGCATTACTGTCTGTATTCTTTTCAGTTATGTAATACTTATTGTGCTACCAATGCAGAATGAAAATATTTCCTTGCCCTCAAAATGTCCACCTTAAGTAAAAAAATGAGCCAGCCATTGAGCATGAATGGAAAAGTGGAAAAGAATGATCTGACGGGGCAGTGTGCAGCATCCATATGCCACCTGCAACATCTCTCCCCAACCTACCCTTTGAGGCAATCATATACCTTGGTGAGCTCCCCACAAAACCTCTCCAAGCTCAGCAGCTCCAGCCTCTCCCAACCCTCACAGGAGGGATGCTCCAGTCCCTTCATCACCTTAGTAGCTCTTGGATGGATTCTCCATTAGCTTCATGTTTGGATATTTTTGCACTGGGAGGGGCAGAACTGGAGTCAGTCCTGCAGGTGTGGCCTCACCAGAGCTGAGTAGAGGGGAAGGATCATCTCCCTCAGACTGCTGGTAGCACTCCTGGTGCAGCCCAGGGTACCATTAGCCCTCTCTGCCATCTGGGCATGCTGCTGGCTCACCTGCCCCTATTAACTATGCAAGGAAAACTGAAAGTGCAGTAAGTATTTTCAAATTAGTCAAATAAGTAGGATCAGAATAAAGCCATACATTATGTATCTTGAGTTACAATACAGGGCGTGATAAAAGGTATCTATTCTATCACCATCTGTTGAGGGTAGGAGCAGTGATCCTTATCTCCATGGGAGATATTTTGCTAATGAGCCATCCATTGAAACCAGGTAGGGCATTTTTCTATGTATCTACTAATTTTCTTAACTACAGAAAAACTACAGAACCATTTATTTAAAACAGTCCTGTATCTTTTTGCTATTGTAAGACCATTTATATTTTTTTAGAGAGATAAATGCTGTTCCCTTTTGCAGCTTAATGATCCTGTGAACTCTCAAGTTCCAGAAAACATTTCATAGTTCCAAAATTACAGCAGAGAAATTCTTACATTATTTATGTTTACCATTAACCAGTTTCCATGATCTCCAGGGAATATTTTCTTCTCAGTTAGGAAATGCATTATGATGATTATTGCTTTTGCTTCTACCCAGCAATGATGGAGAAGGAACAGTTCAGGGAAAAATTTCTGTACTCTGTAATCTATTAATGCTACTGTGCACCTTTGTGTATAAACATATACAGGTACAGAAGGTGGGAATATTGGTTTTGTGGCCTGGGCATGTCTTTCCAATTCCACAATTTTTCTGTACCAATAATGCAGCAGAAGAAACTGTTGTTACCTCTTATAGTCAGGAAAAGTGACAATAAAGCACAAATAATTTTTAATTTATTTCTTTTTTAAAATTCTGTCATACTTTCATAGAAATTATTATGAATTATTACTATATTTTTGTCTCATACAGAGATCAAATGATAAACATGACTTTTAAACCAGAAAAAACCACACATTCTTGAAGACTTATGAAAAAAAGCTTTGCTCTGCTTTAGAGTTAGCTGCTCTCATGATCCACAAAGACTAATATAAAAATACAAACTAAATGCATTTTTCAATCAAATTTGACTAGAAAAGCATTAAGTAGTACAAATGTCTTGTCATTTCAATCAGCAAGAGAAAATCTGCAGTCACTGGAGGAGGATTCCTGGACACTACATATTTATAGATGGTAACTTACTAATTGTGATAATTGATAAAAGATTTGTGTTAATCATAAAAGTATTGAGACTTGTATAAACCAGAATACTAAGGTCTGAAGTGACACTTGATAGAGGAAAAATTTGATTAAATCATTCTGTTTTAAATTCCCCTGTTATTAAGTTTCTAAACAATTTGTATCTACTACAAGTTTGTAAAACCAGACTTTCCAATAATCTGATTGATTTTGCAAAATCAGACTTCCTGCCTTTGTTTTATCAATGACTGCCTATCTGTGAAGACCAGAATTTCCTGATTTCTGCCAGTTTTATCTGCCAAGACCAGATGCTTATCTATGGGACTGACTCCTAGAGACTTTCACATGGATGTTTATTTCGGCTACCACTGCTTGCCTGGCAAAATTATGACAGCAAGAAAACAAAAATTATTAATTATGACGAGGGACCACACTGTAAGAAGCTAAAAACTGAGATTCGGTGGAGCATGGAGTAGGCGGTGACCACTCATGCCTCCCCAGCACTGCTTTGCTCTGTCTACATAAAACAAAGCAATCTACATTTTGCTACAAATTGAGACTTTGTTTCTCATTTATAATATATTCAAAACATGATCATTTTTTATACTTTTCACATACCACCAAGGCAGCAGGAGAAATTGCATGATGCCATGATGAAAAAACATGGTTTTGTGTTGGGCTTATGAGCAAAACTTTAATATATTAAAATAGTTTTGTTGCAACAGGAGCTTAGATCGCGTACTGGAATGTCATGAAAAAAAGTAGCATTTGATCATATTACTTAAGAGATCAGATATCTGCCAATTTCTGCCCAAAATCAATTATTTTGACCATTAGAATGCAAAGTACAGCTGCAGAAAAAAATAAATGGAACCAAACAATTGCATGGTCACCTTGTTTACATTAGTATTATAGCACAGTAAGTGTTGATCCGCAGTGTGGAATACTTCGTAGCATGCACCTGTATTCAAACATATCTAGGGAAGCCAGGGTTTACTTCAGATTTTTCTCTACTCTGTTCACAAAGACTGGATGCCCAGTAATAGCTGAGGTACTCATCACTGCCTCAGGTTGTTTAATTAGAGAGAAGTCCAGTCTACCTGTTCCAAAACTGCTCTACAAGTGTGAACCAAAGCAGGAAGTTGGAATGATCTGTAGTGCACTCCTGACCTGAACCCAAGCACAGGGCCAGGAAATATGGCAGACTTCAGCTGCATTCAGAATTTGAAGTTGAATTCAGTATTTCCCTGGCATCAGCTCCTCCACCAGTATTCCACAGCAGAGTTGTGTCAGACTGGCTTAACATCACAGCTCCCTATACTTCCCTGATGGACTCCAGATTTTTGAGAGGAAAGACTTACACATATAATTTCTGAATTTCTGTCATACTCAATAAGATGAACAACAATAGTATTAAAGGTCTGTGAGGCTACCTGAACCCCAGTTCACTTGATAATGCATGCTCTATTAATTGAAGGGAAACTAAATATAACTCTGAGCCAAACCAAATGAATGCTAGTATCTCCTAATTCTCATGACAGTATTCTACAATTCTTGTCATCAGAAAGATCCTCCATGTCTCTCTTAAACCACCTTGCAAGGCAAGGCACACCTGCAGTCTGATATGAATTGCAAATGGCAGCAAGCGGTAACATTTTGTCCATTTACAGTCACTGCTGTGTTAGACAGTATTTACCCATAGCAAGTAAGTAAGTGGCAAACATCACAACACTACAGCAGTGATGCTAAGGATGAAGTCATTCCCATATCAGCAGTTAAGATGTGGGGAGTGTGTACAAGGAAGTACTTGTTACTAGAGCAGCACAACAGCTGATGGAATCCACTACACAGGAATCAAATGCAGACATAAGATTAAGTACAGAAATCAGCATCTCCCCTCCACATTTGAGATTATTATGATGAGCATTTGGTGCAGTATTATCTCTTCTCAACAGAAGTATCAGAGGGAAACACAACTCAAAAGACAGTAACTTTAACTGGAAAATGATAGCACTCTTTCCTGCTACCACCCAACACCGGGTCTTGCTCATCCCAACTCGATAGATTATGTATGACCAAAACATGCATTATTAACCCAAGGGAACAGTTAGAGCCTTCCAGAAGAGTCTACAAGAAAAAACACACTTCTTGCTACCAGAAAGATACTTACCATGTGTGAGACAGGGCTCCAGGTGAGGCACATTCACCATTCCAGGGCTAGTAAATATGCCTTTATAAAAACATGTTCCCTGCAGGAAGAGCTTGTGTTCTCCAGGCGCTTAGAAAGCTTTCGCACTTACCCTGCAAGAGCAGGTTTCTTAAACCCTGCCTGTCAGTTACATGGCTCCTGTCAGACTGCCAGTTGAGAAACTCCTTTTTGTTGGGACATGCTAAACTTCCAGCCTGTCATGCAGTCTGTGTGGGCTGGACCCATATTCCCACAGAGCCCTGACAACTTCAGTCATGTTTTTTGGATGTGTCATTAAAGATTTCCTGTCCTCTATGTACTTCACAGTGCACCAGGGCAGGAGCAAAGACTAAATGTGACTTCAGCAGGCAGAGATCTACTAAACCTCTGTGCCAAAGCATTCAGGCCTTACTTCTATCACAGACTATAGTCAAGAGGCATGCATGAATTTCTGGGTTTGCCATTTGGATTTGAGGTTCTTCTTTTTTATTTTTTTTTTTTTTTTTTTTTTGAAAGTCCAAAGTCTTTATACTGGAAATTAGTTCCTCTAAGCATCATCCGGAATTTAAGATCCTATAAGAGTTTAAGGGTTTAGCTGCAATCCAACCAGGATCCACCCGGTGTTGGGCTATTTTTCCCCCACAGAACTCTCAATAACAGCACATTTATAGAAATACCTATCAAAACCACAAACATCGCATCTTTAGATCTGCCTCTAGCAAAGATTTAGCATAAATAAACAAACGCTTGTGTCAACAATTATTTTGTTATCTCACATTCATTTTCCAATGCAGAAAGAAGTAAAAATAATAAAAGTCTGTTGAATAAAATTCAACCAACAGGTCAAAAGCAAGGTGAGACTTCCTGAGGGCTCCTCTGAGAATTCAGCCAGGAAAATTCCAATTATTCTTTTATTGGTTTACTTGCCCGCTAGGCAACAGATGGTCAAAAACCTGCATCAAAGTAGGGGCTCCAACAGACTGCTTTATTATTAAGGTTTCCTAATAGAACAAACTACGTACATCTCAGAAACTTAAATTTGGTAAAAGAGAAATAGGAGTGAGTTTTATCAGGAAAGTTTAACTTGTAGTCCTCTGAAACATTAGAAAACAAGATGAGGTTTTTGCCCTGGAATGTTCAGCAACATGTGCAGCAGCATTCCCATAATAATGGATTTTTAAAGCCAGTGATCACCAAGATTATCAAAGCAATCAAAGAAACAAGTTCTTTAAAAACCTTCATAAGAACTTCAATATCAAATTCAAGGTATTGAAAGGGGTTGTTGTGGTTTAACCCCAGATGGCAACTAGGTACCATACAGCTGTTTGCTCACTCTTCACTCATGGTGGGAAGGAGAATTAGGAACAAAAAAAAAAACTTATGGGTTGAGATAATAAATTTAAATAATAAACAAAGTAAAATACAATAATAATTATAATAATAATGACAATAATAATAATGAAAAGGAGATTGAAAGGAATAAAACCCAAGACAGACAAAAGAAGCATGCACAATTGCTCATCACCTGCTGACTAATGTCCATCCCATCTCCATGCAGCAATTGAACTCTACCAGCTAACTTTCCCGAGTTCATATACTGGACATGATGTTCTGTGGCATGGAATATCCCTTTGGCCAGTTTAGGTCAGGTGTCCTGGCCATGAGCTCTCACAGCTTCTTCAGTGCACCCGACAGATCATGGGAAACTGAAAAGTCCTCAACTTGGGGTAAGCACTACTGAGCCACAGCTAAAATGTTAGTGTATATCAACCTTATTCTCATAGTCGATACAGAACAGACCACTGTAACAATTACTAAGAAGAAAACAAACTCTATCCCAGTTGAAACTAGGGCAGGGTACAAGCCTTTCTACAATTCTTCCTGAGTTTCACATCCTGAAATATTCAAAGTTGGGAAAAAAACCCTTAACATGGACGATGTTTTGGCAGAGAGAAAATGTCATTATTGATTAGACTTAGCCAGTAGCTTGTCCGTGATATTGATCTTCTCATTTCTCATGTTGATTCAGTAAAAAAACACGATGAGGCTTTCACCTTGACTGCAGCATAGAAGTGGTGTATCTCATGCAATAGATTTTACACATCCAGATTTTGTCTTTAATTCCAGAAGTCAACACCTATGTACAAATTACCTTTAGCAGCTAAGACACATTCGGCATCTAACTGGCAGTGAATCTCTTAAGAGACTGATAGAAGACAAGGTTGTTTTTTTTTTTCCCCAGAAAAGGTCTGCAACCTTTTATTCATTTAATGCTGCAACTTTGTCTTTCCACACACCCTCTAATTTTCATGTAACAGGTTTTAAAGCCCCATCAATTACTTCAGCTTTCCACCACTTGAAAGACCTTGTGTATGCATGGTGTACCACAGGGATGTGCCAGCTGCCACTGCTGAACCCAGCACCTGTGCACTGTGGTGCTCTGCTTGAAGCCTGGTACAGTTCACTGGAAAAGAGATTTCTAAAAATTTATAATTCACACCTGTTACCATCCCAAATGCACCCTGGGATGTGTCAAAAGCTTTGAATGTGTTGCAGTGGCACTTACCGCAGTGTTTTAATCACATATCCAGTTACTGAACAATACCCATCTAGTCTTGCTAACTTAATAATTTCTCACACTGAAACGAGCCATGGTTTTCCTTCCTACCATCTGGAAATAAAAAGAAACAACCAGCTGCAAATTAGTAGGCTTTCCACCTCCACTTTGAAACAAAGATTGCTTTATTGCACCATCAGAAATTACAGAGCATGAAAACAGTGAAGGAAACTTGTATTGTGGGCAGAAAGGAATTATCACACAACATTAAAAAATTAGGCCATTTCACGCTGTGGAGTTAAAATCAAATCTGTAAGCAGCATCTTTGCATTAAAATGCAACCTCACATAGAAGAAAGTGTTATCTACTAGATACAGCAGGGGAATAGGAATATTTACTTCTAATCTTGTTATTGATTTGACATGTGGAACTCAGGGAAATTATGAGCATCAACTGCCTTGTTTGGCAGAGGAAGACACATAGTCCTTGCCTATTTTTGTAGGATATTTCAATATTTCAGATATGTCAGTCAGTCACCATAGTGTTTTTGCATGTGAATAAATCTTATTACTATCTTCTGTTTCAATAGCTATTTCTCAGAAACATGAAGAATTTAACAACACATAAAGCCAAACAGAAGCAAAACAATTTAACACAAATAGGAAAAAATCACTAAAGCAACTAACAAAAGCACACAGAATTGAAGTGCATCACGCTCCACTTCCATGCAAGCACATTCCATCTGGAATAATAAAGATAAATTACAAGACAATATTGACATCAAGACCAAAGTGAGATACTTTAAAGATGAGATGGCTTATTCAAAACTCTAAATCACAGTCCTAAATATGATGCTTGATGATACTCCCTCATCTGAATACAGTCTAGCTGAATATATTCACTATTTCAAGCTCAAAATAGAACACAAATTTGCAAAAGTCAGTGGGGAAACACTTCAACTGTTGTGAGAACTAGTTTACTGAACCATAAACAGATTTTATATATACACTAGTCCTATTCAATTACTCACATGTTTAAGACATCCCACATAGCAAAAAATAATTGTGGGAAACATAAATTTGATTAGTTACACTGGAATAAGGGCACTAGAGATAATCACAGATGTATGTCCTATCAATAAGTAAGGGAAAAGAACTGTGGTTGCACATACTATTTATGTTCACAAGCAGATGAAATGTAGAGGTCTTTGCTTATTTAGAAGTTATTTAGAAAGAAATAGCAATGTAGCATTTAGAAAGGTAAACTACATACACAAGACATTTAGCCAGTAATGTAAAGACACAAACAGAGCAACTTAAATGCTCTGTGGTTTCAAAACCTATATCGTCTGTTTAGACTAATGGCAATTTGTTTTAAAACAATGTACTTCAGTATGCTAAAAAATTTCTCTTGGTGTGATAGTTGATGATTTCAAAAATTCTTACAACTATTGGATGACTTTCCTAGTGGAAATACATAATTCTAACCTCTCAGGGCCAGAATAAGATAGTCATCATATAATGAAAGCAGGTAACATTAAATCAGTATGAAAATTACAGTAATTTCACGAATACAGTAATTTCACGAATACAAGCCGCAGCAATTTGACAAAAATTTTGGTGGAAACCCGGAAGTGCGGCTAATAGTCGGGGGCGGCTAATATGTGAATAATTTTCTGACATTTACAACCCCAGACGTGCCAGCCAGGGTGCCGAGCCAAGCACCTGCCAGTAAAAGCCGGCATTCCGCAATTGTTACAGTGTTACCGTGTTGCCCTGGCTCCCTGCAGGCAGCACGGGGGGCGGGGAGAGAGGCGGGAGAGCTCTCTTTCCTCCTCTGCCGCAGCCCAGGGGAGAGACGGGGGGACCCCGCGTTGCCATTGCCGCGGTCCCGGGAGGACGGAGGTGGGGGGGCGCCGTCATTGCCGTGGCTCCGGGAGCCGACGGGAGCCCCGCGCAGCCATTGCCGCGGCCCGGGGGGGGGGGGGAAGTGCGCGCCGCCATTGCTGCGGCTCAGGGAGGAGGCGGGGTGCTTTGTCTGCGCCCGCCGCCGGCGCCACGGGCGCGGGAAAGCTCCGTCCCCGCCCGCCGCCGCTGCCATAGGAGCGGGGGAACCTCCGTCCCTGCCTGCCACTGCGGGGCAGCGCCGACCCGGGGTGACCGAGCCCAGTGCCAGTGGCGGCCGGCCCCGAGCGGCAGCACTGGGCTGGGCCACCTGGCCCCGTCAGCGGCCCCTAGCGGGCCGAGCCTTCACAGCCTTAGCTCAGCCAGTAAACCCCGCCCTCCCGCGGTTCTGTTACTAATTGCACGCGGGTCCTCGCTGCGAACGACAGAGCGGCTTATATTCGGGTGCGGCTTATCTATGGACAAAAACCAAAATATTTGCCAACACCCAGAGATGCGGCTTATACTCAGTGCGGCTTGTATTCGTGAATTTACTGTACAAGCCGCACGGACTATAAGCCGCATCTCTGGGTGTTGGCAAACATTTCGTTCTTTGTCCATAAATAAGCCGCACCTGAGTACAAGCCGCTCTGTCGTTCGCAGCAAGGACCCGCATGCAATAAAGTTGCCAAATAGTAACAGAATCGCGGCATGGCGGGGTTTACTGGCTGGGCTTGGGCTGTGCAGGTTCGGCCCGCTAGGGGCTGCCGACGGGGCCAGGTGGCCCAGCTCAGTGGGGTCGCTCGGTGGGGCTGCTCGGGGCTGGCCGCCGCCTCTGGGCTTGCTCGCCCTGGCCCAGCTCTGCCCCGCGGTGGCAGGCAGGGACGGAGCCCCCCTGCTCCCGTGGCAGCGGCGGAGGGCAGGGGTGGAGCCTGCCTGCTCCTGCCGCGGCAGGCGGGGGCTGGAGCCCCCCACTTACCCCATGGGCCGCGGGGATGGCAGCATGGAGCCCCCGCCTCCTCCCCAAACCGTGGGGATGTCAGCACAGAGCCCCCTGCCTCTCCCCTGCCTGAAGTAGGGAACTCCCCTGCCTCCCTCCCTCCCCCCACGCTGCTGGCGCTGAGCTAGTCCCACCCGCTGCGCAACACAGTAACCAATTTGTAACAATCACGAAATCCTGGGTTTTACTGGCAGGCGCTCGGCTCGGCACCCTGGCTGGCACTTCTGGGGTTGCAAATGTCAGAAAATCATTCACATATTGGCCGCTCCTGAGTATTAGCCGCATTTCCAGTGTGGGAGCAAAATTTTAGTCAAAATGGTGCGGCTTGTATTCGTGAAATTACTGTAATAAAAAAATACTCCAGTTGCCCAATCACAACTCTGGACTCACCAAAGACAAAGACCACCAACACTGACCAAAGATTTTGAGACCCATTTCTATAAATCCTTTTCCAGTAAGGCAGAAATGCTTCGTGCTGAAGGCTTCATGTTCAGCACCCTCCTGCCAGCACTTGCATTTGCAGTGACCAACATGGAAAAGGTTGGATTGACACAACCTGTGGCTCTCTAAGGTAATCAGTGTGCTGTACAAGGCATCTCTCAGAACTCAGCATAAAAGGAGGGGAATGTAAAATTGTCGGTAATTCCAGAAGAAAGGCCTAGCATTGAAGAGCCAGAGCAGCAATGATTAAACTGATAGTTAACACTTCTTTACAAGAGATAGATTTCTTTGCAAGTGTCTGGTCCTATGAACGCATCCAGTTTCTCGTAATTATCAATTTCAAGAATTTGTAAACTGAATGCAATGGTATGACTCCATTACTTCCTTATTAACTCCCAAGACAATGCAATTCACCATGTAACAGTAGTTACCTAGCAGGAAAAAATTAAGTTCTCCTGAAGATATGTGGACCTGAAATACACTGGATGGAAATACTTTAATGATGGTATCTGAATTAACAAAAAGGAGTTCAGTTAAAATTCTTTCAGCTTTGCTAGTTGACATTTTAATCCTGTGTGAAATAATGTTCCTTTACAAAGGACAGCCAGCAATTGTCAGATACCTTATCTGTACAGGAAACACTTTCTTAGGTTACCAGCTGCTCTCTTTTATCTGTTGTTGATTTGGCTGTGCCTTTTTGATTCTTTCTGTGCTTTTACCACATTTCTACATGAAATGCCTGACTAATCCCAGAGTAACTGCTAGGGAAAAGTTGCTGTTGATTCTGCCCCCTCTTACATTGGTTGCAGCTTGCTCAAATGTAGTAACTCAGAGCAAACTAATCCAGCAGGAAGGGAATATGTTTCTTTCAGTCTGATAAACTGACTTGGCTTACTGTTGTGGTCCTGTTGGCAACAGACCTAGCACAGGGTTGGACCCCAGGGTGAGAATCAGGCATCCAAGACATCTTCCTACCACTGGCAAAGCTGTTAGGTCAGCTCAGCCTATTTTGTTATATAACACCCTGAGCAAATGCTTTGCTAGGTAAAGAGAAGCATCCAGCATGCTAAAGCAGAGAAAATAATGCTACTTTCTCACAAAGGCTACTTTGGTCAGTTTTGTGGGCAGCATTATCTGGTGTGTAGTTTGTTTTCTATACATAGTATACAACTGAACAATTCTCTAGAAGGGAGAGGCAATATTTCTGGATTCCCCACTGAAAATACAGAAATGTGCATTGCACACTTTGATGTGGTTTCTGTAAAACTCTATTCAAGTAGCTGTCATTTTCTCTAATATTACTGAGCAGAAAAGCTATTACTAAAGGAAAAAAGAACATCAAATGCAAGAAATTAAAAGCCTGCTGAAGTGCATCCACAGGATGGGAAATCAGCTTACTGTATGGGAACACAACCAAGCACCAGAAATGGAGAACTGCAAGACAAAATACAGGTTCCTATTCTCAACCATACTAATGGCTCATACACAGTCTTTCACAATTGTTTTCCCTTTGTCTTAGTTCATCCTTTAGCAAAATACATACAAAAATGTCACTGTAGTCTCTCAAGATGCAGAACGTAACAGCAGTGCACTAATCAGCAAAGCAGTTTCCGCACATGCCTCAAGATTCACTGATAAAGCATTATCATAATAATGTGAAAGATTATCACCATCTTCCTCGTGACATGGTGAAATGCAACACTAAAGCCTGGAGCTCAAACTTCTGTTTGAGCGGTTGATTGAGATTCATGGCTAACAATAACTCCTAGTGGCACCTAGAAAACCTGACCTGAACATTCAGGTGGCTTCACTGAGTACACAGAGCTGCACTGAAAGATACAACTGAAAACTAAAGATGCATCTTTCCACTATAGGTTGGCAGAATGTAAATGCATAACAACTATAATAATAAACTGAGGCCTAAATCTAAGACCTGAGATTACTCTTGGACTTTTTTTTTTAAATCACCATGAATGGTTCATTCACACAGTGCATCCTGTAATGTTCACAGTTCTTTGGTTACCCAATCAGAGTTGCAGTGGACCAGGAGCCAGGTTGGAGTCCTGGATTTCTCAGCAGACATGTAAATGCACAGAGGTAAATTAAACAATCCTCACATTAGAGAAATTCATTCCTAACTACCAATGACTCAAATTATTTACAGCATTTTGCGTTGATTTCTGTGCACCATTTAGAGTTTACAGAAGCTGGGATTTTCACAAAGTAACACGATACTTTGAGCCCTGTCCATTTTGCTATAGTGCTCAGTCAGCATTCCAACACTAACCAAAAACAGAGCCATGGAAATCACTGAGCATAGAACTGTTAAAGTTAGAAAAACTCTCTAAGATCACCAAGTCCAGTCATCAACCTACATAATATATATAAATAAATATATAATAAGTAACAAGACCTGCTATGAAGTGTTTAAAATTTAATTGTCCATTAGTAAATCATACTGCCTAGAGCTTCCAAAACACTACAAGAGATGGAAGTTCTCTGGTTTGCTTTAGAGTTTTCTCATTTCCTTTAGGCTGTAAGCTTCAAAGGAAAAGGTCTATGCCATTCTGGTACAGCATACAGCTGGGAAAATAGCTACTTTAAATAATATACAAAGTAGAGATTCCAAGGCCTTCCCATATTAATCTTAAATACAATGAACAATTTTTAAGGCTCTTTTCCCCTTTTTGTGGAAGGAGATGTACAGCCTTCTATGAAGCCCCCAAGAGTTAAACATCCAAACTATTCAATTTTTAGCAGATCTCTGGATGTGTTTCTGCTTTCTGAACATGAGGAGGTTTTTTCCACTTTAAAGACACATACAGTAGAGTCTTTGCCTATTGGGGAAGAGGTGAAATAAGATTTTTGCCTCATGTTTGCCCTTGGTGCCTCTGAAGTAACATCTTTTCAAATTACATCATAAACAAAAGAGGATACCTACTCTAACCTGTCTCTGGACTTTGGCTCTAGTGCTGCATGTTGCAATGTTTAAGGCTGCCAACCACATTTTAAAAGCTCAACTGAGTAAAACAGGTGTTCATAGTGTGCCATGTAGTTTTAAAACATCAAAGAAAGTACAAGACCAAGTGTCACATAAGAGAAAATGCAATACAGACTTTAAAATGAAATCATACCTAAGTCCCATTCCAGTCAGTGTTGCATCATTTGACACTTTCTGAAGAATTACTTTTGCCT
This sequence comes from Catharus ustulatus, assembly GCF_009819885.2. Taxonomy (NCBI): domain Eukaryota; kingdom Metazoa; phylum Chordata; class Aves; order Passeriformes; family Turdidae; genus Catharus; species Catharus ustulatus. Next base: position 45,666,935 of record NC_046223.1, on the reverse strand, counting down.
CTTAATGCTGAGAAATCTTCTCACATTTGAAAATAATTATAGTTTTAGTATGTATTTCATAGAATCATAGCATGGTTTGGGTTGGAGAGGACCTTAAACATCATCTCGTTCCAACTCCCCTGCCATGGGCAGGGACACCTTTCACTAGACGGGCTTGCTCAGGGCCCCATCCAACCTGGCCTTGAACATTATCAAGGATGGGGCATCTATAACTTCTCTGTGCAAGTGCCTTACCACACTCACAGTAAAGAATTCCCTCCTAATATCCAATCTAAACCCAGCCTCTTTCAGTTTTAAACCATTCCCCCTTGTGCTATCACTACGTGACCTTGTAAAAAATCCCTCTACAGTTTTCTTGGGGCTCCCCTTCAGGTACTGGAAGACACAATTAGATCATTCCAGAATCTTCTGTTCTCCAAGCTGAACAATCCCAATTCTCTCAGCTTTTTCTCATAGGAGAAGTGCTCCTAAAAATATTTTCAATATCTACAATTAAGTTGAGAAAAGGACTCCTTTTACCGTCATTTCAACATACAACTAGACATATCATACAGCCAGTACAACAAAGAAAATAAGTCACAAAATCTAAGGACTGCCTGAAATGCCTTTGGTTTTGCAAAAGTCACAATTCTGAAACTAGATTCATCTCTCATTCTGATAATGGAAAAAAAAAAAGTGAACAATGATGTGTCTTAACCTTATCATTTCAATATCTAATTTTGGTTGGTCTCTCTTTTACCTTATATGTCTATATGTCTGGTTTTATGTCTAGTCCTAGAAACCTTCTGTGAAGAAGCTACTGTCAAAGAATTTAAGGTTATTCAGCTGCGACAATTTAAACAGTGTTCATATACAGTAATTTCACGACCATAAGGTGCACTGGACTACAAAGCACAGCCCCCAAGAGTCAGCAAATTTCGCAACTTTGTAGATCACATAAGGCGCACTGGACTATAAGGCGCACTTTTTTTTTGCAGCGAGGCTCCGCCCCCAGCTCCCCCCGTGCAGTTGCTGGCTGAGGCCCCGCCTCAACCCGGCAGCCATTGGCCCCTGGGCCCGCCTGTACCCGGTGGGGCAGGGCTATGCCCGCCGCCGCTGCGTGCAGCGTCCCCGGGGCCGGGGTATGCCCGCTGCTGCTCCATGGAGCATCCCCAGGGCCGGGCTATGTCCGCCGCTGCTCCGTGCAGCGTCCCCGGGGCCCCGCTGCTCCGGGAGTTCCCTGGTGATCCGGGTGACCCGATGCCGGTAAGCTCGCCCCGTGCCACCACTGTCCCGATGCCAGCGGCTTTCCCCCACCGCACAGCAGCCACCCTGATTCCGGCGGCTTTCCCCTCCCCGAGCGGCGGCCGCCCCAATGCCGGCTGGCCCGCCCTGCGCAGGGGACGCCCTGATGCCGGCAGGCCCACCCCCCGGGGTTACCTTCCCGGGCTGTGCCACTGCCCTTTCCCTCCCCCACGCAGCCGCTGCCCCGATGCCGCCGGGCTCACCCCGGCCTGGTACTGGCCTGATGCTGCTGCCGGGGGGGTCTCTGCTCGGCTGGGGACTGTTGCGGGCTCACACTTCCGGGGTGGCAAACGTCGCAACTTTGTACATCAGATAAGGTGCACCGGACTATAAGGCACACTTCTGGGTTCAGGGGAAAATTTTAGTCAAAAGGATGAGCCTTACAGTCATGAAATCACTGTAATTGAAAGACACAGAAGGATGTACTCATACTACAAGTAGAATGAAATTCAGAGGTCCATTTTAACCTTTCCATTTAATTTTGAGTTATTTTTAACATATTCAGAAAAGATATTCAGCATGTTGGACATAAAATGCATGAGGAGTAAAATACATGGCAAAACCCCATTCTTATAGTACCAGTGCTCTCAAAAGCTGCATTTGCAATGGTATTAAATTACACCTGAAAACATTCTATACAGAGATTCTGGTCATGCTAAAAGTTTTCAATTTGTAATAGAAGACAGCAGAAAGCCTCTGCTTGCTGTTATCACAGCAGTCTGGACTTGCAATTTGCAGGAGAATGGAATTCTGCTGTAAAGTTTCTAGCAGTAAATAGTATGTGGCTTTGTCAGAGGGCACAGACTCAAAAGCAAAGGATACTTGGAAGACTACTGGGCTGGCTTGTTCCTCTGGCAAAACCTGCTTCCCAGCCCAGCCTGCAACTGGCACTTCCCTGGTTCCCCAAGATGATGTGATAACTTCCAAAGCTGCTCCAGTGACTGGCACAGAAGCAGTTTAGAGTACAGACCATGGTAATACTTAGGAAGCAGCAGTTAGCAAATGTTTTGAGTCTGGTGACAGCTGGTGTACCACTTGAATTCATATGTGCTTTTCCTACAAGGACACTGGCATATTCTGTTTTCAGATAAATGTGTATCTTTTCCTTTCCAAGGGAAAGGAAATCCATATGTTCTTCCAAAAGGCATTTTGATACTTTTGTGAAGCACAGCCACTTGAAGTGCTTTGCTCCATTAATTCCTTTCAGTCCTGCTCTTAACCATGACCACATTGCTGTTCTGACCTCACAAGAAACTAAGGTTCAGGTAAGATTCTTCAGTGAAAAAGACAACTAGTACACTTCTAGATCTTCTGGGTCACCATCAGTAACTACTGTAGTAGTTACTACTGAAGACTAACTGAAGACTGTAGGTCTTCAGTTGAACTTTGCACAAATATCATAACTCTCAAGTAGCTGAGGTCAGACCCAGAGAAACAGTAGGGATTTAGGTAGCTAAATCCCAAGAAACTTTTTATTACTTTCTTTAATCCTGAAGTCATCAAAACCCTCATAAGAATCCTAATTTTTCCTCAAAATGCTCAACTTACTTCTTCACAGGCCAAGAAATGTTTTGGTCTTCATATGATTTAGTAGCTTGTACCCTACTTTATAATTAACCTGGAGCAGTGACTAAAATACACATTTGTCCACAGATATGCTGTTTCTCTACCAAAAGAACCCCACAGATTCTTAAAATGATGATGCAGTGGGCCAAAGTGAAACAAGGAAAGAACCAATACAACCAACAAATAAATATAAACAGGAGAAACTACAGGTTTAAAAGACCTTAAAAAAATTATATTCAGATAAAAGTGAAAATCCTACTAAGTAATGGTCAGGAACTGCAGGATTTGGTTGTTAAGTTTTAGAAATTCTGCTCTGAAAGTAAACATAACTTAGGATTTGATTTGGAGATGCTGGTAGAATAAAAATACAAATTCCAGCTTTACAAAAGGGTTGAAAAATAGAATATGTTTAATGAAAGGAAATTTCAGGGGGGATTACTCTCTTATTTTCAACTGTTTGTGTTTCAGCATTGGGAGAATGACCCTAGACTGAACATAGAAGGACGAGAAAGGCAGCAGCTGCAGTCCTCCACCTGCCGAGAGCTGCTGCGGTGGCTCCTTATCACTGAGAATTTATCAAAGGAAGTGGAACTGGAGGATATAGAAGTGAGGGTAAAGTTTGTAAGAAAGACATTCCATCCATCAGCAGCCACCCCTGCTACGAAAAATAATACAGTTTTGGTGATCCATGGCTTCTTCAATTTCTGTTAGGGGATGGTTTTTACTTCTCACTGGCCTGTAAAGAAGGCTAAATACAGGTTTAGAGCAACTCTTGACACAGGATTTTGGCTCAGCTGATTGCTGTAGTCCCATGAGGAACCAGGAACTACCACCCTGCCTGGAACACAGGACAGGGAGAGAACCAGATTTCCTGTCTGCTACTGCTTACTTTAGTAGAGAAAACAAGACCTTTGTCCTGGGCATACAAGAGATAATGTGACCGATCTGTTGGCTGTAACTTATCTCTGTTACTCATCTCTGGTAACTGAGTGCCTTCTGTCCTGAAGTCCAGAGCCTAATATCTTTCTCAAAAATGTTTATTAACATTGATTTTGACAAAATACAGGGAGTTTGGAGATATTCACACCACACATTTTTGGTTTGTGTATTTTGGTATGTTTGCTTGGGTTTGTGTTGCAGGGTTTTTCAACTTGTCAAGTCCCTTCTTTTCTGGTTTTAAATTTTTTTCTTTTTTAGTAGTTCATTGAACATTCTCATGGCACAGATACCAGAAGCATCCAAGCTACTTTCTCAGTATTAGTCTATACATACTCAGCTTCTTCCACAACTTCCCAGATGGTGGTCTTTTGGTCTCCTCTTCCTAAGGAGTTCTAGAAAATCCTAGCTCAAATGCTTGTCCTGAGAATAACATAGAGCCAAACTCAACTGAAATCTCCCACAACCCAGGAGACAGAGTCTTAACCCTGGGGCCAGACTAAAATATAACAGCAGCAAATCTGGAACTGCTCCATGGGTGTAGAATGAAGGAACTTCCCCTGAGAAAAAAGCAGACACGCAGGCAGACAGAATGACTCCTGGACTTTGTGTTTATATCACTTAATGCAACATGTGGGATGCCTGGTTCCAGGACAGTCTATTGATCTGAAGGCCAACAGCCTTGGGGCTAGTAGCTGTGATTACCCTCTCCCAGAAAACCCTGTAGGCTTCAACCACTTGTCTTCAGACCCAAACAGTTGGCTTATTGAATGTAATCCTTCTCCTCTGGCATCTTTCTCTACCTACCTCATGATCTTCTTTGCTCTTGGAATATCTCCTGTATAAAAACCACACTGTTGCAGAGCACAACACAACCTCCCTTTGCTTCCTAGATCATTCCCAGCAAATTACCTTTTCCTGTAGATGTTGTTTTCAAGTAACAAACAACTATTAAAATAAAAGCAAAGTTCCCAAAGTTTGACATCCTCATGCTGAATAGCTGCAATTCATCAGGCCGATTTAAATAATCTATGAGTACTGCAGTCAGAGCAACAGCACAATGAAGCTTCAGTGTTCTGCTGGAGTCAAGGATGACTACCAGTGAGACAGATCTGAGTTTAATCCATCACCAAGTTTGTGTATTTTCAGGTAAGAGGCAACAGAGAATCTTCTGTCAGTTCTCTAGACAGACATTTGGTATGAATTATGAAACACATTTATTTGGTGTGTATTAATGAGATAATACAGGCATCATCAGGGACACAGTCCACATATTCTGATAGCAGCAAAAATAACATATTCATTCTACATTGAATTTAAGCATGGGACAAAAAAACCTTATTTTCCCTAAAGCCTCTTCACTGTCCTCTTATTTATTATTTATTATCCTAAGTCATATTCACATCTTCCTATAAAGATATGAGAGACCCCAGTAGTTTCTTCCACCTGACGGCTCCACTGTAAGAGCCTACAAATCTTATGATGTCTTTGTAATGCTCCATCGTGGTGCCTTCATGGCACTCCCTCATCTTCAGTGGATTTGTTAAGATCTGTAATGAATACTATGCACTGGATAAGAGGCCTGTTCCCCTGAGGGGGAAGAAAGGCAGGAAAAGCAAGCACTTCTGAGAAGAACATGGAGAAAATGATGCAGACTGCCAGGCTTCTCTTTCCCTGGTCTCTTCATACAAAATGCACTTTCTTTTGCAAGATATCACAACCTCACAGCCTGTTACCTGTCATAAATAAAGGCACAGTTTGGTTTGCCTTGCAAGTCATCAGTAGCAATGCTTATGAGAGTCAGACCTAACAGAGAACACCCTTATAAATCAAATTATAAATGCATTAACTCCTCATGCAGTTTGGCAGTTAAATAACTTGAATGGAAAACTTTCCCTGAAAGCCATATTGTATCTTTACTAGCCCTTCAACCAAGCACTTTCAAAGTAACAGCTTCTGTCAGCATTTATTTGCAGCTACTGAATTACTACTGTTCCTTACTTGATTCAGAATACAGTGAGCAGAAACCCAAATTCAGTCCATTATGGATCCTGGGTAACATTCTCTGAATGCAGCACAATACACCCATCCTCAGCACCAACAATGGTACAAGCTGAATTCTGGAGAAAACGCTGCTTTCACAAACCACTTTGAAGACAACTATGTTACAGGCTTCAGAAGAGGTCAAATACTGACAAATCCTCCCCTCTCTTATTGCCTTAACTCCTGTGGCTCAAATGAGAGGCCAGATGACCTTAATAAAAAAATGTTAAAACATGCATTGCCATTGTAGAACAGGCAACTTCTCACCTTTCCTCTGCAAATCCCTAAATCAGGACAAGGCTATCCTCACTTCCTTCTAATGGGTATCTTGCCAATTCTATCACTGCAGAGAAGGATCTAAAGAAGCTCTTCCTCAGCATCCTTCTGGTGTCTAAATATTATGTGAAATCTTCAGATGAAAAGTACTCAAAGCTGGACAGTCACAGTAAGTCTTACAGTCTATTTGTATAAAATGCCATGGAATATGCTTGCACCGAGAAGACTCTTTCCAGAAACAAACATAAACTACAGGCCTCAAGTTTCTAAATTGGCAGCTTCTTTCCTTCCCTACCTATTTTCCCTTCAACAAGCAGAAGTCAGTGTACTCTTCAAATCTGTCAACGCAATCAGTATCATTTTCTTTGGTTGTTTCATTCTGCTCACAACTCGTGTAATGCAGTATTCCCGTATTGCACCAATATGGGATGAGATGTTAGACACTGACAGTATGCCAAGACGAATGAAAACACCACCTGGAAGGGCGAGTGCAAAAAATGACTTCATTTTTATTGTTAGAAATAAAAGATTTCAGTACAGATGGCACCACAACAAAGCCAACCAGAAAGAACTGCTTCAGCATGATTTGATGGCATCTAGCAATGAGACAAGCAGAGCATAGATGCGTGTCAGGTATTAATTACAGGGAGTTTCCAAGGCAGACACTACTTAAATGGTCACAACTGTATATTCTCAGTGTTTAGGTTGTCAATTATTAATGACCAAATTGCTTCACCTTACACACTGCTCATATGGCATTCTGCACAACTGCTTAAGTTGCATAGGGAGGAATAAAGTCAGAAGAGAAACCTGCTGCCTGTCACTGCTACAACGTGCTGAAGCCTCACCACCAGTCCATTTCACTGCCCTTTGTTTGCCCCTCCTTCAGGCAGCTTGTGACAGTCCTCTGACAGCCCATGTGCACATCAATATTATTTGCTTTCAAGTAGCAATTTGCCTTATTCTGCAATCTCCATTAATTTAAGACTTTTTTTTCCAAATTCTTAACTGGTTTTATAATTTTCTTCAAGGATTTTCTCTAGTGAGTAAGAAGCCAAAGACTATAATAAAGATGGGAGGGAACAAGAAAAGTCAGGATTGCCAAATTTAAACACCTTCCCTACACATGCTTTACATAGAAAACTGAAAGGCTATGAAAGAAGCCTTGTCCTCTGTACAAGGAGTGGGGTAGGTGTGCATTTATTTGCATGAGAGACAAATTCAGTCAGCTGAACATAAGCAACATCCAGGTGCTTCCTGTAATTTCACTTAAGTACAGAAACAACCCTCAGCTGGCACCATCAGCAGCAGGGTTCTCTTTTCTGCTTTTGCCCTTACTGTAGTTGGCAAAGGAAGGGCACTTCAGGCGTACACTTTATAACAATACAGCTTATTTTGAATGTTCAAACACTTCTGAACATTTACACAACCTTTTGAGGTGGCCAGGCGGGTTCTTCTGCTTACTGTCCCTTTTAATGATCATTTCAAGAGACTTGAAAGATTTCTTACACAGGTGCAGAGTTAATTGAGGGGAAAAAAATGCACCTCACCAGAGATAGAAATGCTCTGGCAAGAATTTCAACTAGCATTGGACATACTATACTGGTCTGGATTTATACTTCTCTACTTGTACAAAGTCTAATTTATATTAAATAGGGATTAAGTACAGCTAAAGGCTGCTGCATAAAACAAGGGACAGATGGATTTGGTTAAAAAGGTCCCAAGTCAAAGGACTGTCAGACACAGAAGGAAGTACCACCACTTAACGTCTGGTCTATTATATCAGTGGTGACTAAATGACCTCAGTTTATGAAGCTGACAGAAATAATGGAAACTCACCTCATGCATTCCAGACCTCTGGGTTTTCTGCACACATACCATGTAAGTGGCATTTTCTGAAAGGTTTTCCATTTGGACAATGGTACCTTGAGTCTTCTTCTCTGGTAAGGCCTCTATGATCAAGCCAGCTAAACATGCAGGGCCAGGTTATGCTTTGCCCTTCAGCAGACATGCAGTGGGAAAGAGATATCCCTGAGCTGCACTACTGAAGACAAACATCCTGGAGCTGTGTATCAGCAGGAAGTGTTCAGGTGTTACCAACTCAGACCCAGCCCCACTGTCCCAATTGTGAACATTTTTTGACTGAATCATACAAAAAAAAGAGTGGGACTCTTTTCAATACCTTTTCATTTTTTAGTGTGAGTTACTACACTACAGAAAAACTAATTTGAATATAAAAATAGCTCTTAGACAAAATAATTTATATTTTATGATACCTAACAGTATAACTGATTAGGAATTTTAAAAAGCATTATAAGGTCAATCCAGCTCCTTAAGTTTTGTATTTTATGGCTTTAATGAAAGAAAAAAAGAAAGAAAAAAAATTAGTGCTGAAGTACTATCACAATTCCATGCTTTTCTCATGAGCAGCATTCCTATATGTTGATTAATGTTTAGAAATTTACTCATTGAAAGCATTTAACTGCTTTTAGTCTGTCACTTTCTCTCTTCTTACAAACTCTAGTAATTAAGAAGTGGGGAGGGGAGGTGTTGTGGAGACACCCACAATCCTGTTTTACTTTTTAAAAACACAACTTCCTTATAACCCTAATCCGTATAGTCAATGACAACTATTTATAGGACAAACATTGCCTGTTTAAGATCAGGAAGCACTAACATATGATCAGGTAAGCAAATTATTAAATGTCAGTATTAATATCAGCTGATTAAATTTCCTATAATAGAAGAGTGCTAACTTGGGGGCAGGGGGGAAGAAATAAACAGTGCATCTTTTATAGTAATATCAATGTACTACTAAGACACAAAGCCCTCTCTGGTTGGACAAATTTTAGGGTGATTTTTTTTAAAAGCTCTTCTTATTTGACAAGCCCTTATAATTTCTGTCGGTGACCTGCATTCAAATTACCAGAACCCAGCTTCCCAGCACAAACGAGAGGGCTGTCCACTATGATGGTATGTGAAATGCAACTATTGTAAAAATAAGTACTGGTAAAAACTACGGTCAGAGGAACGTTTCCTCGAGCTTCTCAAAACACCAATGCAAATTGCTAACTGGAAGAAAGGAACCATTATCTTTCAGTCACTTATATTCAAATATTAAATGGAAATTGACAGTAAAACACGAAAATGAAATTCAATTTCATTCTAACCAGGTTAGCAGCGCGTCCCTCTCCATCCCCGCGTGTGTCCCCCCATCCCCGGGAAAAAAAAAAAAAAAAAAAAAAAGAGAGAGAGAGAACGCATAGGGGACACCTCTAGAAGCATTTAAAAGTTCAAAGAAACACACGGGCATTTCGCCGGATTTTCGAAACCGCCAGCGATTTCAGGGCAGGGAAACCTGGCTCAAGGGGGGTGAGCCACGGGTGGTGCATCCTGCACAAAACACGGCTGCCTGGCGCACGGCAGAGTTTGGGAAGCTCGGCTCCCCCCGCAGCCCGGCCCGGCCCGCGGCCCCGGCTGCCCCACAGCGGCGGGGCCTCCCCGCGAGGCCTCCGAGAGAGCGGAGCCGCTCCGCCTTACCCGTGGTGGAGAGGACGGTGCTGGCGAAAAAGAGAGAGGAGGTGAAGTCCCAGTTCCAGTTTCCCGAGGCGTTGCTGAGCACCGAGACGCCGTAGTTGCTGGCCTCCAGCACCCGCATCAGGAACTGCTCCAGCTGCTGCTCCGACAGGCAAGCGTGCTCCTCCAGGAAGCGCTGCTTCAGCTTGCCCAGCTCCTGGCGCAGCAGGTCTTCGTAGGGCAGCTCCACCGAGGAGAAGACCACGGCGCCGAACACCAGGTAGAGCAGGTAGCCCAGCACCAGCAGCGCGAAGCACCAGGCGGAGCGGTGCTGCTCCACCAGCCGCACGCAGGAGCTGCCCGCCAGCGACTGCAGCATCTTCCCGAGCCGGGGCGGGCTGAGCCCCGGGCCGGGCCGGGCCGTGCCGAGGGGAGCAGGGACGGGAAGGGGGAGCGCGGTCCCGCTGCCCCCCGTGCGGCCGCGGGCTGGCTCTCAGGGCGCTGATGTGGCGCTCACGTGGCCGCGCGGCGCAGGTACCGCGGCGGAGGGAGGGAGGGAGGGACGCGGGGAGGGAGGGAGGAAGGGCCTCCCCTCCTCCTCCTCCTCCTGCCGCGATGCTGCTCCCGCGTGTTGGGATGCCGGCGCTTTCCCTCGCTGCTGCTCCTCGTCTCCCAGTAACGCGTGGAATTCCCCGCTGGCGCCCAGCAAAGCCGACCCGAGAGCCTCCCCCCGCCCCCTGTGCTGCGGCGGGCCTTTATTCCCCTTTCCGCGCAAAAGTCTCTGAGATTTCCTTGCCCGGCTGCTCCCCGCCCCTGCAGTGAGAAACCCACCAAACAACAATTCCTTACACTACTTCTATTTTGTTGTTACTGTTTACTTATTCATTCATTCATTCACTCGTTCACGTTTAAATGCAGAGTGAGATGATGCAGTGTGAAGCAGGAGGCTGAATTTCCTTCAGTGCAGGATGTGATGGGTTCAAGGAGAAACCCAGACGTCAGGTGTCAAAGTCCTCCCTCCGGTCTGTAATTTCAAAATGGGGCCTGTTTGGGGGTATTCCCCAAACAAGCTAAAGGAGCCTTTGCTCATAGGCAGGGTTCTTGGAGACACTTATTTTTAATGGTGTGGAGTGCCTGGCTAGTGCTCAGAGCAGCATCCACAGTGAATACAAATGCGCTGTGCAGCCAGCCCTCTGTGTGGCCCCAGCCAGCAGTCTTCACAAGTTTCACTCTGAACGCTACTTTCTTCATCTCGAACTCCAACTGGCAACCACACAGTGAACTTGCCAGATGAGTCTCCCCACCAGATGAAAAGGAGCAGTAAAAATTATAGCTTCCTAAACTATCCCCTGGGGTGAATAAAGACCGCTTCTAGTAAAGGAGAAACAGAAGGTTGTCTGGTCACAGGTTCTTTCCACCTCTCATCTGATGGCAATTACAAAAAATTATAAAATTATAAAAACACAAAGGAGTAACTTGGGCCAAGGAGTTTGGAGAGAGTAAATAAAATCCAGTAACCTATCTTAAGCTCTGGGGTATCTGTCTAAGCTTTAAGGACTACTGGGAAAAGAATAGAAAAATGGAAGGCAAAAAAGAGTTTTTCAGGCTAAAAACTTAAAACGGTATCTCAACATTTCCTTTTATACAACAGCTACATGAAGCTATGGGATACATCTGGCCTGGCAGAATAGCTCATCTAGTTCCTGGTCTATTCCTCACTGCCAGCCACAGCTGGGTCATTCCAGGGCCTTCAACAGATCCCCCACCCCCATGTTTCATTAAAATGTAAATGTGTTTTTACATGCAAACAGCAGCTGCTTGAATGGTTGGTCAGTAGAGCACTTGGGGGATGTGGGAGGTATACAGAAGATCGGCTGAGCAGGCAGACTCTCCATGACGTGCCGGGAGCACACGTGTGTGTGGTATTCGTGATAGGCAGTGGTCATGTCTTTGCTATAAAGCTGTATTTTCCCAACCTTCAAGCCAAATATTTGTTTAAAGGGTAGCAAATGTTTGCCTAAGAACACACCTCTCTTCAGTTATAGGAAACTGTTGCTGGGTAAGCTGAATAGTTTTATTTACCAGCCTCCTTCAGTTTTCCATTTTTATGAATCAGTCATTCTCCATTTTTAGAAGCCTCTCACACTTGGAGGCCTGCTGGGTTGAAGAGAAAAGGAGAACTCTCTGCTCAGCAGAGCCTGCAACACTCTCCTAACTCAATTTTTATCCCCAAAGCTTTTTAGAGGCATGGCTGAAGGGAACAATGTCAGAGTGTCACAGCTGCGTCACCAAAGCATTCAGTTCTTGCTTCCAAAGCAAACATCTGGACTGAGTTTTAGCACCATTATTGATATCCATATTTTAACCTAAAACTTTAATTATAGATTTCTTTGGGAGAGAAAAGTGTCTTCATATCCAGTTTACTGATTTTGAGTGATTGCATTTACCGTAATATCACATGTACATGCAGTTACGGCATTCCAGCTTCATCTCACAGCATGCTATATCCATTTTCATGTTTTTCTAGTCAAAGATTAGACTACACAAGGATGTGGTGTACTGAATTCCATGATATGTTCTGTACAACATGGTCAGCAAGGAGTGACTGAAATTGGGGAGCAGGTTGTTGCAGAACAGCCTTTCCCAGCAGAAGTTTCCTTCTATGGTGATCATCCCTCTTGATAAAACATGAATCCAATTAATAAAGTGTACCACATCATCATACTACTTGTCCACCAACAATGCTCTGTGGTGAATGGGCTCCTTATTGTTGGAGAAGTCCATCTGCAAGCAGGGTGAAGAAGCACGCTATTGGTAGATAATGGTGCTCTCCCCTGCACAAACTCCCCCTGAGCTACAGAAAATTACCAGCTGCCTGTCTACATGTGCAGAAAAGAAGGCGGCCATTCTTATCCACCACTGAACTGAAACAGAAACCACAGTGATATCCTTGGGTGCTAGAAAACCACAGAAAAAGTTAGTAGTCTCCAACTCTGCTGCCTAGGGAGGTCGGACAACTCCCCTATCACATCACTGGGCTAGCATAGTCCAGAGGCTGAGAAAATCCTCTCTTGTACTTAAGAAGTGTATGTACAAGGCTCTTTCAGAGCTGTATGAATCACTGACATTTTCTGTTGGGAGAAGTGAAATTGAAGTAAAGACGCTTTGTGTTAATGGCAGTCTGTTTCTCTCTGAGATTTTTTGTTAACTAGAATAATCTTTAATTACTGAAACATTTCCAATTAAATGCTGAAGTGCTTGAAACATCAGAAGACAAGGAGATTGATGGCTGGAGGAAGAGGACAGCCTGGTGGCTTACAGTGACCTGAGTGGGGGATCACTGGACTCTAGTGTTTGTCCCGTGACTGAAAATGACAATAGGTAAAAATAGTAGCTTCAGTGAAAAGCTGGAATAGCTCTCAGCAGTGCTGCAGTGCCCAGAGCCTGGTCTGTGCTGGGTGGCATAGGCCAAAGAGGAGATTTGACATGGGGCCTCTGCTGCTGTAATTGCTGATCTCTAGTGTGTGAGCAGGAATGAGTCTGGGGAAAGGGAAACACCCACATTTGGTACTGTTATGTAGCATAAAATATCTTCAGCACCAAACAGAAAATTGAAAATTACTCATATGCACAGAAACTTCAAGCTGACTAAAAGGATTATTTATTTTCCTTTTTTTTCTCCAAAAGAGTAGTCTCATGGCCTGATCACAAAACTTCTTATATCAGTCTTGGAAGAATGAGTTCTTCATTTTGTTATGTTGGAGACCCTTAAGTCCTAGAAGCTGAGTAAATAAAATTTGTTACCAGTTACTTATCCTGACAAACCTGTTCTGCTCTGGCATACCTATAGCATGACCTCACAGTACAGGGAACAGAGGAGGTGGTGGTGAGGAACGGTGGGAAGAACCAGGACAGCGTAGGAGGCAATAAAAACTTAAGTGGAGAGAACAGGAGGCAGTATCAAAGTGGTGTCACCCTGACAGCTGAATATTGAATAGCAGCAGGGAACTGATTTGTCCTTCAGAACTTTTCTTCAAATTTGCATGCATGGATATAAATTCAGTGGTTATGGCAAGTTTGAAGTCTGACTGATCAATCCTATATTATGTACACATGAAGAAAAATTGCTGTAAATGTGAAATTCTCTGAATTCACTTCTGTTAATGATTCTGCCCCTAAAATATTTTTTAATGAAACTGATAAGAAGTAGAATGCTTCATTATTTGCTCTATCTACATAAAGTGAAGGCTGGAACATAATACATTTCCTTTTATAGAAGAAAATTTTTCTGATCAATTGTTTCTAAATACTCCATTTGTGAGCTTTTGTAGAAGTTAGTTCAGGGTTGGCTAGTGGCTCTGATTGAATGTCATGGCCCCGTGGGCAGGCAGGAAGGATGTGAGTTGTAAGAATCACATCCCCACAGGCACTGACACAAAGGTAGTTAAGTTGAGGAGCAGTCAGATGGGTTGCCATGTGTTCTGTTTTCAATGGGTAAGGTGTTCTATTTTGGCTAAGTGGAATCATCTAGACTTGGGTGAAACAAAGTAAGACCTATAAAAGTTGAAGCAACAGAGCCTGGCTTCTCAGGGAAAAAAGTAATCTGTGAAGAGGGGATGCATTCCCATCTTAATTTGGCAGGAGGATGGAGATGGAATAAGAGAGTACAGATGTATTCAGTCTTCAAAATTTAACAGCCGCCATACTGGTGACAGTAAATACATTGCTATGTAAGAAAAAGAGTCAGCAAAATCTGTGTTCATGTTCATGCCATTTCCAACAAAACCTGCCTGGCTAAATTCTACTTGAGAGGGAAGGGAGAAGGCTTGAGATTTAGTGGTTGCCCCAAAAAAAGAAACATTTTATACTGTTTACTTAAGGGTGCAACACTGTCCACAAAGCTTAAGACCACTGATGTGTGATAGCAAAGGAATGAATGTGCCTGGTTTAGAGCTATATTTAGGGAAAGGTTTGCATCATGAAGTAGTAGTGCTTAGAATCAAGGAAGTTTATATGCATGTTCAGGCACAATTTCTTTCTTGAGTGATCCTTGTTCACTGTAAATATACAGTAATTTCACGAATACAAGCCGCACCAATTTGACCAAAATTTTGGTGGAAACCCGGAAGTGCGGCTAATATTCCGGGGCGGCTAATACATTAACAAAATTCTAAAAGCTGCCAACACGGAAGTGAGAGCCCGCGGCAGCCCCAAGCCAAGCTGGAGCCCGGCCGGCCCCGGCAGAGGTGGGAAAGCCTGGCAGAGGCGGGGCCAGCAGTGTGGGGGGCGGGCGGCAGAGCCTGAGCCAGCAGGGCGGGGCAGGGAGGGCGGCAGAGCCTGAGCCAGCAGGGCGGGGGAGCCCGGGAGAACTGGGGCTAGCAGTGCAGGGGAGCATGGCAGAAGCAGGAAGGCCGGCGGGTGGGGCTGCCTGGCAGCGGGGGAAGCCCAGCATAATCGGGGCCAGCAGCGTGGGGGAGCCCGGCGGTGCGGGGGCCTGCAGTGCCGGCCAGGGCGAGGAAACGCGGCGGCGGTGCAGACGGGAGGGGGCGGCCGGCGAGCCTGGTGGCGGCGGCGGCAGCCCTGCCGGCGGGGCGAGCGAAAGCGCCGCCGCTCGCCAAAGCGCCGCCGCTCGCCGAGCCAAAGCGCCGCCGCTCGCCAAAGCGCCGCCGCTCGCCAAAGCGCCGCCGCTCGCCGAGCCAAAGCGCCGCCGCTTGCCAAAGCGCCGCCGCTCGCCAAAGCGGCGCGGGGCGGGCGCGGCGCGGGGCGGGCGCGGCGCTCGCGAGGCGCGGCGCAGGGCGAGCGAAAGCGGCAGCGGGGCGGGCGGCGAGCCCGGCGGCGGCAGCCCTGCCAGCCGGGCGAGCGAACGCGGCAGCGGGGCGGTGCTGAAGGGAGAGGGGGGCCAGCGAGCCCGGCGGCGGCGGCAGCACCACCCGGCCAGCCCCGCCGAGCCATGGCGCTGAGCTGGGCCACCCGGCCCCGTCGGCAACCATGAGCGGGCCGAGCCTTCCTGGCCCCGCCCCGAGCCAGTAAAGCCCGCTATGCCGCGATCCTGTTACTAATTGGCCAATTTGTGAAAGCTGCGCACGGATTCTTGCGACGAACGAAAGTGCGGCTAATATTCGGGGTGCGGCTTATCTATTGACAAAGACAGCAACATTGTCGAGGCACCGGGGGTGCGGCTTATAATCCGTGCGGCTTGTATTCGTGAAACTACTGTAATTTTTCTTAGAATTGCAATAAGTATTCACATTTAACCAATGATCTTGGTGTCCAGGTAGAATAACTGATAGATAACTGATTTATTAAGATAGGCATTTTATGTCATGGAAAATGTAATGTCATGTGTATTTGCCATCAGGTTTACCAATGGCGTTATCCAGAAAGCATCTTGGTTTCTCTGAGAGATATAGGTCCAAAGGGGATGAGAGGTGCATTTATGTACATAAATACACATACCCAGGTATATACGTATATGATCTTATATAATTATATACATATATATATACAGCATGCTTCTTCAAACTCCTCACTATTATATTCCAAGTTGTGCCGTATCTTTATAGAAAGGTAGTTACCTGTTACTTGTAGGATTGTGTTAGCACTAAAGAAGTGTACCAGCTCAGCAAATTTAGGATGTCAACATGACCTTATTAGAGAATTGCATTAAATAAAATTCAATGATTTGAATAAAGTGACCTTGCCCTCCTAAGTCCTGTGACTGTCACTCAGCAGAATTGGTCTTTTTAATCTCTTGTTCAAGACATTGAAAAGACAAATGGTTGATATATTTAATACTTTGTATTGAAAAGTAAGGGTTCAAGTCACAAAATTCTTTACATCTCTTCCATCTGCTCTGTAGAAATTTTTGTCCTTCTTCCCCCAGCTTGGCATTCTGTTGTTAAAGGTGGTTATAGTGGAAAATAAAAGGATGCAGAAGCTGAAGTGGGCTCACACAGCTGTGAGTGTCCCAGCCTCCATCCTGATCTTACCAGTTCCAGGATCAGTTTTGGTTTTGTCTTAAAGATGTTGTGCCAATTCTTGGGCACACAGGAAATGATGGTGTCAGCAAAGCATACAAGCTTTCTCTGGGTCAGTTTCAAAACATACAGACCTAGAACGGATTACACACTAAATGGTCTGTTTGTAATTACTTTTTACAGTAGTTGGGTTATATTTCCATGGTTTCTGATTTTGGTTAACTGGGGCCTGGTCCTAGTCTTAGTGGTGCTGTTGAGCAATAGTGGTACATCCTTTTGCCTCTTTTTATTCAGTTTGCATTGCTGTAGAATTTGTGTACTTCTAAAATCAATTTTATGCAACGGGCTGAGTTGAACTTGTGTTACAGTGGCAGACAAAAGCTTGGACCCAGCAGTGGTGACGCTCTCTCTGACAGCTCACACACCCTCCTACCCGTTCACGGAAAGGTCACATTAACTTGTCAAAACAGCTTTCAGCTTCAGCTCCATTTGACTCAGTGTTCCTGGGCCCCAGCACATGTACACAGCCCAGCACTGGTCTCCAAGGCCTGCTTACCCTGGGCTATGAGTTTGCACAGAACAATATGTGCAGTCTCGGACAGGATGTACTGGGGCCAGCGTGCTGGAGCCTGGTCTGGACACCAACTGCTCTTTGACTCTGCCTCAGGCAGCTGGGCTCCAGAAACTGGAGATGTTTCTGAGGCTGTTATCATTTGTAGCAGTGAATGTCTTCATGCCTGCAATACAATGGTTCCAGCCCATAGGAGATCTAGTGTATAGTGCACATCACTTCCAGGCCAAGATGTGGCTCTCTTCATGTGGATCACACAGGGCAGGTTCTTAGGATGAGTTTCAGATGCTGCCTAGATGCTGCCCAAGAAGTAATCAGCTGTGGAAGAAGTAGGGTTGAAGGTCTGGGAAAGGATCTCTGTTTCCTGCTGCATCCATAGCTGATAGCTAGGATGTACTGCAGCTTGGCTTTTCAGGGCTCTAGACTCCTAGTGAGCAGTCCTAAAGAGAGGCTCATCTTGGCAGTCTCTAATATGTAAAATACATTACCCATATACTCAGGCACGCCTGAAAACAACACTTGTGTCTGACCCTGCGTATTTCCTGGGCTGTTTACATCCTACAGTTTAAAGGAGCTTTATGTTTAACTGTAGAGTGACAGAAGTTCCAAAGCTTCCCTGAAAATGTCCCAGCAGGATGGAGGACCCAGGCAGCCTCTTCCCTGGGCTTTGTGCTCCTCATGGGGGGGAGCACTGAAACAGACACCCTTCTCTTATCATTCCTGCAGGGCAAATCCGTGTGTTTCTGTGGCTGGTCCTGATACCTCAGAAGCCTAATAGTTCTCCTCTGGGAATGCAGCACAAACCAACACATTGTAACAGATACCCTCAGCTATGGCATTTATTCCTTGTAGCTGAAGGCCCCCATTACCACAATGAAGTCAGCAGGAATTACTACTACTTGGCAATGAGGAAACAGAGGCCATCTAATCTAAAACCATCTAATTTGTGATACTCCCACCTAGCCATGCTATTTGGACAGGTCCATTTTCCAGGTAACCCTTCTGCCTCAGCAGTGTTAAGTTTTAATAAGTGCTATTCATTGCCTCACTGAACCAATGTCTGGAAGAGCCCATGGGTACTATTGCCACATGCACCTGCTATAATGAACACCAAAGCCTATTTCAGTGACCTGAATATTTTGAAAATTTAGCCCTTTATTTTTATCCACTTAGAGGGAGTACAAGCTACAGTGTCCTACTTTATCTGTGTCATCTGACTCATCAATCAAAATTGAGGCTGAATCTTATTATCACCCACTGACTTTCAATCAACCTAACAAACTGATCAGAAGTACAAAATAAAGGTTTTGTCACTCAGCCCTATACCTTTGCAAATCTTGAGTCATGTGAGATACTATAAAGTTTACAAAAAATACAATTTCAGCAAGGCCAAATCCTACACTCTTCCTCGGAAAGGTACACATCAGAGGACAGAGAAAAACTTCTGTGAAATAAGACAACTTTAATATGAGCTATTATATTATTGTGTTGCCTAATTTTAAATATGATACAATGATAGCATTATTTTATCCACTTCCATCAGAGTCCACTTTACACTCTTATAACATTTGCCAGATGCAGAAATATAAAAGACATTCGGCCTACAAGCTGTTGAAGAAATGGCTTAAAATGTAGGCCTATCTAGAAGAACCTCTGTTGAAAACCTGACCATTTTTTCCACTGTACTTTCAAAAATGCATGAAGCAATTTAAAAACAACACCTCACTACCAAAATCTGGTTTTCTTGTTGTTACAGCAAAACAAGTGTCAGTGACCTGATCCTGTTCTGTCTACTCATGAGACATATAGAAGAAACAATTAGAACACATGCTGGAATATCATTCCTTCCTTCCTCTTAGAAACTCTTTCCCAGAATTCAGTCTGCTATCCTTCAGTTTTCAGCCTGGCCAGGAATAAAGAATAAAAGACTGAAATATCCCAGTTTCCAGGGAAAACAACCCACATTTCTCATTGTGTCACCATTTTTCTTCTGATGTCTCACACCTGATTTTCAGACAGATCTACAAAAAAGTTGAAAAGATGTTAGGTTGGGACCTAACATGCACAGCCCTTTTGAACATTGCCAACTGTGGGTTTTCTTTTACCGCTACACTGTGATTGTCTCTACCTCCCCCACTTCTTGGTTTAAACTAATCCTACCTGTGTCTTTTCATGCATCTAGTTAAAGTCCTCTTTTCCCACACAACCCATAAAGTGAATGTAGGACTATATTTTTGTAAAAAGAAAAATGAAATAAAATTAATACTATGTATATATTTCAAGCTATCCTTTCATAAATGGAGTCCTAAGAATTACCTCAGTGCAAACAACTAATGATCAAATCTTAAACCAGGCTGCAGAATTGACCATTGGCATAGGTTTTCCAGTGAAACTGAATTGGTGTTAAATTAATTTTGGGACAGTAGATATAAAGCTTAGTGTTAGGAACAATCTTCCTAACAGGTTTTATGCTTAGGATGAACCTCTGTTTCCAAGTCAACATCATGCATCTCGTCAACATGAAACCAATCAGAATATTAATGGTTAATATAAAGTTATAACTAATAGTAATCAGATGTATTGCTGCAATGACAATTACTTTTATTTTATGTTTATTAAGTAAAGGGAAGTGGTTTCTTTGGCAGTGCACAGAGAAGGAAAGACAAAAGAGAAACCCTAATATTATTGGGTGTTGGAGTAACTTCTAATATCACTAGTCAAAGGGGCAAATGAATAGTTTTCACATTGTACTGATGTCTTCTATTTCACTACAGTTAAAGTTTTACCATGTTGAGTTTGACTATAAAATACAAAGGCTTTAATATGCTGTGTGCCTACCATACAACATTAAATGCTTCTTTTTTTTAAAGCATTATTAATAGAATGCCATTTACCTGCAACAGTACAAAACACTGTTGGTGAACAAAAATAAATGTGCTGATGACATTAAGTACATCCAAAACCTATTACTGAATTCAAAAGGAAATTATTGTTCACAGAGAGGTAATTTATGGGCTGTATACTCTTCATGAGTTAATCTGAGCTTTGATTACAATAATGTAATATAAAACATAGTGCATTGCAAGGAGTGAAACCAGAAGAATCAGACTGTAATAAAAGAATGTTTCAGCAAGATTTTTGTGAGAAAAGTGCATGGTGATACATATTTAACATTAAGCTTCACTGATACTATTTAGGTTAGTGCTGAGTAGATCCCTTAGTTTTCAAAGGATTCTCAGTCCCATTCCACAAGGGAAATAAGCATTAAGAGCTCAAAGAGAATATGCAGCAAGCAGCTATAGGCTGAATGATCTCCTTTCAGAATTTCAGTGAGGACAAATCTCCCCTAGACAAGATCAGTGAAAGGATCTTGTGGAGTTGCCTCAAATGTTTAAGGCAACTGGAAGAGAAATACTATTTGTCAGGTAGAAGTAGTTACAAGAATCACACAACGCGTGAGGTTGTATGGGATTATATTGATGAAGAAAAAGATGATGGTTATTCCTACTATCCAAAACCATAGCAATTTGGTCCAGGGTTGCCAAAGAACCTCAATATTTTTGAATATTTATATCCTCATGCTGTTATTGAATCTATCCAGACAAAAATTTATCTAATATATGATATTACTATGCCATAATTACTGAACAACTTAATTATTTTGAGCACTGAAAAGAAAGTTTCAGTCCTTTAAATCTCCTGACAGCTTGTGAGTGAGGAAATTCTGGTTTTCTGATTTTATATCTGAAAAATGGTATCATAGAAACAAAAGATCACTTTCCGAAAGCCAGTCACCATGAGATGGGGAGAGGCTTTAAATAACCTAGTCAGGAGTGCAAACCCCAGCAAACCCCAGCAAACCCCAGCTGACATCATTAGGAGTTGACATGTACAATTGATACCAGTACTTTTTGTAATGTCATTAAGGACTTGCCTGCCTCCTAAACCTCTAATACCCAGTGACTGAAGTCACTGCATGGAGGAGAAAGCAACGATGGAATCAGTTGCCTGCTGCATGGAAATAAAATCTATGTGCAAATCTCAGGCAAAGCATATTTCTCCACTGCATATAGAAGCAATGTCTGATTTCCAAGCTGGTCTCAGCCAGAAAGTTTTGTAAGAGCTGGCAGGCTTTTACCTTGCTCGTTCTCTGGGCCAAATTCTTTACCAGTCAGTAATTTGTGCAGGATTTTCTGGATGTTTGTATGTATGCAGGCATGTCCAAAACTCGTTCATGTCCCAACTGCTCTGATGCCAGTCACCATCAGCCCTTTTAGCTTGACACTCTCCCCTGCTAATGATTCAACAAACATCACTCCCCAATAAGGAACAGCAGTTGTTTCCAGTTTAAATTGCAATGGATGAAGAATCCTATTGGTGTGCAGTCCTTACCTTCCAGTATAGCACCTCAGGCAGAGCTGGCCTGAGTGACTTCCCATGGTGTCTGGACTGTGGTGGAAAAGCTGGACTATGCCAGGGACACTGCAGCTGCTGGCTTGCTGCCTTGTCCCTCATGTGGCTTTTTGTGGCTCATGTATGGTTTTCCACAGGCAAAGGGGACAACAGACCTGAAGGATCATTGCACAAAAGAATCTCTAACAATTCAGGAAAGCCAAGAGTCTTGTGGTTAATTCCCTAAGTGCCAATTCTGAAACTTGAAGATAGACGTTCCAAAATTTTTAGCCACAGGCTTCTTTTGCCTTAGACATTTCCATTCATATTCTGTGATAGATAGACATTATTTTGGGAGAACAAAATGGGCTATTACCACAGGATCATATAAATCCTCTCTGTCTTCTGGGAGGTTCAGACTGAAAGATAATCTGGATGTAACTATCCTAAAACATTAAACATTTATGAAAAATATATATCACAGCATTTTACATACAATTGTGCAATATACTTTTGTGACTTTGCTCCCAAAACACTTCTTTTAGATATTAAATTGATGAAAAACGGTGTGATGCTTTGCAGCAAGAAAAGATCTCTCCTCCAGCCCCCCAAATGAACTCCCTAAGATGTATTTCTTCTGCTTCACGTCAAAGAAGAAAACTGCATTTCCACCTCATCATTTTATATTGTAATGGTTCTGGTTATGAAAATGGAATAATCAAGAAAGCTATTTTAAAAATAGCTTCACTAAACTATAGAGGAAATTATATTGTCTGCTGAGTTAGAAAATCTGTCTATAATTAGATTTAAATGTCACTCCTTTCAGTGCATTTTAGCATTTCTGCAGACCGTAGTCCTTATGAAGCATATAGTTCCAGAATACAGCCTTCCTCTTCTGAAAATTATGATCCTGTGGCATGCTTTCAGGAGATTATGTCTTTATATTAGCTGTAAAAGATAATCTAATAGTTGATGCAGTCTCATTCCTGTGGCATAATTTGTTTTCATTTGCTTTTCTCTATGTATTGTGTGTTGTAAGATTGGGAGGAAAATTATTCATCTGTAGCTAAGGATAGTACAGAATCTTACTATAAATGTCTCTATTTTGTATTTTACAAGTGATGCTTGTGTATATGAAGTGCTATTTACATAAAGAGCAGAAGAATTGCAGCATTTTTTCTCATTCTGCAATCTTACTGCATAAATAAAGAAGAAAAGTTATTAGTATAAAAGATATTTATATAGCTGTCCTTTTGCAGAAAAAATGCCAACCGACCAGCTCTTGTTGGGTTTTTTTTATTGCCTACAATAATGCCATCACTCACGAGGTTAGGTTTTTCACTCATCCGCCTGTGGTGGCTGTTTCCAAATCAGGACTTGTTTTCTGAAAACTATACTGAAGAGTAAAAAGTGACTTCTAAAGAAATTTTGACACCATATTGCTAGTTCATCAAGACATTACTATGCTTTAGTGTTTTCTGGGTATACCTACAGTACATAGGGTATGTATGGGGTGGAGAGATGGAGAGAGGAGGGGGATACACAAGCAATTTGTGGTGTCCCCTGGCCACCTCACAGCTCTGCCACATGTCCTGGTGTTGTGCACTCATGTAGTAGCAGCTGCAGGGCTGGAAAGACTCCGTGATCCTTTCTTCCTTGTCTTCCAGTCCACTTCCAGCATTTGAGCAGCTCAGATATGTTCCCCAAATCAGTTTCTGAACAGTGACAGGGAGGGGAGGGAATGGGGAGTAAAGGTGCACAAGGCCACATCATCAGCCAGCACTGAGCAGAGTAAACAAGACCAATGTAGATGGTTTGTAACACTGCAATTCTGATGTGGATGCCTAATCCTTGAGGACAGCAGAGCTGACCCTCTCTTCTACCAGGTACACCTTGTTCTCAGGTGTTCAACTACTGCTGGATTTGTGTTTAAATCAACTGAAATATAATGCAGTGGAAATATTTGCCCTTCAGGACCTCTGATTTTCAGAAGAAACAGTTCCCCTTGTTAGCCAGAAATGAACTATAAAAATCACACCTCAGCCCACATGAATTCTAACTGTACTTGAAACTTTAACCTAATTAAACTTTTAACTTTAAACTCTGACATAAAAAGAAAAAAAAGAAAAAACGTACAATGTTGACATTATTTAGGTAAGGTACCATCTCCCATTTTGGCACCTTTTGTACCACACAATGTTGAATTCAGGCATGTCAAATCTAATTAGGACATATGCATGAACTTCCACTAACTTGTAATGTAAGCACAGCCGTGATTTCCAGTTCAGGTGACCCAGCCTGCCTGGCTCTCCTTGCTTACTTCCCATGTGGCTGGTGAAACCATGCAATTTCTTTTATCAAAAAAGTCCTGACTTCAAAGACCTGTCACTGCAAACAGTCATGGGAGCAAATCACATGCCAGCCTAAAAAATCAATATTGAAGAATAAATTGAACTATAATAGTGTGTCCGTCTAGTTATTTAAAAATAGATGAACAAAGAAAATGCAAAGCACACGAAGCAGCCAGGAAAGGTTTACTGAGATTACTTGAAGGCTGAAAAATTGCAAGGAAACTCTCCTTCTGCAAATAATCTAGCTCAACACCCTCTGAAGTCAGAGAAGTGGCTTGCTCCCATGCTTTGAAAGTCTTCTCAAACACATCATTTGTGTCTTTCCAAACAAAAAAAGATTGTAGCTACTTCCCCTTTTTGCTTATATGCTCCTACTAAGGCCCACTGATAGTGCCCAAATAAGACAAAGGGAAGGGTCTTGGACATATAACAATTTGGCCTTCAGGCCATGAACTTTCAAGGGAATGGCCACAGCAAATCCATCAACAAACAGTGAGCTGAGATTGTCCCAAGAGGCCTTATTAAATTTGCTGGGGAATTATGGACACATTCAAAAGGTTCTACTGAAAATTGCTATCAAACCTCTGAACTGTTACCAGCATCTTTTGGTGATACTCTTGAAGCTTCTTCTAACATTCTACAGAAGATGCAGTTTTCCTTTAAACTCCACAGGGTGCTTCAAAAGTCTGCAAGGGTTATAATTTTCTAGTAAATATCATTGTATCAAACATTTCTTTTAAAACTCTCTTTCAAAAGAAAAAGTAATGAAAAGCAAAAAAACCCCAACACTTAGAAAAAACGGTTTTGACCATCAAGAAAAAGCAGAGACAGCTGAAAAAATTTAGTATATATGAATATAGAGAAACTCAATGACTCACAAAAAAATTAATTACATTAATGAATCACTAGCAGGGATCTACAAATAATTACACATTAAAAGCTTTCAAAAGTGATGCTTTAGTTGGACAAACATCTCCTGACATCTTGATCCATAGGAGTAAAACTTTCTGGGTGCCATATCAGAGTCAGCAGGTTTTCTCTAGAAATGAACTTTAAAATGCTAATAATTTTTTGAAAGCTGTCTATGAATCATTCCTAGAACTATTCTGTGTAGCTGCTCCATTGCTCGTTTTTGGGGTTGTCCTCACTGGAAAGGGGGAACCTGTGAGCTCCAACTTGATCAGTTGTTCCTCAGAATCTGGTCAGAGGATTTATCATGGGAAGAGCTGATCTGATACTAATTCCCTAAATATTGTGCTTGAGTCAGCTCCTGGCTTCAGAAGCCTGAAGAGATTTTCCTGAAGAGGCTGAAATAAATGTGGTATGTTAGCTTGTTTTACAAGAAGTTCACTCTGCTTTTAATGAACTAATTACCCTGCAGTCTTATTGCTGGTTATGCTTTTCTAATGCATTGGGAAATCTGCTAAATCTAGAGGCAGAGCAATTATGACACCTCAGGTTCGTTTGTGATTACAGTTTGTCACTGTGTAAGCAGTGACTGTTCTCACAGTTCCCATTGCATCAGAGAAACTCAGAGCATTTTATGAACACTCAGAACAAATATCAATTATTAATAAGATACATTATTATGTTTGAACATTATATTCTGTCTTTTCTTCTCAGAATGTTTTCCAATGTACAAATACATTAACAGCTTCATTTTCTGTGGCACTGTATACAATCTATGAGCAATCTAGTAGGGTTCAGGGTAGGAAGTAAAACTGTGGTTGCTAGACAAAATGACAGAAACCACTCTGAGATGCAAAAAGTAAATACTGTTAGAATTTGGCTAGGATATGGAAGCTAAAATCTCTGTACTATTGGAAATGAAATAATGCCATTTTTAATGACTGCAGTGTCAAGAGCGTGCCCTTACAGCTGTTTAAACACAACTCCTGTTAGCACCAGCCTGGATTTTATGTTAACACAAGGTCAGGGAGATGAGTCATACACAGAGCAGTAATAGCGGATGGCTGAACCCACACCCGGGTGAGTGTCCTCTACACTAGCTGGGCATTAATGGTGTGTGACTGCTCTGCTTAAGGTGGCACAACTGCAGCACTCAGCAGGAGCAGGATGGATTTTCTCTCTGTCCACAGCAGAGAGCATGCACTCCCATCCTGCATCACACAAAGGATGGGCAGACGTGCAGAGCAAGGACAGGGTTTAGGTAGGGACAGGCAGCCACATCACTCTGTTTATTCTTGGACTCTGTGAGGTACATAAGGTTTTGGATATGGGAAAATAGCTGATGCAGGGGTCATGTGAGAGAAGACGGCAACCCTTGCACCCTGCAAATGCCAGAAATGTTGCTGCTGAGGCAGGGGTTATTTGGTACCTGTGTGAGGTCATGTGCCAAAGAACCAGCTGGTTAAGGGAGGATGACTGAGGCAAAAGGAGACTAAGTATTTTTGAGTAGTTGTCCCACTAGCTGGTAAGAAAGGATATTTTACGGGCAGAGAACTGAGACAGTGATGAGGTGACTAAATTAAACCCAAACATGTGAGACAGCCAAGAAATTAACTAACATCTCCATATCCCCTGCCCAGGTTCTTCAAGCAGACAGCATTACGTGCTCTACTTTTTATCTCTCCCTCTGTGAGAGGCTGTCCCTGTTGAACAGTGTGCATTGCTTTGCATGCTAACAAAATACTGTGCACGATGAAGGGCTCAAAGCCAATAGCTGTAGCAGCCTTACTTAAAAATGCAATTAAAGCCCTAGAATGAGTTACTGTTAGCCAAAGGGGTTAGGAGAAACCAGAAGGTTGGTCTGGATGGGTTTTTTTCCCCTAACATATTGGAGTGGGAATGGAGCTACAGAGATAACACAGCAATTAAAAATGAGAAATGGATGAAATTAATGATGAAAATGGCTGGGAGAGGCTGAACTTCTTAACTTTTTTTTAATCTCTCTATAGTACACTAAATAAAGAAGTTTGAATAATTAAGAATTCAGAATGTTGCTGTAAAATTAGTTGCTAATAAAGGACACAGAAAAAGTAAATGAAAAATGTAAAATATATGATGAAATGGCTCTAGTTATACATTTCTCCAAGGAGCTGGAGGAACTGTGGTGTGTGATTTGGATTTGATAGGGCGCTATAGGGTGTTTGCATCATCTGAATTTATGTTCCTAATGGCAGTGCTAAGTTACAGGACTCACCCTTCTGTAGTCATGGTGAGGAGTCACTTCCAACAGCACAATGCTCCATGGCGAGAAGAGAACAAATAAAGTGTTTTTTGTCAGGGATAGATACAATGGAATCTGATGATGATAATACTACTGCTTCACTCAGCTTATTACAGTGTTCTTATTACTAGGACTTTAGAGCCTTGCTGATATTGAGTTTACACTGGCTCTGTATTCCCTTAACTCCATCAGCTTCCAAAGGATAAAATGAAGGAAACTCTGAGACAGAAATGAGACATCTTCAAAGGGCAAAGTTGCCACTTCAGTTACTTGTACCAGCACTAAGCTGAGAAGGGTAAACTTCAAAGGGAGTGAAGTCTCTTTTTCTCCAGCAGCTGGATGACGCAAACATGACATATACCAGCACAGTTAGAGTTTTTTTTCTGAATCCAGAGCTAAGAAAACATCTTTCATGCATCTAAAGACTTGGAAATCAAAATTGATTCCCTCTCAATTTCATCCTTGTGCTTTAATCCTTCAATCAGAAACGATCCCTGGCAAGAATCTTTGTTATCAAGAACCAGCAGCAAACTGCAGAGTTGGTATACCTTAAAAAGCTGCTGAAATTGCTAAAATAGCCAGCAGCAGGACAAGACAGGAAGATATCCAGAGAGCAGTGGTTCATCTTTCCATTGTGTACCAGCCTTGCCTTCTGCTGAAGATTTATGCATTCTTGATCATTTGCTGCCTGGGCTCTGAGAGCAGTGTGGAGTGACTGTCCACAGGGTAGTCTGAGAAGAACATTTCAGTTGTCACATAAGGAAAGTACTGCTGTGCTGGTTGAAAAGAGAGAAAACAGCTCTGACAAGCAGACCATGTCTGAATTATTAAAATGCTACCTGCCCTGGCTGCTGGAGTCCTGTATCCAGCATTAGTACACCATGTGCTACAAACAGGTGGCACCTGGGAGTTTAAGAAAGCAAGGGAAAAACTATTTTGCATAATGTGTTTTTTTTCCTGTAGGCTGTTAATTAAAAACAGACACACCAAAAAACAAACCCGAACTCCACAAAACAAAGTATTTTCTTTGCTGCCCTGCTCTTCCTGAGCAGTCTGACTAGAACAGAGCTGTCTGCATGCTGCTATTCCCAGCAGGACATTGTGTCCACCATTCCAGCTCCACAAAAACATCCCAGAGAGGACAGAGGGATGGCAGCTCGCTGCCAGCAGGTTTCACTCACCATTTTGAGCTGGAATAAGGGCAGAGGTCTGAAACTCCCAGTTCAGTCTGAAAACAGGCATGGAACCTCATCATACTCCATCTCAGACACCAGCAAAAGCAAAAGCCATCAGCGAGTAAGACATGACAGTAGAAGACCCCAAGCCACTCAATGGACAAATAATCTATTTTAACTTGTGCTTCTAGGGGTTATTCCCAATGGCCTCCACCCTGCCCATCAAATCAGCTGGAATAAGATTCATCAAATTCCAGTGGCTTCCCCTGGATGATTCCTCTTAATGCCTGTGTGCAGAGGAAAGCAGGAGGAGCTTGAGTGGCATTTTTAACAGCTTCAGCTGCAGCAGCCACCAATGGCACATTTATTCCTTAGCCTGTTTGCAGTATAACTCCAGTGCATCCCATTCGATATTTTTCAGGCAGCATTTTGGTATTTAGTTAGAAGCGAAGACCTACTCAGACAAATGAAATATGAGCAAAATATTTCCATCCAATTCTGCCATGAACACTGGCTGGTCACCTACACATTTCTTCTTCAGAAACCCTGGGGATAAATTTGCACGAAACTGTAAAAATGCACACTGACAAAACAAGCAGAGCACAAATTGGGAAAAGCAAGGGCCACAGCAAAAAGATAAACTTGAATCTCTTGATCAGTTATGTTTTAATACTTTGTACTTCTTTAGATAGATCTACAGGGTGTTTCATTAGCTCCTCTGACCTGGTCTCAGTGTAATTCCTTTGACTTGACTCATTCCCTCTTCTGTCAGCAGAAGACATGGGGAAAAAAGTCCTACCTCCATTGGGTGTGGAATGCATCACTCTCTGCCCTAGTGAGGATGCTGTTCTTTGATGTGCTCCCTCTTCCATGTCCTCAGACTTGCTCTTTTAATGATCATCTGCACCAGCCTCTGAGATTCAAAGGAATTCCCCACTCAACTTTCCCTATTTGTTTGTCACTACTGAGAGTTTTATGAAAAAAACCACAGCTAACTAGCATTACCTAGCATGTTCCACTTTGGTTTTCTGAGAGCTGTTAGAGTGGATATAGTCCTGCAATTCTATGCAGGGGTCAAATACATTCCCAAGACTTCTACGTTCTGTAAGTAAAAATCATCAGCACTAAACACTTGAGTTCATCACCTGCAACTCTCATTCTGCCTTCAGAAATAGGCGTCACTGAAGCATACCAAAATAAAATTCTACCAAAAAATCATACTACTAATCTCTGCTTTGCTTTAACCCCACATAATAAGCCCTTAGTGCATATTATTGTCCTTAGTGTTTTACCAGTGATGGCTACTATGAAGGAAGTAGATATGTTGGTACACTCAGGTTCCTTTACCAGTGACACAAAATAAATGAGAAAATTTTAAGAAGAGCTTCTGATGGCTTTGAATTGCCTAATTAGCACAAAATTATGGCTGCAATGCACTAAAAAAATTTACTCCATAATAAGTGTAATTAAAACCTTATGTACCTCCTCGTGTTTCCCCCACAGAGTGGTCATTTGTTAAATTGCCTCATAAGGCTCCTGCATCAGCTTCACATTTCAGCCTGATTTCATGGTGTAATAGGGCTCTCACAATCACACTCTGTGCTTGCTCGCAGGTAGGTGTGTCAGCACTTGTCTAATAATTACTGTACAAACCAGCCAATTTCAATCAATGCTTTGGTCCTGTAAGATTTACAACAAGACAAAACTCTGTGGAGGGAGAATTTTCTGTACATGCTTTTCCTGAAAGAAATGTAAACACCATCCACATTATTAGATGTAAGGGAATCCACTCAGGAGCCCAATTAAGCTTTACTAGTCCTCCAGTTTGCCAAACAATCTGTAAGTAACCTGACCATCCCACATGCACAGAACCATTGCAAAAAAAGGAAAACAGGCATCTCTGGGGGGCTTCTAAACTGGATATATGATACTGTGTCATACCTACTAGACATCTGTCTAACCTGTTGAAGATTCCCAGCCCTGAGGTCTCCCCAGGCAATTACATGACCAAACAGCTTTATTCTGTACTGCCTTATGCTATGGCTGAAACTTTGTAATACATCAGTGAAGGTCTGTAAAATATGGTTCAAAGCCTGCAGTTCATGGCTGCATTTGCATTTCAATTTAGAGCAGCCTAGGTAAGGCAAGGAAGGTAAAACAATGCTGCAGCATTGATTTCTCTCAGGGACATGACAGTTGCATAAAGGGCTCTGCTAATTATAGCCACCAGCTATCAGCAGACCCCACAAAAGCCACAGCTATTTGGTGCCTGCCACTGTGCATAACTCTGCAAGCTGAAAGCATCAGTCACACTTTAGAATTGATTTCCAAAGGTAATGACCCATCAGGTCCCTGCAATAAAACAAGGCTGGACTTGATTCTGAGAGGTTCTTCTGATGGTGATTTGCTGCCAGAGCACTTTCCCGCAGCACACCTGATTTTTAATTGATGGGACTTCTTAGAGGTGGATCCATCACACTTGACTCACTCAGCTGCAGGACCTTAACCTCAGAGAGGTTACTAGCAAAGCTCCCTTAAATTTATTTTGGAAACAATATGGACCATCCTTGAGATGAGAAAGTGCAGTATTTAGGTAGAAATATGCAGTTCAAATTTTTCCGTTCATAAAAGACTCAAGAATGTTATTGCTACCCAAAAAGCCAGTAACTATTTTCCAAGTTAAATTGAATGGATCAGGCTGGTAAAAATTACTTTCTTCATGCAGATTTTTCACTGCCTAAACATAAGGCTACATTTGGAGGGATATGTGATAATTTTATACACAGTTAAAAGCAGTGCTTTGAGGAGGATTAAGAAAGGCCAGCCTCTCTCTGGCTTGAGGGAGAGACTGCTTGCTCTTTTGCTTCCTGCCCAGCTGACACCAAACTTCTGCTCACTGCCCCTCAGGGTCCCTAGGCTCTGTCTATACATGCTGTAAGGTTTGGGGAAAGAGGCAGCTGAAGCAATATCCAGGAAAAACAATCTAAACAACTTTCCTTGACCAGACCTTAGCTCTTTGCCTCTCCCAACCCTTCCCTAGGAGTAAAAAGTTCAGTGCAAAATTTTCTTTGGTGAAAATACTGACATTCTTAAAAGATCCTCAGCATCTTAAAAATCCACAAACTGCTGCAGTTTGGCAGCAGCTCCCTCTATTCTCTCTGCTGCATGGGGCCGTGTTGGCTTCTATCAGGTTTGGCTGCCATTGGCTTACCAGTGCAAGAGGGTGATTCCTCAAAAGACTGAGATAACTTCATAGAACAAGGCAGCGATGCAATTCATACCCTCCTCTCACTAAGCCTGCCTTCTTGCCAAAAAATGACAAAATGTTTAAGCATAACACAACTTTTTAATGGTTTGTGGTATTTGGAGTTGAAACTCTAAGCAATAATTATGCTAATGAGAGATAAAGTATGTTCTTGGCAGCTGAACACTTTTTTGTTGGCATTGTCATTGATTTGTTTATTTGTTGCTTTCTTTTCATCATTGCTGGCTCATATTTGTATGCAGTAAGTGCCATTTTACAGCTCTCCTTGAGAAAACTGCTGCAGCTTCCAAAACCTGTTTTTCCATTTTTTTTTCTTTTTACTTTGTTTTTTCCCTTGTTTCAAAAGTAACAGCTTTTTTGACTTTTCAGGCCTTTGACATGCCATGGAGCTTTTCCCTGAAAAGGGTAATGACTTTCTCACCAGAGCAGCACAGCAGAGCACCAGGGGAATAAATGTGGGGACTTGCCATTACAACTGACAGGAGAGAAATGAAGTGCCCGTCCACAGGGACCTCAGTATTAGGTTGAACGATCACATTCCCATTTCAGCTCTTAATTGCACAATGAGCAGGATGGAATGGAGTAGATCCAGAGGGATCTGCAAAGGAAAAAAGCAAATACTCAGCCAGAACTTGTTGCAGAGAAGAGCTTGCTGCTCTTCAGCTTACACATTTTGAGCATACTGAGCAGCCCTATCGGAACAAAGGCATTTTCCTAGAGAAATCCCTGGAAAAACTGGTGATTCAATTCTGCTTTCCTCCAAAGATGGGTCTTTGCTGATTTGGACACAGGCAGAGATGAGCTGAGCTGGGAAGGCAGGGAAGGAGAGGCTTCTGGGCAGTGGCACAGTGCTGCCCTCAGTGTGCTGAGCAGGGGTCACTGCTGTGAGCAGTGGCAGCAGAAAGGCTGAAGCCCTCAGGGCTTCTGCCCTGCTGTGTTCAGGGCTGTGTGTAGATGTGCTCTGCCTGCAGAGGAGCCCCATCTACACATGAAGGACCTTTAGCTTCCCAGTGTACTGTGAGGAATGGAAGCTTCAGTTCAGCTGCTGTGGAAGGATGCCTCAGCTCACTTAATCCCGTTAATGTGATCTGCATGAACCAGAAAAGCCCAAAATTTTTTGTGAGAACTGGGTCACAAGCTCTGTGTAGGAGCTCTGCTGTGCAGTGTCTATAACATGGATCAAGACTGGGAGTCTTTAAACAAAGCCTTTAAGATGGATAGGAGGCTGATTTCCCAGTTTCCCTGATACACCTATGGTGTGGCACACAGCAGGTTTTGGCATTTCTTAGTAAGATACAACTGATTCTTTTCAGTGACTGAGTTGTTCTGTGACATTAGTTTGAAATGTGCCTGAATTTAAAACTACTAATGTGTATGTAGCTTTTAGAAACAAGGAGTAGAGCACAGAATGTCTGCTGTATCTACTGTCCCTGCACTATGTCTCAAGCATTCAATAACTGGCATTCTTTTCTTCTTCTACTCTTTGGAGATATTACTTGAAAAATCTACTACTTACCAGATCAATGAATCAGTAGATACTCTGTTTCTCCTTGTACTAGATCTGCACTAAGCACAGGAAGAAAAACCAGCCTCTCAGAGCATGGATGTTCATGATTTTTAACACACAAAACATATATTAAAGCTGCATGTTCCATCACTTTGTGTTCCACATCATCATTTCTCCATCTTTGTGTATACTTGGTGAACAGTTGATTTTTTAGGCTTGTAATAAAGAGGAGAAATTATTTCCAAAATTACAGAATCATCTTAATTGGAAGAGCTACAGACTGACCAAAATGCACCTTGTTGCTTGCTTGGGATTATATCAGAAGCACCTTTCTGGCACTCAGCAGGCATCCTGAGAGCTGCCCTGCTGCATTGTGAGCAGCTGCTGATGACAACCCCACCACCCAGCATGACTTCTGCTGTGCTGACACAGCCCCACTGTCTGTAATTCAGCTCCTTGACAGAGTATCAGACCTACCCAGGGCACACTGCTGCTGGGAAAACAATGCAGTACACACATAAAATAAAAACAGCCAGGAATCACGAGGGTACATATGAGAACATACACTTTGTGCTGACTGACGTCAATGCAAGCACAAGTCACTGGAGATTGAGGCTGTACTCCCTGACAGATGCTTTTCCTGCTTCTCTCTTGGCTCTGATTCTTTCCTTCCTTATTCCTTAAGCATGTAAAACACCATGTAGTTATACTGTACAACACATTGGTAACGCTCCAAACATGAAACCCAAACCAAAATAAAGACCATGGGGGGTATCACCAGCTTTATAACAGAGAGCAACACGTGTGTGAGAGAGGACATTTCCACAGGGCTTGGGGTGAGCCACTGATGTATCCCAATTCATTCCTTGATACCCAGGTAAGCAAAAAGGAAAGAAGGAGTTAAGAAGTTGCCGTCATGTCAGTATCTGTTTGCTGCTAACATCCAGCCCACATAATCATTTACACCCATGTTCAGTGTTTGCAAAACTCTTCCCAGACTGCACTTCAAATTCATTTTGTACCCATAAGGAGTGACCAGATGAACGCTCAGGACCTATGAATTTCTACCTGCTTCCATGTGTCATCCTTAAGTAGCCCCACACTTCAGAAAACTCAGGATTTTTGTTTTCAGCTACCTGCAAGATGTAGCTTTTGTGTTCATCTCTAGGTTACTTAAAAGGACTGGTGCCCCCTGTGCCTGCCCTCTGAATTCTAAAGGAAACTGAAAGAGCCCACCACCCATGAGACATCAGGATTTACATTTCCTTAAATGTATGCCTTGAAATACATCCCAATTCCAGAACAAGAAAGTTACTATAGGTGGTTGAACATAAATGAGAATGTTACATCACTTTTAGAAAAGCAAATTAAAAAACAGTGATGTGGGACTCTGTCCTGAAGTCTGAATTAATTTTTAGTTTGTTGCTGGAAGAATATTTGGATGTTTCATTTTGCTACACTAGGGAGTTTTCTTTCTATTTCAAGAGTCTGAAAATTGATTTTCTATAACCAGGTAGCATGACATCTCAAAGATCTAGGAATCACTATACCAGATTTCTTGAATATATTAATAGCTATGTTTTTTTATTAGCCCAGAAGAAGGATAAGGAGGAGGCAGGTGGTAATCACTGGACAAATAATCTTCAAAATGTAGAAAATACCAAGCAATTAAAAATATGCTGGCTGTAGCAAGTTTTTTGCAAGTGCTGCTGACTACCAGGGAGATAATTCATACTCAGGTGGATGAAGATGCACTTCGTTTGTGCAGAATGATGAAGGGCAAATAAGGCAAGGCAGAAAGACCTCAGATCCATTCAGGAACTTCCCTCCATCTCCCTTTAAGCAGTCCAGACAACACCTAAGTTTAAATGTCATCTGAAGATTTGGGCCTCATCACAGAACTTAAATCTCTGATTTATAAAGGTTATTGAATTTCTGCACATGATAAAATACCTGATTGAAATATGTCTTAGAATTAGAGCTGAGTGAGAAAGAGATGGTCAGTTTTATCTCACAGAGAATTTAGATGTTTCAAAATCTGGTTTTCCTCCAGTTCCAGTATTTCTAGTGTTTTAGAAACCCCCTGAATTCTAGAATAGCATTCTAGATTTCTAAAGTTTGCACTTCTAAAGTTTGTATAAACTGAAAAGGAGTAGCCTATACTGAGGTGGACCAGCAGCCCAGGAGGCAAAAGTGCCACTGTCCTGCCAGTGCCTGCAGGAACCCAAACTCCTGGATCCCTGGCAGCCACATGGGAAGTGAAAATCAGAGGGAAAAGTGCCTTCTAAACAGAAATTTGGGCTCTTGTCAGGTTGTGCACAGAAATTTGTACATGATACTAATCAAAGAGCTACTGTGGCTGCTGAGATTATTTTGGATATATAGTACATTGCAGTGCCATGTGAAATCTAAAAGAAATTCCCTTCACTTGAAATTTATATAGATTATTTCAGCAGATTTGGAGCTTCATGATTGCAGAGTCCTTTTACACTCAGTACAATCTCATTCTCAGTTTGGTTTGTGAAATCAGATTGATTTTAAAGTGCGTATAGATGAAGTTATGTCTGTCTCATTTTTACATCTTGTAATGCATGTGCACATTAAAAGATTTGTTTGCAAAGAGAAACACAGAAAAGAATATAATCAAAGGACAGAATGCCCTTCCCTGTGATTTGTCTAAAGACAAGTTGGATTCTGATATTCATCTAGTTTAAATGAAGCATACCAAGGTGTTAATTCTTGTACCTCTGCTTCATTTATTAACATGATTTTATGTAATCTTGACACCTTTAGGTTATATTTACGCAGTTTCAAAGCATCTTAGCTCTTGGTGCATCTTCTCAGGTGTTTCTGTTGCCAGGTGCAAGTTTCCTGTGTACATAAAAGCACATGGACTTTGCCAGTGCATTCAGTTACACCTTACAGCTGATCAAAAGTGACACTTTGTACAAAAATGTCACACAGTTACTGTGTTACCCTTCTGTTCCAAGTACCCTGGACATGCCCATAGCATTCACAGCAGGCCTTGCAAAGATGTGCATTGGTTTTCTAAGCAGCCCAATAACCTCCAAAGTATTATAGGTATGATTTGGATGGTGTGCTAAGATCGTGCTTGGCACTTATTTTGAGCTGGTTTCAGCCTTGCAGAAATGAGGACAGACTAATTAGACTTGGACTCTTCAGCTGAAAAGAAGAGACAGCTGAGAGGGGAGATAACAGAGGTTTATAATGATAACTGAAGTAAACACAGAACAATTACTCAATCTTCCACCCACTATGAGAATCAGAAGGCACCCCAATTATCAGCAGCAGGATTAAAACAATGAGAAAGAAATGCCTTTTCCCCTAACATCTAATTAAACTGTGAAACTAAGGGCTCATGGAGGTTGCAGAGGCTAAACTTGTAAATTAATTAAAAAAGGGATCAGACAAATTCATGTAAGCATGAATGTCCACCAGTGGTGAAGGAATGTGACAGTCTGGATGCAGCCTTTGACTCAGGAAGCCCCTGGAAAAAAACCTGTAGCTTTGCATTTATCCTGCTTCTTATGCTCTCTCATAAGAATCTGTTTCTGGCTAAAGCTGGAGGCAAGATGCTATGTGGATCTTTCAACACACTATAGATTATAGTATTTATAGATTCTGTATTTCCATTACAGTCTTTACTGGGCTGCCATAGCATTATTTCAGGCATCCACATCAGGGGAAATACAGTGATGGAAGAGCTGTGAGAGATGCTGAGCTCCATGGGGTGATGAGGAGAAAGTGGAGGAGTCCATCATGCCTTTAGCAGTGCAATTAGACTGAGGTGGGTACCAGGGTGCCCAGTCTGTGGTGCTAGAAAAGGACATGTGAGCCCTGGACATGTGAGCAAAGTCACTGCACTAGAACATGCATTCAAGTGTCCACCGTGATGGGATGGTCACAATGGCAGGAGAGTCACCACAACCTCCTGCAGGCCACAAGCAGGATGGGTTCTGTGGCCTCAGCCAGCACCATAATGTGGAGAGCCACATGTGTATGCACCCTCTTCAGGACTTTTATTACAAAAAGAGACCACAAAAGCAAATTAGAGAATTGATCTCTTGGTGGAGAACAATATGACCCAGACATTAGGTGTACTGCAGTTACTGCCTCAGTCCTTGATTTTCAAACTCTTGTACAGTTTGCTGCTGCTCCAAGTTTTGCCATGCTATAAATTGGGAAAGGCACATTACAGACACAGAAGCACAACATTCAGCACATGCAACACATCTGCTTTCTTCTCCAAGATCACCAGCTGGGAGGAAACAAGAACTCTTTTTCCAGTGTTACTGCTTTGTACTTATGCTCCTTGTGATCTTTTCTCCTTCTGAAAAGTGTAGCCACAGGGCACAGTCCTCCACTCAGTAGAATTAAAGTTGTGAGAGTTGAAAATAAAATTTATTTCATTAAAGGAATGAAAGAATCCCTCTAGATAAAACAGGAATCAATTTCAGATATCATACATTAATAAAAAACCCAAAAACTTCTAAGCCAAGGAAATCACTGAGGAATCATTATAAACAAGTTTCAAATATTGGACATATCATGTCACCAAAGTGATGGAAGATGTCCTTTCAGGAGCTCACAAATATGAGAGAAGAATAATCTGAAAGGCACAAAACTGAATCAATATATGTTCTACTTTCCTTCTGAATGAGGATTGGTTTCACTCTAATTTTCTCTTTAAAAAAAAACAAAAGGGAGGAAAATAACAAGACAAAGCTCAAAGAAATTATATAGTTCCCTTTCATCACGTTTCTTTTAAAACTGATCTTAGATTGTAATTTGCCTGGAATTGCTCCTTGAAAGTCCCTTGGCTTCCTATCGGCTAGTCCAGGTTGAATGAAAGGCACAGTTGCTGCTGGTAAAATAAGCTTTCTCTTTTGAAAATGTGCCAACTTGTGCTCTCTGCCATCAGCAGATGAGCCAAATGGTTCTTCTGAGGAGATATGAATTTCCAGACAACTCAGCTATTTGAAGCCTCAGCATAATAAGACCAAGACCAACAAAAAAGTAGTGTGAAAGAGAAAATAATCTCTTCTGTAGCATCCATAAAGACAAAACAAAGAGTAACAATCATCAGCTACCTAATCTAAACTGCTGTGGAGAAAGCACGCAAGGGGATTTCAGGAAATGTCAAAATCATTAATACTGCAGCTCAAATGTACAGAAAAGTTTACCTTTTGATCCAGCGTAATTCTATCAATATATAGGTTGCAGGTGATACAACCTTCTGTGTGAAAATCCAGATTGCCCACCGAAAAAAAAAAAAAAAAAAAAAAAAAAAAAAAAAAAAAAAAAGCAGTGTAGAGAGCCAGATCATGCTGTCTCTGCTCACCTTCTGCCATTTGCTCCCCTGGAGAAGCTCCAGCCCAGCTTGCTGCTCGTGGAAATGGCCCAAGCTGGATGGGAACAAAAGCATCTCCACAGGAGCAGGAATGGCAGGTGAGGCTGCAGGACCACTCTCTGGAGCAGGCTGCAGATGGCTGGGTGAGATTCCACCCTCAGTGGAATGTTTGGCCTCTTCACCAGTGTTGCTCATGCAGCAGTTCTGGGAGAACAAGGCATATCCCTGAACCTCCTAGAAGTCCTAAACAAACTTTCCTTTATTATAATTTTTAGCTATAGACCCAGATGCTTTTCAGAAGCTACAGAGAGGCAAGTGCCTTTAATTCCCCATTGCTATCCTCCAGCAGCAGGCAGCCCCCTCGGGGTTGGAGGGGCAATCCCAGATTAAAAGCCTGGCAGGCAGCTGCTGGGTGGCTGTGTACCAGCACCAGAGGCTGTGTCTGTGTCTGGTGGCAGAGATTAATCATCAGGCTGGCTTTCTTCTGCTGAAAAAGGTGTCCTTCCACTTTTGTTTTTTCTTGTTGAGGCACCATTTAGTTTCATTTCATTTCATTTCATCAAACAATATGAAAATACTGTCTTAGAGCCTACAGCAACAAGTGAGGGAGGAAAACCACTCCCAGCCAAAAAATCCTCGTTAAAACTCTACACAGATATAGGAATAGAAAGACATGTTTTGATCTTGATAGTGTTATTTGGGAAAAGCTTTATCCTGGTGATTTTGGAAGTTTTCTGCCTGCTCCTTGCTGAGCAGAGCTGCAAAAAAACCTCAGGACAGTATGGATCACACAGCAGTGCTTGTGTTCTCTGCCAGCCTGCCGGGCAGGGGTTGTTTTCCAATCTGTACATCATGTACAGTGTGTTCCTGTATTTCCACAAAAGCTGGAGCATTTTGTCAGTAAAGCCTTATTCCATGACAAAGTCAGCTGTACAGCAAGCAGAGATCGATCTTGGGAGGGTAGCAGGGTGGGGAGAGGCTGAGCCATATCCATCCTTGGGGCTGATGCAGCAGCAAGAGCTGTGAAAGGCAGGAGGCCAGTCCAGTGCAGTGTTATTGGGAAAAAAACTGCTGGCAGGATAAGCAGAAGAATTGAGACAGGATCAGCAGTTAGCTTGGTCCACCTTTCTTAGCTCTGGCAAGCACATCCTTGATCTGCATTCAGATTCTTGGCAAACCCACGGTTCATGAGGATTTTCTACAAAAGTCCTTGCAAAAACATGATGCTGTAATGTTTATGGATGGCTGCTTTTACAACATAATACTGACGTGCGTCATTACAGAGAAAAACATCACTGTGAACGTGAGGAGTTATGTACTTGCCCAGGAAACTCTTCAGACAGGGGGACCTTTGTCAGACATTTCCTGTAGAAGCTGCCAGTAGAAAGTGTAACAAAAAGGTAAAACCCATGTCATGCCTCACCTGGCAAATTCAGAAGCCTCTGATCTGAGGGTGATGACATAAACCAGTAACTGCAGTTCACTGTGGTTTGCACACTCCAGAGACTTTTCTAATAGCAAAGCCTATTTGAATTTTATTTAGCCAGCAACACTAGATAAAAACTGGTGGTATATTTCAGGCTGAAAACACATGCCCAGGTCTGTCTGCATACCTGACTCACCTGAGTGAGGAGTCATTAGTCAGGGAAAGATGTTGGCATGACACAGATTCAGACTGCTGTGTACTTTTACAAACAATCAGTGGAAAGCAGAGATATAAAGCTTATTCTACAAGATAACAGCAGCTAAGGCTACAAAAGCAATGACATCTCCAGAAGTTATTGTTTCCCTGCAGGTAACGTGCAGAATCTAGGGCTATTTGCACTGAAGATTTACAACCAGGACCTGTCATCTAGCTTTAGTGGAGTACAGAATAAATGAGCTAGTAAGAAAAAACAAAAAGGCATAAAGAATAGAGAGGGGAGAAATAAGTGAGTTGTTGAACAAGTCTTATGACATTTCAATGAGAAAATCCTTTCTCAGACCACAAAAGCATTTAGAGAGGAAATGTTGCAATAAACCCCAGAGAGGCACTGATGAGAGACTGTAAATTCAATTCTGAATGTTTGAGAAGTTGTTAAGTGGACTAATATTAAGTGGGATTATAAGTGTAATGGCATGTAATACAGCTTTTAAGTAACTAGGGAAGCATTATATGAACTGACAATGGTGATCTGCGGCTGTGGCACCTTAATAAATTTATGAGAGTTTATTACTAAATTTCACTTATTACCATCATAAGAAATGCTCACACATGAGAACTTTACATGAATGAGATAATTGATCATCCAGGGAGATGTCTAAATGCATTTAAAGGAAACTTTCAAACACAAATTTCAAA
Organism: Catharus ustulatus; assembly: GCF_009819885.2. Classification (NCBI taxonomy): domain Eukaryota; kingdom Metazoa; phylum Chordata; class Aves; order Passeriformes; family Turdidae; genus Catharus; species Catharus ustulatus. The sequence continues at coordinate 45,626,174 of NC_046223.1, read as the reverse complement.
TTAACAAGGAGAAAAAATCTATTCAGGGAATATTGTTGTTAGCAGGGCAACGACAAGCCCCTTAGGCAAGAAATGTTCCCTGTTATATTTGATCTCAACTGCAAGAGGAGAAAAGTTTTAAAACAGCCCTCCTGGTACAAATACTGTCCCCAAACACTCAACAGTCCCATGAACAACACTGAAATCAGTTCACTAAATGTCTAAGTACCAGCCTGGGCTCTGGTTGCTCACGTGCCCTAAATGCAGCCTCACATTTAGCCATGCTGCTGTGTTGTAAATCCAGGGGAAAAGCCATGAGGGTTTCTTCAACATGAATGTCACTCAGCCCGGAAAGTGGCTCCAGGGCCAATTAGTCCAGCCTCTGCTCAGCTTTCCCCAAGGAGAAGTGATATGGAGAGATGGGAATGTGAGTGTTTGTGACCTCAGGCTGAGCTGGGGGAGCACAGGGTCACATCCCTTCCCTGCAGGACTGTCAGACACTTGTGGATATGGTGTAGAGTTGCCAATGGCCACAGGAGCAGTGAGGGAGGGAAGGAGGGAGGGAAGGAAAGAAGAAGGTGTCAGAAAAATGATGAAAGGTAGAGGAAGGGAAAATGTAAGGCACAGAGAAAGAACAAGTAAAAGAAGAGTTCTTACACATGGTATAGGGAGGATCAGAAATAAACTAAGAAATCAATCAAAGAGAAAATGTACTTGAGGAATGGACAAAGGACAGTAAAAATTAAAAAATGGAAAGAGAAAGTCAAGGACAGAAGCTGGGGTTGCAAATGCTAATACAGAAGTCCAGTGTCAGATCTCACTGAGTCTAAATTGGGTCTTTTTATGTTTGAATAAGATGTTTTGATGGATTTTGTGCATTTTCATCGTCAGCCAAAGAGCTTCTCTTTCAGTACAAATTTAATTGTACAAGTGTATATGGTGTCAAAACATCATGACCAACAGATACAGAAAACTAAAGGAAGATAAGATTAAAAGACTGCAGGTTATACAGTGGGCACAATGAATTATATGTTGGTGAAACCAGCCCTTGGCTAAGGTCTTGTGTAAGAAAGAAATCAAATCATGTAGTCTGGAGCCACATAACTCAGCCAGGACCTAAATGGTACCCAGTCCAGGATCCAGGGAGAGACAGTGGCAGCTTCCCGGCTGAATCTCCATCTCTTTCTCTACTAACCTCACCCATCTTTACAACTTCCAAACCCTAATATTGTCCCTATTCACTCCTAGGTTTTAGTACATCAATTTGCTTGGCCTTTTTTTCAGACATTTTTATTTTAAAACCTTAAAATATATGTATATTCCATGACCCTGACTGTTTGGCAAACTAATTTGTTAGAAGGCTTCAGTAAATTAAACTGTTTAACGATGTGAGACAGTTTTCCATAGGACAGTGTCGAAACAGGCAATCAGATCTAAGAAGCAGTGCTGATTTTTACTGCAGCAGAAGCACTGTCAAAACCCTGGAAAAATCATCCAGTAAATTAACAGAATAATAAATACAACCAAACAATATAAAGTCAAGACGTGTCACCTGTGTAGCCTTGATGGAAGTTTACTAAATGTGTTCATTTTCTAAAGGCAGATGGTGACCTTTGAAGCCTCTCTGCTGTAAAAGTCTGAGAATGAGCTGGGAGCCAAAATCAAGAGTTTCTATGTGAGAGGGCATCTGCAAAGAGCGAATGGTGAGACAGCAGAGCTGTTTACACTTCCAATACTTCAGAAGCAGGCAGTAGGGCACTGCCATTTTAAGCTCACATTTGTACTTGGCCAAGATGTTTTTTTGGTGATACATTTCCAGTTAAAGCACGTGTGCGTCATTGGTCCTGCATCATCAGGATGCCAACACAGGTCTATTGCCACTGTGCCACCTGTGGATCACACAGGCAGTGGGAAAGCAGATGGGGGAAGGAGAAATCAGAGTCTGTCGTGATCATCAGTCAGGATGACTGTCCCTCTGTACTCTCACTGGTGAGGACACACCTCAAGTACTGTGTCAGTTGTTGGCCCATCGCTTCAAGGAAACTATTGGAGGGCAGATGAGCTAGCAAAGATTCTAGAGAATAAGTAATGAGGAACATCTGAGGGAACTGGGGTTGTTTAGCCTGCAGAAGGGGATTCCTTAACAATCTCTACAGCTGCCTGAAAGGAGGGTGTAGCCAGGTGGGCGTCAGTCCCTTCTCCCAGGCAACAAGTGACAGGACAAGAGGACAATCTCAGGCTGCACCAGGGAAGGTTTAGGTTGGACATCAGAATGGAATTTTTCACTGAAAGTGTGGTCAGCCATTAGTAAGGGAGATGGTGGAATCACTGTCCCTGGAGGACTTCCAGAAATGACTGGATGAGGCACTTAGTACTATGGTTTAGTTGACATGGTGGTGTCTGCCAAAGGTCGGACCCAATGGTATTGGAGGTCTTTTCCAACTGTGTGATTCTATGATCTATTCTCTTTGTCTTTCCCTTTTCTAGTCTTTCTAACCATTAGCCCATTAGAAAAAAAACTAATTGGAGTTATCTATCACTTGCCCATTTGTGTATGTGAAGTGTTGCAAGCCAGCAAAGTGATGTCTGAGCGCCACAGTGTGGGTTGAAGTCTGCTCTGTACACTGGATCTGCTTCTCTGACATCTCTTTGATGTGCAGATGTAAACATCCTTGTTCATGAGTCATTAAGAGCCTGAGAGGTTTTGAATGAAGGCTGGGCAGCTCAGTGAACCAATATGCTTTTAATAAAACTGTGATTTGATTTTAAAAAAAATTAATTGGGCACATTGTTGACATATTTTCTCTCTTATTTCCATGTACCTGTTAGGAATGGTAAATAAGGACAGCAGAGTAAATTCTCACTGGAGAGTTACTAGCTTCAGCTCTACTTTTGAAATTAATTTCATGTCTTTTTTGCTCCAAAATCAGAGCAGGAGAGCAGGAACACTGTGTCTTATGTCCTATCCCTGGTGACAAGATTTATGAAGCCTCTGATCAGATTTCTCAGCACACAAAGCAGCGTCTGAGTCACTGAGATGTTCCTGTGGCAGGACCCTGGGAAGCTGAAAAGACTAACTTAGCAATATTGCAATTCTTGTTACATACATGTCCCTTACCAAGCCCTAACCCATGGCAGCACCCCTTACTACCCTCTGATGTCTGGATGCAGGTGTGGACAAGGGACACAGTGCTAAGGAAAGCAGGCTGGTTCCATCTCATTCCCTCCTGGGCTCCCAGCAGCACCTGATCCTACATGTTCATCTCCCACTAGAAAATCAGCATGTACTATTTATATTCACTTAAACTGAAAGTGTCCCTATTGTTCTTTCCCCTTGCACCCTGTTTCTCATGTCTTGAAATTATAATAATCCTTTCTTGCCCCTTTTGTATCTGTTTGTCTGAAATCTTGTTTTCAGAATGCACATACACACACTTGGCAGCTCAAGCCCTGTAGAAATAAGAAATCAGCTTTTATGAACTGATGTGCTTGTGGAAACATATGGTGGCGACTTTGAATCTCAGTATCAAAAGAAGACTGTTCTCCTGAGTCTTCATTTGGAGTTCTATAAATACTTTGTGTTTTCATTCTGAAAACCAAATTTTTATGCATTTTCAAACTGAAATGAAACTTCTGGAAATCTCAAAATGTCTCTCTTCTGAGAGGGAATCTAAGGTTGAGGATACATAATACACAAAACTAGTCCCAAGAGATAATGCAGAGAATATGATATGGAAAGAAGTTCATTTCTCTAGTATAGATCAGATATCAAGATCACAATCCACACACATTTTGCCAGAAAAGATCTTGCAGAGAGAAAGCTTCTTGCATCAAAGAGAATCCCTGGATTTATAGTATGTGACTTGGATTTATAGTATGTGACTCTTGCTATCCACTCAGTTTTCATCTTTATTCCCATCTAAATAATTTTGAAGAGCAGAGATGAACAAAAAAAACCCAAAAAAACTGAAGGAGCACAGGCAGCTCCAGGACTAAAAGATAGATGCACCTTGCACTAAAGACATTCAAGAGTAAAAGCTGAATGAGCTCTGGATATATCCCTAAATCCTCTAATGAGTCATCAAGTATTAAATCATTTTTGTTGTAGTTAAATAAATTGCCTAAGGAAAAAAACCAACAAAACACATAGTTGAATGCTTTCAACAGAGATTGGATCTTGAAAAAAGAACAAAAAGTCTTTTTTTTCCCAAAAAGGCATTTTCTTATACAACTCTCAGTATGATTTTGATTGCAGGAGGAGCAGCACAGAAGAGTCACTTGAGCTGCAAGCTCAGCAGAAACTGGAGACTTGACGCTGCTTCCTTACCCAGGAAAACACCCTTTTTTTTTGGAAGTAAAGGTGTTCCTGCTGAGGTGAATGTAGCAAGAGTCATGGAACACAGAAAGTTCCATCAAACCTTTGCCTGTGATGAGGAGAAGCCCTCACTCTTTGTTGGTGCTGAGGTCAGGTGGGATGGATGATCCCACCACACCTCAACTCTCGTGAGCACAGACTGGAAGGGCTCAGAGTAGGGAATGAACCACTACCTCCTACTTAGGAGTGTGCCAGGGAGCAAACCCAGGACAAGGGGGCAGGACCATGAAGTGCTCTCTCCCTCCACTGTCTCCCTCCAAAAAGACTGGTATCACCCCTCTCTATAGTCCCTAGCACTGAAATCTCAGCAGAAGTCTGTCTTGAACTCTTCACTGACAGTCAAGGGTCAGGTTTAGGGCCCGTGGAAGAAATGGGTCTTGCCTGACTCTAAGGGATGGTCTGAATCCCCTTTCCACCTAAAAACTTCAGGTATTGGAAGGTTCAACTTGAAGAAAGACAGCTGGGGTTGCCACAGAGCAGGGTCACACAGAGGCTGGTCATGCCTTCCTGCACCTACTGAGTTAGACAGTGAAGGAAATGGGGCCATTGGGTAACACATGGTTCAGTGCCTTTAAGACCAAATCTTTACAAGCCAGAAAACACTTACTTTGTTTTAATTAGATCCTCATCTTTCAGGCAGCGTTGCAGTTGTATGTGCACCAGCTGATGGAACAGTTATAAAGAGATGCACTTTAAGACAACTGTCTCGAACAACACCATCTTACTTAAAGGCACAGAATAGTGCTGTTGAATGCAGTAATGATTTGATATTCGGGAGAATGCCTATTCATCTCATTTTTTATCTCTAATACTGAAAACTTGGACAGTACCCTGATTCAGCCCTGGAAGTATTGGAGCAACTCAAGGGACCAAACAGTCAGGGGCAGCACAACCCAGTGCTTTGTGGCCAAGCACTCTGAAATAATCACTTTGGCCAACACCAGATTTTATTTCTAAAAAGTAAGCATATAAAGACCTTGATAAGCAAGGAGACATAAGGATCAAATGAAAAGGAGACTTTCCATAAGCAAAACATTTTTACTGGGGCCATGAGGGCATTTTGTGTTTTTAGCAGGGGTTTTGTTTGTGCGAACATATGCTATTTCTCTAATACTTTCCCTTTATAACCTTTGATAAACATGTAGAAACTTCTGGCATTTAAGGGCAAACCATGAGGCCCAGTGATGCTTACAGAGTCTAAAATAATGGTCTGATTGCTGGCCTAGCCACACCATGTTCACATTGAGGGTATCTTTGCTGGTACCTGATGCACATGATTTAAAGTGCACTTGAGGAAGTCTCCTACTGTGACTTCTTCATTCTTTGAAAGCTACTACAGAAAGGTTGGTAGGGCTGAATGATTGAAACGATTTATAGTCCTCGTCTGTTTGGTGAATGATTAAACAGCACAAGTCTGGAGGAAGAAATAACACAAAACGTTATTCAAGTGCACTTGAGTCGCTAGAAATACCTCATAAAATACATCGTACAGTTTGAGAAACAGCTTTTAAGGATGGATGATTACCAGTGATATTCAAAGACATCTCACTTAATGTTATGTATCATAATCTGATTTCTTCTACCAATTGTAGCACTTTATATTTTCCACTCTTTTTTTCCTTGTAGATCTGACATGCTCTGTACGTGAGAGCCTACAGAACCTAAGACTTCAACAACAGCTTTTGCTTCTTTTTCTGATAGAGAATTTTAGAAAAATTACCAGTCAATGTAAAATAATGCATAATTTCAAACCTAGCTTTGTAATGAACAGAAAAGCTCTGAAATTGCTGCAATTACCATCTCCTAAAAGGGAGTAATTCCAAAAAAATTACAGTAGATGATCTGAACAAAATGGAGAAGAAAAATCACGCTAAGTACCTGGTTTGTTTGCAAGGCTGTGGTGTTACATCTAGTACAGCAGGTGCAAAAACATGCCATGCATATTATTTGTGGTACAGACACTGCCAGAGATACATCCCAAAGAAAAAGATAAATGTTTCCCTTTTGTTCAAGGAATTTTGTATGATCAATTGCTTGAACTCTGATTCACGATGATTTCACTTCTGCTATTCAAGACTTGCATTCTAAAAATTGCAAGGAACAGATCAGGGTAGAAAGTACTTCTCTTCTCATTCACCCGCCAGACACTTGGCATAAAGTAAACTTGCCTCATTTGAAACAGTAACGAAGAAGGGAAGGAGGGAAACACGGCTGAGCTACTTTAAACCTCAGGCAGTCCTGTGTGGTGCCTTTAGCTTCAAAGAGCGCATCACTATGAAGGGAAAAGTCAGCTCAGAACCAGATTCAGATCTGTAAGGAAGCCTCCCATAGTCTCCAAGGAGAAACTCATGAAAATGACAGGCAATGACAGCAGCAGAAGTAAAATTTAAATGGTAAAAAAACAGCTATTGAAATTTTTAAGTATAATCAGACAATTTAAGTCTCAAGATGAAAAATTAAGAGGCTGATCTATGTTTTATTAAAGACAGCTAAAAATAGGACTAACTAAACTAAAAATAGAGCAGTGAACAAGAAAGGGTTTATTAAATAAAGAAGACAATAACCAAGGAGATCTCTAAATGAACAATAGCAGGAAAACATTTCCAATTTCTTGGAGGTAGAAGAAATGGTGCAACAAAAGGTAAGGGGAACAACTTATCTCCAGCCTGCTTTGTTGAATGGTTGTAAAGATGACTGAAAACATTTCTAAAAGCACAACTGTCACAATACATTATGAAATACTTCTAAAGAGATTTATGATGGCATGAACAGAAGAGAAAAGGCTGTGGGGACAACCAAAATTCAATCACTTCTATTTGCAAAAATACGGAATCTTGACTGTTTCTGTGATCTGAACTGCAGGGACTGGAGTTTTATGTTGACATGGGAATTTTTCCACTGAGTTTATAATGAGATGAAACCATTGGGAAAAAAAAAGAAAAAAGAAACACTGAAGAAATGTACCAAAATTAGTTCCTGAATTTCAGACACTAGTCACCAGCAGTGAGAGCCTTTCTGGAGAGAACATGCAGTCCTCTGACCAGAACGAAAAATACTTTTGTTCAGTAAAGTCCCTGCTTTGTACTGGACTTAACCACATCACAATCAAGATTTAAAAGGCAAAATACAGTCATCTGTGAGGGTGGTTGAATTCAGAGTACAACTGCAAGACATAGTATCTCACTGAGCTACCAAGAATATTTTGAAGCCCCTTCTCTGTACTGAAAATATTATTTTAATATTATCTCTTTATTTTATAACTACTATAAAATAGTATAAACTACTATAACTTTGCCATTTACTACAAAGGTAAGTGGTGCCATCAAGAATAATTGCTTGGTTCCTGTTATCTAGATTCCTGGTGATCTTCTTCATGCCAAATATCTGGTTAGGCCCGAATTATTTGTACATGGCAGCTCTTAGTATTTTGTTAAATTGCGAATAGCTGTTCCATAGTCTGAATAGTTTGTAGTTTAAGGGTGAAACCTCAAACTCTCTATCTAAAGGCAACACTATTAAGGAATTAAGTTTAGAAATTAACAAGATTTGGGTCTGAAGTGGATCCAATTTTGCCCATATGTCACTGGCAAAAGAGTGAAGGATGTTATGGAAGCATAAGCTACATCAGCACAAAATGTATTTAGAACATAAAGGTATTTTGCAGAAGTGAAGCAATTTAGAATAGCTTTAAATCTAAGCAAGCTTGCAATCTGGCCCCTAAGACCAACCTTAATATCCCCAGTTAAAATCTTCTAGTCTTTTATGGTGATGATGAAGTCTTCATTTCACAAGTGTGAATCAGGTCAGTAAAAAGTGAGACATATTTATAGATGAGTAATGATGAAAATGAGGAATTACCCTCCACAGAAAGAAACAAAAGTAAAATAAACTAAGAGAAAACAAGAAAGCTGCTAGAAGTGTCTACAAAGATGTTGATCTGATGACTTGATTGACCTGGGATGAAATCAGATGTGGTATAAGGAGAGAAGGGCTGGCTGGAAAAACTCTCAAGTTTAATAATATTTGATGGTAACTAGGGACAAGAATGTGCCCTCCTAAAGTTACTAACAGATTCCCAGTGGGCAAGAGGCTTAGGAGGCTTTTTAGATGATAAGCTTATGCCACACACATTGCCACAGGAGTGCTGGAGGAAGAATGCCTACACTTTGTTTGTATTTTTAGAAGTTCTATGAGTGTGGATTAACCATCACAAGCATGCTGAGATGCTGGGAATGTACTTACTTTCAGGGTCATTCAAGTTGACTTTTCCCTCCAGAAAAATGAAAGGCTGCATCTCATTTACACAAACATGGCCAAAAAAAATCTTCTATTGTCCGTATCTCGATTTATGCAAACCTGTTGTTTGAGAAATAATGTAAAATGACTTGGACACAATCCCAGGTCAATGTGTGGTTTTAAAGTTACCTGTAGGTCAGTGAAAGGACAGAGATTTAGACCAGAAGGTGACTGGGAAGGTGTTGGCATGGAGTAGTATCACCAATGCAGTAGCAGGACAAGGAAATGGGAAAAGAAGATTAGTTAGGCCTGTTATTGACAATAAATTGGCTCATTCCTTTTCAATATTGAATGAAGAAATTGTTATTATCCTAGCAATAACCTGCTTGTTGTTAAGTCTATTGAAGATCTTCTTTCTGCACTGTTCTCACTGGTTTGGGGAACATGGTTTGTTCTGCTATAGAACATCTCTATGGATCTATGAATATAGATTTATGTAAAATAGGACAAGATAGATTAGATAGATAGATAGATAGATATCTAGATAGATAGATAGATGTCATTTTATTTCTCTCTTATAAAATATAATCAATGTGTTTTGATTCCTAAGCACTTAGTTAGGACAAATGCTCCTCATTCAGCATTGATGAGACTTGAGAAAGTAAGAAGTGTTTTCTATAGCTTGAGAGTTTTGAGCTACAGGTATTTTATTTAATTACAGATATTTTAAATAGCATAAGCTAATCAAATTTAAACAGCAAAAGAAATTACTAATACTCTGAATGTTAGAAGACACATGGATGTTAGCCAATAAATTGGGTAAATAAATGTCTAGTGAATATTAGCTAAATGTTTTTCCCCTTAGGATCATTGCTAAGCTTGATTTAATTTATTAATATAGTTTAGTACATATGATTTCAATTATGAAAATATAGTAATATGAAGCAAGCAGGGTCTTCTTCTAGGTGATGCCTTGCTCATTTTGTTCCACGTTAGGTTTGCAGAAATATGGCCATGCCTGTGTATGAAGAAAATGTAATTCAGCATACTGGAATTACTGCCAGCGTTATGCATGCCACCCAGGGAATTGGACCAATCACCTTAACAGGATTACTCCTGCTGGTTATAAGAGCTGAAACATATTCTGCAGTGCACTTAATACCTCATTCAGAGCACACTGAACATATTAAGCCTAATTAGTCAGCAGTGTAAGATCAAGAAATACATGCAAATTTGTTGCTGGCTTGACACAACACTGCATCACCTCCTGAATTTTGGTTTGTTACAGAGATCTTCTCAGTATATTTTTCTCTCATTTCTGTGTGTTTCTTAGTGTTCCCTGCGGCTGAAAACACAAGTAAAGCTTCAAAATTCTTGGGTGAAAGGTACTCCACAAATGCAAGCATAGAATCTCACATTATCCAACAAAAGAGTCAGCAACCCATGGCAGTTTGATTCCTTCTCAACAGGTTTGAATCTGAAATAGTTGTCATGATAACCTTACCACTTCTCTGAATTATCCAGTTCTCTCCCTCCTCAAACACTGCTTAGAAACTTCAGTGTGTGAGTCACCCTGCCTTCATAACAAGTGTGCTGAGGCACACTGAAGGGATTTCATTAGAATTCTCTGCAGGCTGGAATAGATTATAATAAGATTACTGTCACCAGCAGAGGGAAAACTGCAAAGGTAGATAAGAAATTTTAAAAGTTGCTGGAGGTGTAAGGATGCTAGAAAAATAGGGTTCTTTCAAAATAAACAAACAAATCAAATCCCCTTAGGAAAGTGATAACAGCAAAATTGCACAAATGGTTGAAGAATTGTGTGGTAGAAACATTCCACATTTGCTGGAAGTGCCAGTGGAAAAGAATTTGCAGAACATATGAATTTTAAAAGGAAGACTTTGAGGTTAACTGCTTTAAACTTTAACTCCCAGAAGAAAAACACAGCAGTCTCCCAAAGATACATAACACCTTTTACAGAACAGCTGGTATAATTTACTGCTTATAGCTGATGAAATACCCTCCAGCTGCATCCAAAACTTATCCCAGGTGCAGGAGGAGAGATTCTGGGTAGCACACACCAGGAGACTGCAAGAGAAACCTAAAAGAAAGCCTCATTTCTATCTCACTTACATGCAGACTTGCTGATGAAAAGTGTAAAACAAATACTGATTTCCACCCCAGGTCAACCCACACCTTCATTCCCTTGTAACGTTTGGAAGGAGTCACATTCTTAGGATCCCTGTGTTCCCCTTAGAAGGAACAAATTCAAAACACAAGCAAAGCCAATTGATTGCCACCTTTAAAGCCTTCTTTTGCTGTTTTTCTACTTTAACAGCAACAACTGAGAAATTTAACAGCAACTATTATGCCCTTCTTCTGGGAATTTCTGGCTATCACAGCATCCACCATTATCTTACTTACTTACATTTTCTTCATTTGTTTCATTTTAGTGTCTCATCTGACTGCCTGTGTCTGCTGTCTTCTGCCTGCATTTATATTTCTGCTCTTTGGGAGAGGAATCACTTTTTTTTTCCTGCTCTTTCGGCTTACAAAGAGTCCTGCAACTGAGCTACCACCATGCCATAGCACAATAACAGCAGTAAAGCATTTTCAGGGGCCAAGAATAAGCAAAAATGGAAGATGGGGAAAACTTTCATCCATCCTTTTCCTTTGAGATGGGAGACTCGGCAGGAACACAAATACCCCATGTGCTTCATTTGCTGATGGGACAACAATATGAGTGTGTGATTTGAGTTCCATCACACATTCCATTCAAAAGAGTGTTCTTATTCAAGATTCTCCCAAAGGATACATCCATAGCCCTTTTTCATCTCTCCCAGTCTCCTTCCACAAATGAGTGAAATTGGTCAGACCTAACAAAACAAGGAACCCTCTATTCCTAGGAATGCTTTTATGCTGAGTGGTAAACAGATGTGGCAAAGACCAGGAAAGCCAACAGAAACATATTTAGTGCTTTCTCTCTTGCAGGATACCACTGCCAAGTCTACTTCTATAATAAAACTCCTACTCTTGTAACAAGTTAGGAATATTATAAACGTTGTTTCACTTAGAAGTTTCCTGCTTCTTATTTTTCAAACATCGGAAATACCATATGTTCTGTATATTTGTGGCATTTGCCAAAGATTATGTTACTGTGACCAAAACTGTGTTAAAGACAGAAGTGTGGTCCAGCAGTATCCAGACAGTATCTAGCCTGCCCAGTTGCAATGAATTTCAAAACAATTAGAGATATTCCAGTACATCAACACTCTAGGCACTTAAATTTAAAAAAATAAACAAATCATACAAACAGTTCATACAGCTCTGACCTACCTTCACAATGCCTTCTCACTGTCCTATGTATAACCACAACTTGAGATTTAGTGCCAAACTTACCAATACAAAATTTTTAGCATTCAACCCTATCTCTGAATACATACCCTTTATGTCAAGAGTAACATATTTCATTAATTCATACACTCATCAACACCGTTCCCATCCTTACAAACTTCACTTACACACATGTGAACCAGAAAGCACAACTTATATTGCTTTCTAATTGAAAAGCAAATCCTTGGTCTTGTTCATTTTTTGTCATTGCAGGTCAAAATAGAGATCCCCCAAAGTCATATATTATTTCCTAGAAACCTGGCAATTTGAGTAAATCTGATTGATGCTGTTTTGTGAATACTTGGGCCCATGGATGACATTTGATTTCTAAGTGAAAGTGCAGGACAGAAACACTGCTGAACCATATGCAGGTTTTGGTGCAGATATTCTCTTTCTTGAGTGCATGGTACAGATGTGGCTTTCACACATATTCACTTTCATATGAATGTGCTTTTTTATCCTTGGTGGGACACTGAAGGTATTCAAAGGATCTTTTCCACCTGCACTGAATGTCACAGTTTTCAAGAACCTGCTTCACTGACTACAGGGGTAAGACTGGACTATAATTTGCACTTCTCCAGTCATGGCTGACACTTGCATAATATTATGATTGCAGTAGGTCTGTTTTAATCACAGTAGTTTAAGAAAAAATGGTTGTTAAGGACTGAAGCATTTGGACAGATCTCCAGGGAACACACAATGCAATTAGGAACTCTCATAATCCCATTTCTGCAGAATACTGAGTGTTGAATCCTCTGGTAAAAAGAGACTGCAGCTACACCAGAAGCATCCATATGGAAATTGCTGCACATATTCAGTCTACATGGCCATTCAGTCCTCAGTCTCTCTTGGGACTGGCAAGGGCACTGATAACTGGGCTGTTTTGTTATCTGAGTGTTTCATCACTAGGAAGGCCAATAATCATTGCTGTGCTCAACAAAGACAAAAAAAAAAAATTTAAAAGGCAGTAATTCATTGTTAAGGCAGAATTTGGTGCAGTGATTTGAACAATGTCCCATATAACTTTACCTGTTCTTTCACTCAGTCACCACTGTGAAGTCCCAGGATGTTTCGCTACTGAAGAATATTAGCTTTATAAATAAGATCCAAGACACAAAGTTTTTGAAAACAAGGGTTGAGTAATGATCAGAGCTTTCTGGCCCTCAAAAATTATCTTGTACTTTTGAGTACACCTTATTTGAAAACATATTATTTTTTTGATGTGTCAGCCATTGCCAAATATATAAACAGAGCTATCTCTACTCCTAAAACCATCAGCTTAAACTAAGGAATATAATTTCCACAGGGCTTGGTTTACAAGCATTCATCTTATGCATTTACATCAGTAGGGCTGAACTGGTGTACTGCTTCCTAATCCTTGGCTCAGAAGACCTTAGAAGAGATTCAAAGTTCTTGTTCTTCTGTCACAGACTTGGGCAAAACGGAGCTGAAATGGCAAATCACTGTATCTGTCCTCCAAGTGCAAGGCCAATTTAGCTGTGCATAAGACATCCCTGATAGATACGCATTTTCTTTGAAAATACCCATGATGGAGAACCTGCACTATGACAATTCCAGTTTTACTGTCTGTGCTATTCAAAAGATTTTCCTCAAGACTCAACATACTCCTAGGTGCTCATCCATAGTGCACCCACAGAAAAGTCTGTTCCTCTCTGTATTCCAGCTATTAAGTGTTTGTCAGTCATTTCCATGCATCTCAATTTCCAGTTACTGGTCCAAGACAGATTCTGACTGCTGTGGTGTTATGGGAAATAAAAAGAGCTTTCTATCCTCTCTCTCTCTTTAGCACATCAATCATAGATTGATCCTGATCTTGGTATATGCAATTAATTTACTCCCTTTTGTTTGTTCATTTCTTCTCTCACTCTCCTGAGGTTTGTTTTCACTAAACTAAATCATTGTAGGGAAAATGGGATCTCCAGCCATGGAAATAATAATAATTTGACTGGACAAGACCCTGAGCAATTTGTTCTAATGACAAAACCTTCTTTGAGCAGGCAGTTTGACCAGATGACCTTCAAATGTCCCTTTCAGACTAAGCTATTCCATGATTAATATTTGTAGGTTGGAACATCTAGTAAGAATGACTAAATTAGCCTTTCCAAAAGTATCATCTGCTCTAAATTAATTGTCAAGCAATAGATTACATTTAACATCCTTCCCTTCTAGCCATGATGGATGAATCACTATCTAGTTGCAAGGGAAAGGTGTGACTCTAAAAAACCTAATACAGTGGCAGTTGTTTGCTGAACAAGTATGTCCCAAGGCTTAATTGGGTGAGGGAATTAGGCCTTCTTTTTCCTCATTTGAACCTGGTCACAAAGTCTCTACTTTTGATTACCTATTCTGATTGATTGCCACTGGGTTTTTCCATTTCACATTTTAAATAAATTTTCCTTCCTCCTCAAAGCTGCTGCTCTGCTCACAAATATTCATATGTTTAAGCATTCTCATCTACTGGCATTGGCATTAGCCAGCATGAGTTTTCTTCTCTCAGCTTTGTGCTTTCCAGAGGCTAAGAACACAGCAGGAATGATGGCTCTTGCTCTCCTGGGTGACTGAGTCACCAGTTCAACTAAATGAAACTCTGTTAATTATGGAGGAGTTAGCAATAAATAAATAAACTCTCATCTGTGAAGATTTGTTTTATTCAGGTTTAACCATAACTAATTGCTTCTTTAGTAAGTGTTGGGATAAGTGAACAGGTTTTTATGTTGCAATAACTGTACTGGAGTGCCTTTTAAAGGAACAGCTTTTTATTGCTGATTGCATTTTAGTGGGTGAGCATATAAATGAGAAACTTATAACCCATCTAGGAGCTCTTGTATCTTGCTCCTTAAACATAATTATTTTAGTTGAAAGTCTTCCCTTTACTTCCAGTAAACAATATATCTCAGGATTTTAATGCACAATTTACTCTTTTCTTACCCATCATGGGCGCTGCAATGCAACAGAGGTGAATGTTCTGCCAAAAAATCCGCACACCGTGTCCATATTCATCCAGTTGGGACTAATCAACTATTACTGAGAAAGTTAGATCAAGAGGCCACTCATGCATCCGGAAAAGTCACGTTCCTGATGTTCAAGGATCAGTTTCACTTCAGATTGCTAGGAAAAAATACAGGTCTAAGGTGTTTGTTGTAAGAATGGATTGGTCACAAAGTATTTAGTCCAGCCAGGGTAAACAATGAAATGTAATGATTGCAGAATTGTGAAGTGCTCTACAAACTCTCCCCGGCACTCTTAAGGCAGTAACCTCATCACAACGGCATTGTGCTGATGAATAAATCATTTCAATCACAGGACAACCATGAAGAGTCTCTCTGCTCTGCTAGATGTATCCTTAGCAAAGCACCATCTTTGACCACTCCCTGAGTTTTCTGTGTGCTGTTCACTAATTTTTTGTTCTAAGAGGTGATTAATCATGGAGAACCAATCTCTCACTGCTAAATTAGCATTAAAAAACCATTAAATATGTCAAAGTTAAATTAACATCCTCTCTGTCCTTCTCTCCATATATGTACCAACAGATCAAAATATTTATAATTTTTTATTTGTGGTTTCTCTTATGCAAGAAATACTCTAAAACATATTAATTTTCCATTGTATTGAAGTTCCAGGAGTGAGAAGGTAATCTTACTCTGGTCAGTAGAGGATAGAAGTATTTTGAAAATATCTGCACTGGAAGTCTGTTCATCCCAATTTTTTCAATGTTTTCCCTTTTAGGGCCTTTAATGTAATCACCAAATAACTATAAAATTTCAACAAAAAACCCAAAAAAACCTTACCTTTTTTTTTTTTTTTAAAATATAACACAACTTTGGAAATATTTGTACGATTATCTACCTCCTAGTGCAAAGAATGCCAAAGTTGTCAACAGTTTATAATCCATGTATCAGCCAGTCACAGGAGCTTCCTTTTTTCCCTTAGTGGGCAGAGTCTGCCAAAAATAAGTAATTGGTCAGAGAGGAGGGAAGGAAAGTGCTGAATGATGCTGGAGGCAGTGGCATTTCATGCTAATCAAAACTCTGGTATCACATCATTATTTTTGGAGAGGGAGATGAAGACTACAGCCTTTTTGGGTGCAGGAAGGATGGTCATCTTCACACGTCTTGCACATTGGCCACCTGACTGTAGGATGTGCATTTACTGCTTGAATCACACTTCGACTCCAGAGAGAACATCCACAGAGATGGAGAGTGGCAAATGCTCCTTGTCATGAAGGATGTCCTTATGAACAGGAGGTGGTCCTAGAGCACAGCACAGGGCTCAAGGCACACTCTCAAATTTAGCAGCAGCAGCTCATTGCCAGCCCTGGTGATGAAGTCAAAGTCCTCTTCTCAAGCTTCAAATACAACAGCTCACATTTGTTAATGAAATTGTTCTTCTCAGAGCTGCTAGGTACCTCCTCCAGCAGGAACCTTGGAGAAGGTCATTTATTGCTGATGTATTTTTAATAGAGCAACTGTCTCTGAGGAAATCATTGATCATTGCAGCTAATGACCAGAATATCATACAGTGTAATTAATAATTATATCAGCACCAGCTAGTCATTTGGAAAAGAGAATTTTTGACCTTTACAGGCTTTCTAATCCTGTAATAATGCCTACGATAGAGGCTGGACAAAGAAAAGCCAAGTTTTAGGGCTCAAAAAACATTTAATGAGAATCCACTTGAATAAAAAGTAAAAAATGGTCACAGAACCATTATATGTAACCCATCATTATTTCTGGGTGCAACCACAGAAACTGAAAGATCCTCCCCCTTGCATAAAATGAATATGTGTTTGCAAATGAGGAGAATTACATCTAAGGCTTTTATTTGCAATACGTTCTTATTCTGTTGCCTGTCTTATTTTGAGCCTTTAAATAATCTTTAAACATGCCCCTGAGCAGACCAAAATAAAGTACATGTCAGGCTGACATTGAGGCAAGTGAGAAAACAAAAGGAGAAGAGGAGGATGCAAAATAACACGCATAAACCTCTTGGTCTCAACATAAAAGGACCTGAGTGGAAAAAACACATCTAAGACAATGTCACGCATTTATTGATCAGGTAGTTAGCTGTTGGGAAGGGCTAATGGGCTCATACTTCCTTTGAGCCTAGCAGTGAGGATTTGGAGAATGTAAAATTGAAATGTTTGAGATATACTGAGAGAGAGGAGCAGGTCAAGGACAGTGTGGCAGAGCAGAAGAAACTGGTGATATAAGCTCTGAGGAATACAGAAGTTTAAAGCCCAGTAAAACAAAAAGACAACACAGCAACACATTAGAGAACAACAAAATGTTACTTTGTACAAGCAACAGAAATAGTGCAAATCTGAAGTAATTGCCAGCATGTTAAATAAGCAAGAGAGAACAAACAAACCCCACTTAACATGCACTACTTGCAATGGTAAACATCTCTGAATGGAACAACATTAGAACACAATGGATTTATTCATAGGTGTCTATCCTAAATTATAATAGCCTTTATATGGCCTTGTTTGATTATGGGTCATACTTCCCAGATATGTTCTCTTCCATATTAGTATGGTACCTTGAATTCCAGCAGTGCATTTTAAGAGTCAGGTGTAAAGACTACACTAGGAGGGGCCAGCAGGGTCTGTCTTGGGACATGACTTTTCTTCCGCACTGTCACAGCTGAGACTGTGTCCGTGGATAGGCAGCAGTTCTACACTGGCAAGTCAAGCAACACTTTTCACAGACTGCTTTTTCCAGGAACTCCAAAGTAAAAAACAACATGATACAGAGCCTGACAGCAAATGTTTCTGTGAAACAATAATCCTTGAGCCTAAGTATGGATGAGCCTCTTTCTTTTTCGCCCTTGCAATGCGGCATTTATCCAGCTGTCATAAGCAGCTGTCCCCATCAGCCTCTGAGGCTGCTCCCACCAGAACTAAAAAGTGGCTGGATTCTGCTGTGAAAGGAGACCCAAAGTTAGGACAAGGCCAGGTGGAAAACATGGGAAAAACAGCTACTGTTTCCAGTTATATGGCATCCTGACAACTGTCCCTTACAGCTCCCATGGAGACACCAAACCATGCCCTGGCAGGAGGATCATTCTTTGGCATGCTTTCCCTCAGGACGCAGGCACATCCCTTGCAGGCTGCCGTGCAAAGCAGCTGCCTAGGGAAGGAGCCAGCTTTCATACAAAATAGACTTCAAAGCACTTGATCATAGGTTCCCTTCACATCACTGCACTTCACATACTTACAAGTAACAACAAAATTCTGTGAGAACCTTATACTTCACTAAAAGTTTTCACTGTCCTGCTTCATCACCCCAAAATGCCCATTTGTACATAAGACGAAAGGATGCCTATTCCTGTGAATGTGAGTCCTGAAAGGTAGAGCAGGAAGAGTGAGAAAGAGAAGATGGGGATCAATAAGAAAAATCTCAAAGAAACCACAATTTTCTGTGGATAAGATGGCAAATCACAAATAGAAAAGCAGTAATCAAACTAAAGGCTCCTACAAACTCAGCCTCCTCCAACAGTGCAGAAAAATCTGGCCAGGGAAAGATTTCAGTTATTAAGTGCTCTGTAAAGAGGGAAAAAGAAAAAAAGAAATTGAATTAATCCCCTGCCCTGACAGGTCTTGACTTTTAATCACAGATTTGAAACGTATTTTCTGCTCCCCTGCTGTCTAGTTTTCTAGACACTAAATCTCCCTTTGTGTTGGTCACTGTGCCATCAAACTGTCAACCATCACTGTCTTCCATTTTGCCTGATCTTTGAGTCCCCAGCTGCAACATCATACCTGTCCTTGGGGCATGGTTTATTCAGCACAAAAGCAGATGTGAAGGGCTCTGCTGCAGTAAGCTTAAGTCTCTTGGAGGAGAGGGATTTTGACATTTTTCCTACCTGTTCTTAGAGGTTTGCATCAAGGTGAGATTTCTACTGCCCACTGTAGTACAGGGTTTTGGCACTGCACACAATTCTGTAGCTGTACAACTTGGACACTTCTGAAGAGCGACTAGAAATAAAGGGAAACTGAAGCCACAGAGAGACATTGCAACCACTTGTTTTTTTTTCATAATATCATCTCTTTGTCTGGAAGGAGCAAGGAGCCGCTCAGAGAAGACCCAGAGCTGGGAACCTTGGGGAAACATTTACAAGATGACTGTTTCTGACAACCCAAGGAAGTTCCAGCTGGAGCAGATGGTGCTGTGCTTGCCTTTGGTGCCTTTAAGCCAATCCTCCGAGGGCAATCACCCTTTCAAATGATTTGCACAGTATGATCTGGACAAATACTTTTTCCCATTCTCCAGATAAGATATCCTGATAGACCAATGAAGAAGGGAAATGAACTTCTTAGAAGCTTAGTCAGATACTGAGGGAAAGATAAGCCAGGACTATGAAGAAGAGGAATTTAAGTGAGCACAACAGTGACATCCAGAGGGCAGAGACCAGTAAGCAAGATTTTACCAAATCTAAACAAGAAAATAAACACCAACACCACCACTGGAGGTGAGTTTCAAGCCCACTTGATGGTAGGCTTGTCTCCTCCCACAGATGCTGCTTTACCTGTGTACCTGACCACCCATAGAAAGCAAGGGATTTGGAACACTTTTTGGATGTAAAGGACTGACATATCCCCCCCTTTGTAGGGCAAATGTGATGCACAAATGGAACAGGAGCACAATGAGGTGCAGCACCACACAAACTGAGTCCATTCCGGAGTAGTCCCAGCCTTCTGAGGTGATTCAAATACTGTTACTGGTCAGGCAGGTTTGTCACCACTGCTCCAGGTGCATCCCCTGCTCTTTTCTCTGCCCTACTGGGCATGCTGTGAGCTGTCTTTTTGCAGCTCTGGCTGACCAAAATGGATTTTTAGTTTCTTCCCATTGCATGAGCTCTCTCTGCCTCTCAGTCTCCTATGCCAGCCCCTATCTCACCTACTCCACTTTCTGCCTCTCTTCGAAATCTGTGATTCGACACACTTTGAGAAAGTATAGCACAAATACATACAGAAGGAGGTTGCTGTTTTCTGCAGTTTTCACTAGGGTGATTTACTGTCTAGAAAATGAGACAGGGGAGCAGAAGGTCTGCTTCAAAATAAAATTGTTTGCTCTAAGGAAACCCCAAGACCACAGGATCCCTATAATCATTTTCATGACACATGGTGTTCTGGTTACTTCAGGAACAGGGATATCAGATTCTTCAAACATTAAGACAAAGATTGCTGTAGGTGGGGTGGTTGTGCAGTGTATGCTTGACCCATCCA
The DNA here is from genome assembly GCF_009819885.2 of Catharus ustulatus. Lineage (NCBI taxonomy): Eukaryota > Metazoa > Chordata > Aves > Passeriformes > Turdidae > Catharus > Catharus ustulatus. The sequence continues at coordinate 45,605,943 of NC_046223.1, read as the reverse complement.
GATCACCAGGATGGGGTTCAATCAGGACAGATTTACTGTACATGACAGCAGGTGAAAAGGTGAATGTTCTGCCCTCCTGCAAGGCAGGCTTGAGCAGGCTGGGTTTCACTTGACTGCAGGCTTAGCAAGGCTTCTGTTTCCTCAGGCAGGAATAGAAATCCCAGAGGGGGAGACCATTATCCTATTTACTGAGTCATGATGATTCACTTAGCATTCAGCTTCCATCAGATACAGCAGCTCCTGGAGTTTAAACTAAATCTGTTTCCATCCTGCTGTTATTTCAGTTTCTCACTGGCTTATCTGACTCCCCAAAAACTTTCACTTTCTGAGAGAAGAAAGTAGAAAGCAAGTCTGGGTGTTTATTTATTTATTGAAGGTACATTTGGAGAAGCTTATTTTAAGTGCAAAGTACAAGGAGACTAGGCAGAGGACAAAGCGCACAGTATTGTTAAAATCTTCAAGAACTACTTGTCTTGTTTAGAGCTCAGCTTTCATGTCATTAAATGAAATGTTCTAACCTACCATGAAAACAACTTCAATGAAAGACTTGATCTTGAAAAATGCTCTTTTTTTTTTTTTTTTTTCCCAGTCAAACTGTGGCATAGCCAATTACAAACAGGGTCTTCCTGCCAGGGGAGCAAGCAGTCAGCTGTATCCAAGAGCTAGCAAAGGGCAATGGCACAGCTTCAGTGTGAGTGCCAGAGGCAGCAGAGATACACAGCAGCTGCAACCCCGACCAACTCTGTGGCAGTGACTTAACAGTGGGAGAAGAGGGTGTGAAGACTGACACTAAAGTGACAGAGACAAGTTCTCCTTAAGACTGACCTGGAACAAGAAACCATGCAAAAGAGAGGCTTCTTTTCTCCTCAAAGCCCAGTAGCACAGAAAAAACAATGTTGTGCCCAGGATCAGAGGGAGCCTGCAGCAGAACCATCACTCTTTCCCTCCACCCTGGAGATTGCCTCGTGCTCCATAAATTCTCAGTGGGCATCTGGATAATGCTGTCTGGATGCTCAGTGTCTACCTGGATGCATCTCAGAGCACACTACTTGCAAATGTTTAGGAGAACCTTTGCTTCCAGCTGCATACCAAACCTCATCCCTTTTGAAGTCAATGAAAATTCCCAAGATTTCAATGGGACTTTGATTTCAGTCTGTAAATCCATCTCTACCCTGTTCAAATTAGAAAACATGGTTTGAGCTTTCTCAAAACGCTCATGCTTATCATATGATAAATGATAAATTATAATTTCTATTGAGCAAGAAACACATATCAATTTAAAAGAGATAACATTGTATACAGCTGCATTCCAGTCATACTCCTTGGAACAGTGCTACTGTCCAGTTCGATATACTCTTTCAGCTTCTCCTTGTGTCTCCAAGGAAAAAGGTTTCCAAGGAGCTATTTAAAAAATATCAAACATTACAAACCACAGGTACATGCCTCTGAAAAACCCTCCACTGTGACTAGCATTAATTCCAGAAGGAGCAATTTAGCACTGATAACAAATTTCCAAAATAAATTTTTGACAGGTTCAGTAGCTTGATCTATTTTCATGGCAAAACAACAGCTTTTAAAAGGTGACTTTAACCTTTGTTCATACAGATTGTACTTCATTGCTCCCCAAAGGCTACAGATCCTTCAGGCAACCAGGCTGCAGGACTAGTATTTAAGGTATTTGAATCCTCACAAGGGATTGTCAGATTTGTGAATGATTCAGGAGCAAAAAGCTATGCCAAAGCCTCTAAGGCAGAGTTAACCAAGTTAAGGCAGTTGAGACCAAGAAAGTCACAAAAACAGCAACATCTTCAGCTCCAAGGTCTTACTTTCAGGCACCATGTCCAGCTCCAACCTGGTGAAGCACAAGTTGCCGTGGAATCTCTTGTGAGGACTTCCAAACATTCTTGTGTGCTTGATGAGGAACAGAAGACTCACATCTAAAAGAACCTGGTAGTTTCTTGGGCTGCTATATTTGTCCATTCCAAAGGACCATTTTCCACAAATGTTCAAGGAAGGAGCACCTGGCACAAATTAATATTTTTTATACTTGGGATGTATCAGAACAAATTATTTTCTTCAGCCAGTCCCAAATGTTCAGTTTTTCCAGTTTTACCAGTATATTTTGTTTATACCAATTCAGAAAAGAAAATTTAGGGAGTGTAAAATCACTGCTTTTGCTAGAATAGGAAAGATATGGGCATCTCCTCATATGGTGAAGTCTGTAAAGGGCTACTGCCACGGCTAGTGAGTGGAAGAAGTGGAATTATGTCCAAAAAAGCAGAATTTATTATATGCTCTTTGCTTCATTCTTTGCAAGGAAGGGGAACACTAGCTAGATACCTGCTTGCTGTTTAGCATCTCTTTTCTCCATGTGCCCTCTGTTCCCTCCTCTAATTACCCAAGGTGCTGGATGACATTCATCCAGGAGTGAAGACAGCCAACACTGAACAGTCTTCAAGAACTTTGGAGGATAGAAAAGGTTCTACAGCAACGGCTATGATGCTTGCTCTTCCCACCATGATATAAGAAATAAATGGGAAAATAGAAGCTCCAGTCAAATGACACATTAGTCACCTTAATTGTGACAGGAGAAAGGCCAAGTCTGGAACTGTTGAAAATACTATGTGCTACTGACTTGAGTGATGAACTAGGAAATCACCTTACAAAGAGTCCCACCCAAAACTTAGTCCTGCTTTGGAGCAGGGTTGAAATTCGGAGTGTTTCTTCCCTTTATCAAGCTCCATCTCAAGGCAACAAATTGGAACTGATTTTGAGAAGTGCAGAGTAGCACACCACAGAGTGGGAGAGAAAGGGGATGAACTGTGCTCAGATGGAAGGGGAGGGTTCCTCAGGTCTGCTCCTCTGATTTGCTTTAGGTACATGAGAAGAAAAAGTAATTTACAAAATGAGGGAGGTAATTATTCCTCTGCTCAGCACTGGAGGGTCACAATCAATAACATGTCTACTCTTAGAGAAATCGCACTAAAACAAATGTAGGGAAAAGTCACAGTCTAAATTGGAGCAACATTAATGATCAAAGATTCAGAAATATGACTTGTAAGGAAAAGATGAAAGAGCTGAATGTGTTTAATGTCCAGAGGAAAAGAAGAGTGGAACAGAACAACAGTCTCCTAACAAAAAGGAGAGAGACAGCAATCAACAGATTATATGCTCTGTCCACATGGGAAGGAAAGGAATTTAGCTGAATTTCTCCTTACAAAACACCACTATTTCTGTTTAAAAATGATGGACGTCTGTCAGGGATTATACAGGTAAAGCTAATGCCATGTCAAAGCAGGGCAGCAGGCCCGTTGACATCTCCTTTGGAGATTGATTTCTTTTGATTACATTATTTTATCTCTCCTCAGTCATTTCTTTTAAGTGTCCACATTATAACTGCTAATAACAGAAGCAGAGCTCCCTTCCCTTTGAAACCACTTTATTGTATTATTGTGCATAATGACCATATCATTAAGTGTCAGCAGGACTAAAGGTTTTCTGTATTCTAGTTTCCAAGCATTGAAGCAACAGACTCAGAGAGGATACATGCAGCATAACTGTTGCTTCTGCTAATGAGGGAGAAGAAAAAGGTCAGCACCGATACAGGAGGAAAATGCTCCACATGAAGTGTGAGGATAAAAGCAAATGTTAAAGGCAGAAAGGTAGAAAACCAAAGTTCCTTAGCAACCCAGAGTGACAACCACTACAGAGAAATACAGTAGCTCACCAAGAGATATTTGCTTCTCTGAAATTCATGGTACTGTCTATCCATGCTTAACAGTTGGTTATTTTAGCTTCTTCACATTAAGTACACATTCATATTTTCTTGATTCCTCCATGAATTGAGGTATTTATAGACTTACATCAAAACTATTTAACCTAATGAAGTTGCAGTGAGTATAATACAGAACAATCCTTCAGCAGTCCCTGCAACTTAGAGAATTTTGCACAATTTTTGCACTTCCTCCACCCTTGCTCAGCAACAGATACTCTCTAAATGAAATTATTTCCTCCCCTCCAAAAATTTATGAAAAGTAGGGAAACACCAAACCTAGGCTGTTCTGAGCTGTGAAAAAACAGGCTTAGTGATGCTATGCATTGAAGAAAAAGGATGCTTTTGAGTTCAGAGAGGTTTGGACAAGGTTTGGAAAAGGTTTTGAAAGGATTCTGTTAAGGAGTTCTAAAGAGAGGAAGATAGGTTGGAAGCAGGAAGGGAGCTACTAGGAAGATGATGAGCCAGATGAGAGCAAGGTCAGCAGGACTGAATCCCACTCTGCCATGCACTGTGGTACCAAGCAGTGAGGGATTACTGATGGATAGCAGACTCTCAGTTTATCCCCCTACAAACATCCTATTTTTCTTGATAGACTGAGTCAGGAGGTCAGTGTGGGAAGGGGAGCTGTCTTTGCCCCTCAGTAACCCCACCAGCCGCCTCACATTAAGAATAATTTACAGTGGATTTACTATGAAGCCTGCATAGCCAGGAGTCCAATTTTGTGCTGTCAACGATGCTATAGAGAAATGGGCATCAGCCTTTAGTCCCATCTTACTGCCTTCCCAAATCTGACCCAGATAAGAGACACAACCATTTTTGACCTGAAGGTCAGGATACAGAAGCATCTGTCAGTGGCCAGAACTCAAATGTCTTGTGATGCTTCTCTCTGAAGTGCTCCCAGGACAGCTCTGCTGACACTAATGCACTACCAGGAGCACTTCAGCACCCTTGACTCTGGAGGCAGGTGTGGTTTCTCTAAGCACTGACAAGAGTAGCATCATTTCTCAGTTGAGGGCTCTCTTAAACCATTACAATATAGAGCAGTAGCTTAAACTGCATAGTGTGAATGTGGCAGGTTAGCAAACACTAGGACTGTGGAACTGTAAGTTGGGGTTTTTTCAGCTTGATGCTGAAATAGATATTATGGTTGTTTGGACCAAAATGCTGCATTTCAAGTTCGTGACATGTGCCTCTTCTGCAAGGCAGGTAAGGGTAGAGGGAATCTGGGAAGCCTGAAAAGAGCTGCACTGAAACCTTAGCTGACCAATGTCCCATATTACATTTGTCAAAGTCAGCAATGGACTGTTTCAAGTGTTTGCTCCTACATTTACAACTTTTTTTTCCTTAACCTCTTGTATTTTTTTTTGTTAAGAAGAGTCAAAAACATCTTATATAGGATGCGTGTGTGTGCATACTTTATATAAAGGGTGACTGTAAAAGATGGTTGTTTTTCACTTTCTCACTTTAAAGAAGAAAAATCCTACCATAAAATTTTATTAAAAGAAGTGTTTGAGCACATTTGGAATTCCATCATTCTGACTTAAAATGTTACTTGATAGAGCAGAACTAATTTTCACCAAAGGCAACCAGAAGGTAAAAGGTCACAACAAAATACTGACCAGCTCTTCCCCACCACACCATGCTTTTCTGTGCAGGAAAACAGGAGTGTGAATTCCTAACTCTTGCCCCTTGCAAGACATGTGAGATCAAATAATATTTGGGTCTGGCCACACCCCCTTCCCAGCTACTGTAAAAGATTAGCCCTGTCCTGGCTGAAACTAGGACAGAAGCAAACAAGCTGACCCTCAGGAGGAGCTGGTGCAGTTGCCTTTTGTAAGGAATTGCAGAGCATCACAGAGTGTTATTCAGTAACACCAGAGCAGATAAAGATGATGCAAAGACAAAATTTCTGAGTATTCCAGACATTTAGAATGGCAAAAATAAACAAGTGAAAAAAAAAACCCTTTGTCTTGTGACAAAAGCTAAGTTATTCTGGTTGACAATCTATTTAACTCATTACCATTCCATATTTCAGCCTATGTGCTGGGTGAGTCACTATCATTTCTTGTCTAAAATAAGCAAAAGGATGTTGTTTACAAGAGCATCAAAGTGTCTCCTTGTATGAACCAGGAGCAAGGAGGTTTTTTCCCTTTAAAAAGCAGTAATATAACAACAGACACTCCTTTCATTGGGTAAGTTTTTGAGCTTCAGCAAATGAAAAGTAACTCATACAATAAATACCTTGTCATGCCTTGTCTGTATTCCTAAAACCTTGTAGTGTCACGGCAAAAGGAGTTTTCAAAATCACCATTAAGGTGATGTATCAGTATGGCTCAGGTTGGAAGGGACTGAGTACAGACCCAGAATGGAAAAAGGATAAGTCTGAGAAAGTCCTTCTGTCACATTATTAATAACTTGTGGAGCCATTAGCACCAGCCAAGGTACTCCTGATGTGGAGCTTCCTGCTTAGCCTGCCTGCTTGCTGTGAAGAGGTCTAGTTTGGGTTTCACACATCACTGGTGATGTGTGTGTATCAAGGAGATACTTACCAAAGGAGCTAACAAACAAAATTTATAAAGATCCCACACTAATACATGAATCTGCAAGTGTCAAGGACAGACCTTGCATTGCCTGGTGTGTCTGGGCTTCTGCTGTTCATCTTTGCTTCCCTGCACCAGCTATAAAAAATACCATGGGAAACAAATGTCAGATACACAAGAAATTGCTGCTCTCTATCAGAGAAGGGAATTAATGAATCTGACTTAAACACCTCTTGGAGAGCTTCAAGTATTTCCATTGTATTTTTAACTGATATTCAAATAGTCACTGGTCTATAAAGCCTGTTGTTGTTTGGTTGGTTTTTTTCGCAATGCCATGGCACAAGCAGAAATTTAACTCCTCCTTTTTTAAGTTCATAATCAAAGCTCAGTTTTTTCATATATCCAGGATGCTCTCCCACAGATTGCCAGGAGAAAATCTAATTTATTGACATCCCAGGAGCACATTACAGCATTTACATGGTAGTTGCACAGGTATGTAGCTATCAGAGAGAATGTTGTTTACGAGGACATAAAGATAAATTGATTTTTTTTTTCTTTAAAAAAAAAGTGATGTGTCCACATTTCTGGCATTCACATATACATGCAGATCCAGTGAGCTTGACTAACAAGGTGGTTTTAAAGTGCAAGCCCAGCAACTTGCCTCTGCTGTGGAAGGGCATTTGGCCACAGCCATTTGAATACTGGCAAAATTTGCAATTACATGCACTGACAGATATAAAAGTAATCTCTATCATCTGTTGCACCTTAAGTCAATTACAAAAATTGGTGACTTCAGTTACTGAGTCATAACCTCTAAAACTCAACAGCAACTTTAACCCTGGAACCAAAGTAAAGCACCGGTCAGATAGGTCATGTCAACTGCAGCTTTGAGACAAATCAGCAGCCCTGGGATATAATAGCACAAGGGCCTTTTCTGATGAAAGCTCACATGAAATTTGCCATAAGAACCAAATGCCTACAGGTCTTTGGAGGTCTGTAATCAAAATCAGCCCTCAGTGAGTGCCCCATGGGGTGCAGCAGAATTGCCTCCATACTATAAGCACTCAGAAGTACTCTTGTCTGGCTCCAAGGGGGGTGAATCTGACTCTCTACAGTGAGAGCACTTCTTTTTTTTACAGACCTTCCACCCATCACTTAATATTGCTTGACTAAGTCTCCTGCCCCACCCTGTCTCTATCAGCTTCTAGGAAATATATTTGGATGGGTAGATAGGAGTTCAGTTCTCACTGACAGAATTATCCCCAAATCTTTGAATTCAGTTACATCACAGGCTGCAAGTTTTCAGCTACCACTTTCCAAGACCAGCATAACATTACAGAACTGCGTGGTATAGCTTAAGGAAGTGGTGTCTGACTTTGATAGCACTGGATCCTTATCAAAGCTGTCTTTTCGGGCCAGCTTGATGTACTGGTATTGCCCATGTTTAATTGTATGAGCTGGCTGCTCTGCACCACAGCACAAACATTCAGTGAGGTGGAATATTTCGGATGCCAGGCTCCTTGTTCATTTCACAGTGTGAGCAAGGATCAGCACAAATATTGGAGGGTAGGTTAGAGGCCCAAAGATTCTGTGCTCTGCAAGCGTCTCCTCCTCACAAATGCAGGAAGGAAGGGAATACAGGCTGTCCTCGGGGAAGATCTCTACAACCTCTGGAAAGATCTGGGAAGAAAAATGTCATGTGAAATATCACCATCCCTGTCTGACATTTCAGGTGAGTCTCACAGATAAACAGGAAATAATACTTCTTCCCAAAACATAATTTTAAATTGAAGGTGCCAGTTACTGCAGCATTATCTGGGACCCACCTGTAGCTCTCAAAAGACTGTTTGCACCAGCTCCTTGACATTATCAATTTGTGTTATTTGCTGCCTCCCAAAATGTCAGCTGCCTAACCTTTCCAGGCTGCTCTTACACAGTCTGATTTTCCAAAGCTCATTAAATGTACCAAAGACCAACAGTCCTGTGTAAACCTTGCAATTAAGCCAAGCTGCAAAGGGTTCAGATGTCTTGGTGTTCCATCTCAGACTTTGGGTACGTCCCATTTCTGGATGCAAAGGTCTGCCCTGCTTGTCCAACTGTGGAAAAGGAGTTTCTTTTTTTCTTTTTAATGACATAGACAGTGCTACTCAGAGCTAGCCAATTTTCTTTACAAACATACTGCAATCATAGATATTCCCTGGCTCCACAGGGAAAAAATATTATCAGCAAAAGTCAGTTCAAGGCCCATGATTTGTTCTCTGAATTTCCTCTGAACTGTGCCTACTGTTTAGATTAATCCCCACTACAGAATATCTTGCACAATGGGCACTTCATGAGAGTCTAGGAACTACATCATCAGACACGTCAGTGTTAACAGTAGATGATAATATATTCCAGATACTATGCATTATTACCTTTCTGAAGGAAAAAGATCACCATTGAAGTGAATTCTTCCAGTCTAATATCCTGTTTGGTTTTTTTTAAAGGAAAAGTAAGCAACCCAGGGTTTGGTATTGTACCTCTTGAACTGACTAAAAATAAACAAAATCCCAACCAAAATCCCCCTTCCAACCAGTGAGTTTAGTTACAAAAAAGTTCTGTGCATTGTAATTGAGGATTATTCCAGTGCTAGGTTGTGACATATAGGATGATGAAAGCTTGGTGGAAAATGTGCTCTTCCTTCCAACATTGGGAAATGTTTCCTTAAAGAGGCAAGGTATAAATTACTAGGTTTCCTGTAACATAACTAATGAAGTGCAGATCAAAAGTTACCTCACCAGTTGTGCATCAAATAAAAGACAAATTGCCAGAGAGACTTCAAAAATTTGGTCTCTCTTTTGTTCCTTTCCACAACCTTATATTTCTTACCAGAACATTTAAGAAGAGATGATGAGGATACAAAGAATTAAGTTTTTTACCTGAACTCTTCTCATGACCTTCATCAATGGAAGCAGATCACTAATACTGTTTTTCAAAGGATGTGAACTGCACACTTTGCTTTCAAGCAGATAAGGCAGCAACATTATTTTGATCTTTTCCTTCACTAGGACCATTGGTGTACAGCAGAGCCTAAACCTAGCTTTGATTCCTCTAATGAGCAGAGAAAGGTGTTTGAGTGGTGGTCAGAAGTTGTTTTGTGCAGTCAGAGAAAAGGCAGGTCACTGGTAGACATGGGATTAGGCCACCCACTTGCATGGGGGGATACAGCAGAAGACTCTCATCCTAGTCATAGTGGTGGTTTGGACATATCCCTTCCTGTAAACCTCCCAAGAGATGCTAGGGGTTTGGCTGACCACCTTTTGTTTTCATTTCCTCTAGAGACACTGTGCAGATAATCTGGTGGGTGGAATGGGATGCTTTTAAAACCCCATCTGAGGTCTTCAGAGATTGTTCTCTTGCTAAAACTGCTGATAACCAAAGCATAGATGGCTCTATGGCTGCTCAGCTGTGGCAGGTTGGGAGGAATGCAGGGAGCTCGTTGATAGATAGGAAATGTCAAATGATACAGCTGTGCACCCAAGGCATCCAAGCACCTCAGGGGAGCTGAAATTAACCCAGGTGATTTTGCCAGATAGAATTTCACGTTATTGGCAGTGCAGGAAAGCAAGGCAGTCAGTTAGCTCTAGCAGAAGAGGATGGGCAGAGATATGAAGCATGCCCAGCACCTGGAGCCACACACACACACAGGTAGCTCCAGAGGATGCCCCTCCAGAGCCTCAGAGCTGCTCACTCTTCGACTGTCTGAAACTTAAGTGATTGGAGAAGGACCATTGTCACCAGCAAAGCTGGGTGTGGTGAATGGGACTGCTGTCATCAACTGAGAAGACAAGTTTATTTTACAGCCAAGTTTGGCCAAATCTAAACAGCTCTTCTAGCCCACAGCTCTGTGGAAGAGACCAGAGTCAGTGGCCACACTGAGTTGAGAGTCCCCATAATCAGCAGAGGAGCACTGTGGGCTTCTCCCCCATTCCCAGCCCTCTCAGAGGAAATAGGGTCTCCCAAGGACAGCTCAGCTGTGAATAAGGTCTATTAGAAAGTTATTTTTCCATTATGGCTCTCCCCATGTAACTTATCGCAGTTTTACCAAAGTAAAAGGAGTTTACTCCTGAAGGAGTTTGTTCCATAGTGAAGGGCTATTCCCCATGAAAAGCAGACTTAAATCTGTTCCTCCTAACTCATATTTTCATAATTATTTTGATACTTAGAAACATCATTAAAATAACTATGCATTAGAGTTTCGTAGATGCCATGAGGACAGTTCAGCACATCCCAGTAAATTGTGAAAACACACACATATCACCTTTCAAGCAATTTAAAAAATTTCAAAACCCACAAACACCACCAACCCCCCAACCAACAGTAACACCCTATTTCCATTCTCTGACCCCTTCAGGATTCAATTCTATTGAAGGAAATTGTCTGGGATTTAAAAAAAAATAAAAAAAAAAAAAAAAAGAAAAAGAAAAGAAAAAGAAAAACACCGAAACCTCAAGTCTTGCTCTCTGTCTTTACAGCAAGAGTAAGGAACTTAATTTTACTTTAGGGAATGTGCAGCTGTGCCTAGGTATTTCAGCTTCACAGTTTATACCTGCCATTTCTTTAGCATTTACCCTATAATAAAACCATGAGGTCAAAAGGTCCAGATTTAGTGCTTAGATCCACAGAAGACTTTAACCTAAACAATTTCTGTAGAGATGCAGCAATAAAAAAAATCTTGAATAACTTTTAACTATTCATACTCCATTATTTCATCCAGATTAGCTGCCTGTGTCTCAGCCCAAATTTTATTCTCTCTGCAGAACACATCCTTCCTGTGTGCAGATGTTTCAGTACCTTCCAGTTGCTAGTAGGGTGGCCCAGGGGAGAAATTTAGCATTCCAGCATGCTACAACTGTTCAAAATTTTTTAGGGAATAGATATTCTTAACTAAAGAGCTCATCACGTGCAAAAGTGCTCACAGGAGGATGTGGCTGAAGATGCAATGGATGCCTTCAGAGTGCCTGAACCAAGCTGTTAGATTTATAAATAAAGCAGCAAGCTCAAAGCCCTGCAGCAAAACAAGTGTGCTGGCATCTGCAGGGCTGGGATGGGAGTGTTGGGGCACAGAGGGGCCTCTGGCACATCCCTGGTCTTGCACAAGAGATGAGAGCCAGATTTACCACCAACCTTACTCTGTGCATGGTATCCCTCTCTTTTTAGGACTAAGACCTTTGCTAGAGGCAAGAAGACGCTCCAAGCATTGCAGTCTGATCACAGAGCTGTAGCCAATAAAGAATTTATTTCTTCTTTTAGTTTCTTTTAATCTGTAGAACTGCTGATTTATTTTTGTTTTATTTTAGGGTACATGGTAGTGCAGTCAAGGGCTCTGCCAAGATGGAAAAAGCAAACCTGTTTTACATTTCTTGGGCCTGATCAGCACAGCACAGATGGTGGGGTAAGAATTATTATATCAGCTAAAAGGGGTTGGGCAGTGTAAACACACACACTTTGTAGAGGAAGGGGAAAGCAGCAAATGAGAAACATCTGCAGGAACATGATAATAAGAATTTGTTAATTAACTCAATACAGGTGGGGTTTTTTTGGGTTCCTCTCCATTCCTCCAAGTCTTGGAGTTGTTGCATTTTTATTACCAGGTGTCAATAAATTTTAATAATATAAAATTACTAAGCCAGATTAATGTAGATATTAAGATATTTCATTAAATATCTTAATGCAGAAAAAATAACACTACATCCCCTCTAACACTTTGTAGCATTTGCATTGACAGCAAGAAGAATCCATTCAGACTAAAATTCAGCATAAACAGTTGTGATAACAGCTACATCATGAACCACAAGGAAAAAAAAAAAAAGACTCCTACCTGCTAATAAAAATTTCCATAGTATCATTAGAGGTAACCAAGATATGGATCATGACAAAAAATATTAACATATTAATATATTTACTACTTTACTTTTGAAATAAAACTTCCAGGAATGCAGATACACCTTAACCATTACTCTTGGTGAGGAAAAATATCTTTGGAGAAAAGAAAAACTCTCTTAGAACACAGTGCAGGGGCTCCTAGTCCCCACAGACACAGCTCCACAACAAAAGCCAAGTGGCTTAAAAACATCTCTTCTTTAGGATACTCTGGAAGTATTAAGGTTTAAATATTCCTCCCTATCCCTTTATGGTTTTTTACAAGTGAGAACAAAAAGTTGTTTATTATTCAATCATGAATGCTCTTAAACAAGGCTCATCAGGGAAATACTGTTCTGCCAGAAGAGCTATACAGGCTACTCAGTGCAACAATAGTTTGAAATTAGAGGATACATGTTCCTGACTTGAACACAGGTTTGTTGCATGATGTGAAGTAGCATGTCCCTCACCTCATTTTTACAGAATCATAGAAAAATACGTGTTAGTCCTTGGATACTGCAGTTCAACCTCTTATTCAAAGCAGGACTAGTTTCAATTGCTCAAGGTGCAGAAAAAAAGAACAAGCAGCAATTGTCACAAATTGCAGAAGGGGAAACCTCAAGGTAACCCCTTCTGTTTTGATGAACTTCTTGAGCAGAGGAACAAGTGCTCAGAGGGCTCTCAGGAATTCTTGCTGGGAGGCCTCAAAACTCAAATACACCAAGGGCCACACAATCTGGCATGACTTTGAAACTAGCCTTGCTTTATTCAAGGAGCCCTTTGCCAACACACAGCAAGCACTGTGTTCAGAATTTCCTCTTAGTTTCATTACCAATAAGCACAGCTAAAGAACAGACTTGCTTAAAGATAATGAAATAGCAGTGCTTCATCCAGGGCTGAAACAGATTTCCATCACTTGTGTAATTAGCCATACCCTGGAGTTTGTGCAAAACACAGATATTTAAGCACAGTTTCTATGACTACCATCATTCTGCTCATTATCTCTGTAGGATTAGCCTAGGGATTCTCTTGAAAAGGTGTTAAGAAGGGGAAATCACGATGGCATAGCATTACCTGGGTATGATGGGTGTTAGGGTGCAGGAAATAATTTTTCTCAGAACACTACTTTCAAGACCCTCTCTATCTTGGTCAAGTATATTTGTACTTTTGGCTCATGATTAGTCATTTACAAACCTGCAAAGAGCTTTCCAGACAGAAACAAGGGAGCAGATTTTGGAACCGTAGCCTAAAGATGGTTCAATCTGTCTTCTTCTCCAGCCCACAGGGAAAAGGTCAGCAAGCTAAAGACTACTTACAAAGAGCTTTAATTTCAGTAAGGTTAGGGAAGTGGATGAAAGGGACAGAGGAGATTTCCTTTAAGAATTAGAGGAGCCCAAAGTAATGGATTTATCTCTACAAATTTTGCTTTTATGTCTGCATCAGTGACAAGAAAGAGCTGGATCCAAGACTCCAAGATCATTCTCTGTAGAACTGATTGAAAATGAGCTTGCTTCTCCCTGAGGGAACTCATGGACTTCAAAGTGTGTTTTCATTCCAAAATGAGATTAAAAATAGAATATCTGCGAAACTTCCACAAGAAGAAATAATTTTGTTCCAATGTAATTAAAAAGGCTTTTTGAGCACTTATATAATTTAGGTTCTGATACAAAATTCTAGAAATCAGAATGCTGTCCAAACATCTGGAGAAATCTGATGAATTTACATAAGAAGCCACTTAGGTTTTTCCCTTGAATCCTTGTTTTGCAGCCATAGCACCAGACAGATCTTGAAAGAACAGGTGAGCACTTACCTGAACCTCAGTTCTGGGTCAAACCCTGGGCAAGTCTTTATTCTCTGCACAGTTGAATTTGAAAGGCTCAGGAGAAGCTCTGCTGTCTTGCATCAAGAAAACAAACATGGCAAATGAATAATAAGCAACAAGAGCAAAGTCATTCAGGACACATTTTCAGGCTTACCAACACAAATAGAAAGAGTAACACCTTTCCAGATGCTGCTCACTGTGTGCTCGAGTCTTACGTGACTCCTACTACTAGCTTTGCACAACTGATGATAGAATGTCTGCAGGCTTTAAATGGCCCCCTGAAGTCTGAAAGGGAAACTAATAGCATTTCAAAGTACTAGCGAGGAACTTGAAATTCCTTTTACCCTGTTATAGGAGCAGAAAATCACAGGAGGCTAACTCCCATTAACCTAGCTAAAGCCATTCTATAGCTCATTTTAAAAAGCCACAATAAAACCCACCAACCAAAAAACCAACACACTGCAAACTCCAGAATATCAGCTGTTGAAAATTTTAAGAGCAGTTGCATGGTTTTTGGAGTTTAGAAGTGCTGTAGAACTTCACTGGGGTTTGAAATGTTCAGTTATACCTTGCATGATTTAAATACAGCTCCGTAGAAGCTGTATTAGTATAATCACAGTGGTACAGTACCACAACAGAGCTTTTAACACAGTTTTATTGTGCTTGAGGACATGCCTCCTGGGAAAAAAAAAAATGCTCCCACTTGCTCTGCGTATGTCAAGGCAGAAATTAATTTTTAGAAATGGTCTCTTTCTTCTAGGCTGTTACCATACAAAGAACAACAGTTTTCTTAAGTGAGAGAGTTCCTGCCCTTCCAACATTGATGGAAAGATGCTGGTTGATACAAGGCACTCAGTCTCCAGTCTAACAAAGCAATATGCAAAACAAAGACCTCATCCCAAGTTCCAATAACTTAAAGGAGCAGGTTTAATTAAAGTTTGGCCATCTCTTAAATTTCCCCATGCCCAGACACAAAATTGATGCCTGCAGGAATTGGTTCAGGAGGCCCAGAGATGGCCACGTCTGCTGCAAGCCCCAGCAGTCTTTTCAGCAGCCACGGGCTGGAGAACAGCCATGCAGCAACTATAGCTGAGAGAACCTGTAATCCATGGGAGACTGAGATCACACATTCCTAGCTTAATATTCAGTCCTACACCTTTTTGCTTCTATGCAGAAATAGTTGTCCTCCTGCTTGCTTCCTGACAGCATTTAGTGCCATTGTCTGCTTTATATATTTGTATTGGGTACTAGGTTAGACCCAATTTCAGAGCTCTTTTCCAGCCTGATTCTGTGATTCCTGGTACTATTTCCTTTTTTTTAAATTTTATGTACATTTAAAAGGGTTAAATCACTGTAGCTGCCCCTCAGCATGGGTAATGAAGCGTATTAATCTGTCAATCAATTTAAGACAAATTATGGATACCAGAAGAACCCAATACTTGTGTCACTGTTAAACAGATTTGGAAAGGCACAGTGTACCTCTGGTGGCAGGCTGCATCTTTAACAGGATAAACTTCAGCTTGCTAATTGTCACAAAGTACAAATTGGCTGCTGGTGTGTGCCTGGAGGTCCTGGGTGATAGACTGACTGAAGGAAATTCCTGTGTAAATGCCCAAAGAGATTTGAACTGAAATCTTTAACCACGGTTTTAGTGACAAAACAAGAATTCTGCTTTTGATCATTATTGATCCACCAGTTCTGTGCTGGCTTTTGCCTACAAGGATTGGAGATAGCTCTTGGTTTGAGTTCTGTGGTGCAATTCCTAGGCCACACTTATGCCTAAATGGACCCTGCCCTAGGAAAGATGGAGAAGTTGTAAACACAACAAAACCACAGAGTGAAGAAGGAAACTCCATGTTCTTTTTGTGATGTTCCAGAAAATCCCCTGTCCAGTGAAAGGGGAGGGAGGGAAATGACAGGCAGGAAAAACCCTTCAGTCCCATACTTCTGGAGAGCAAGAGACAGATACAGACTCTGTGAAATCCAGAAGCAAAAATGTCCTTTTGGTAGCTGAAGGGATGGATGATTGCAGCTGCAGCCAACATTATACTTGCAGCTAAATCCCCTCAGTACTTTGCCCCAACTCACAATTTCTGCACATGCAACAGAAGGATGGGCACTCCAGCTGTCTATTACAGGGTTTGTTCTGGATGTTGTGGAAAGGAGCGTTTTGGAAGCAGAAACTTCTTCACAAGAGAAAAAGTCTCTCTTTGCCTTTCCAAATTCTTTCCTTTCTATAAAGCTATGTCTTGAAGGAACAGTAAGCAGTGTATAACCTGATCAAGGTCACAAAGCTTTATGTCCTAGCAGAACAGTATCGTTCAGTTCACACTGGATAAACAAAACTTGTGCAGTTATAGGCACACCAGAAAATAGCCATCTAATTCCCCAGTTTCCTTTCTTCCCCTCACCAACATATCTTTTTGTGAAAAGATTTAGAGCCCGGGAGTCTGTATTCTTCTGCAATCAAGTGTGGCTGTCTATGCAGTTTATAATCCAAGATGCTAACACTACTCATGATATTCCCTTGGCTCTCCAGGGTCAAAACCACAACACTACCTGACAATGCACATCTCTCCTCACACTCCTGCTCTCTCCTTTACTTTGCAGGCTATGCAACACCCATATGTTTGTTTTCCAGTACCAATGCTATTACACTGAGAAGGTCCTATGAAATACTTCCTGTTAAGAACATTTTGCTTTACAACAGTCTGGCCTTGGATAAAAAGGTAACTCGTTCCCCAACACCTAAACACAGTAGTAACTCTTACAAACACAACCTCCACACACAGACCATCCAAAATGGGCATTTCTTCCTCATAAACAGAGAGCTCCTTCTCAAGGCATTACTAGTGGCATATGAGTCTTTATTCTGTATCATATTACTCCAGGCAATGATGACTAAAAAGACCCTTTAACCACCATTTTGGACCATATTTTCTATATATGTTATGGAAAAAAAAGTCTGGTACACTTTCCTGTCTTTCTGGAAGCAGATTGTGGCAAATTGGAGTCCCTTTGTATAATGCATTACTGCAAGTTGATTGATTAGCTCAAATACTGATAAGCTCAGTATTAATAACTGCAATCATTATGTTTATATTGTGTATGGGTATCTCCTGAAATCTCTGGGACAACAAAAAAATAGACTTCATCTTCTCTAAGTGCAGTTATTGAGGCTGATAACAAGGTGAAGTGTTTGGGTGGATAGCTGGAGATCCTGAGAGAAAAAGTAACTTTAAGCATTCAGTGAGGTGACAGAAGAAAGATTAGATGTCTTCCTACATTTGGCATTACTCTAATTTTGTTTCAGTAGCTTTACTTCCAGACACATGCACACTTCTGTACACCATTCCCCTACAAATGTCGTCATTATTTCCACAGAAAAGAAAAACTACAAAGGGAACAGGGGTTTAAAAATATTTTTTTTTAAAGTTCTCCTATCCCAGAAAAAAGGATTGACTGTCATCGCTTGATTTCTCTGCCTTTAAAAATTTGCATTTCAAAGAATAAGCCAAAGAAAAAGAAGAGATTCCACAGTAACATCAGCTTAATTAAAACAATCATGAATATTCGTTTTCCCTCATCTCCACAGAAAGACTGGTACTGCTGCAACAGTTGCATGGTGTTGCATGATGTGCATACTGAAGGCAGGAGCTCTACTGAGCTCTAATTTGAAATGAAAGAACATCTATGCATTTTTATGCTTGTTAGTGTAATTATAATTCAATATTTTCATTGCAATGCTTAAGCAATCCCACTGAGATTCATTCTCCTGCGCAGTGTACAAACATGCTGACATGACCCCCAAAAGGGCTGGATGACTGCCAGTCCCACCTTGCAGGCACATACATGATTTAAAGGCTAAGTCTACAGTGTTTTGACAAGATTTGTACATTTGCCACTAGCGCAAGCTCCTGAGCTAGGAAAGGTGAAAGGAACAGGAACAAGCACTTCATCATGTTTTCCTACTGTGCTCACGCAAAGCAAACTCTGCAGCTCCATCTCTGCAGCTGAAGTGACTATGGTTCAACATGGAGCACAAAATGATCCAGGCACATTCCCAAAGCCCACTCAAGAGGATACAAGCACTATCATTTTGGCTAAGCACATTATCTACCCCTGTGCTTGTGAGTTAGTTAGCTCACAGGCAAAATAGGATTTTTCATTAATTGCAGTGCTGTGCCAGAAGAACCTTTCAGAACTTCAAATGATCAAAAATCTGCAGATGCTCTGTGTATTTACACTCACTGACACACAGCTTTTTGTGCATACATAAATACGTGCCTGTGTGTGCACACAAACATCCCCTTAATACCCTCCCATACCCAGAGAATCGAATTTAAGCTTTGACAACTTAAAGAGCAGAAAACAGTCACCAAAAAATCCTCAGACAAGGAACGATATGGAGGAGTTGCCCAAATATCTTCATACCTTCTCCTGGGATGGTCCCAGATGGACCAAAACTGCTACATCTCAGTAAATCTCACAAGCTTCAGTAGGGCACAGGATATCCAGAGACCTCTCACTATTCAGTCCCAAGGACTTAAAGGGTTGTAAACAAGCACCCTAAGACACAGGCCAGCAAGTCTGGCACAACTACCTTGACTCTCAAGTAACACAATCATCAGCTGTGTCAACTCTGCACATCATTACCAGATCTGCAAGCCATTAAGCCCACCTTGTTTCAATTGGACTGATTAACTACTTGTTTGCAAGCACTTTCCTCTTAGTTGGACCTTACTGTTGCCAGATTAATTCACGCTGGCTAGAAAGAAATTTTGTCCTGTGGAGAAACCTGATAGAAAGCATTTGTAATCACACAGAACAACAATAGTAAAACAAATGAAAAATCACCTTTCTGGCAGCTGAAGAGCTACACAGCATTATACAGGTGTGCTCTTGTACCATTTGGCTCAGCTGGAATCACAGGAGAAAAACACCAGCCTGTTTCAGGAACGACTTCCTCTGCATTTGATGCTCGTATTGGTTCCTGCCATATTCAGCAAGACCTTTCAAGTTTCAGCTAGTGATGAAATCTGAGACGTGGAAAACTCACCTTTACTAACTGAAACGGGCTGTGAGCAGTGGCAATGATTTTGCAAGCCATGGGCTGTCTTTGGTTAAAGAGGGTGAAACTGTTCTCCACCAGCACAGACCTAAACCCAGCCCTGGCTCTGCAGAAGGTTTGGTGCTGTAGGAGCTTGGGTGGGTCTTCAAGGGATGAAATGGGGGCAGGTATCCAGATATTGAGCCCCAAAATCTCTTCTCCCTTCTCTCAAACAGCTACAGGCAAGTGAGGGGTAGCTGGGAGCAGCTCAGCTCCACTTGGTACCTGGAACGACAGCCCTGATGTCAGCCCCATTTCCAATTTCCCCATCCACTGCTCTATCAGTGGCAAGCTCAGCACAGTGGTCAGTGTCAGCAGCAAGACCAGCACAGGCTACTGCAGGCTTGATGTGCCATAAACTCATGAGTCCAGAGGTTTGTTTTATCCAGGGACTTAAAAAAAGAATGAAGTCAGCCCCTTCTCCTACAGCTTGACTGCAGAATTTCTAACAGCACCACTCACCTCTCCCTGGGTCCTTAAAACTGTTTTCCTTAAAATAAAAGTTTTTTAAAAATTTCCTTAAAATAAAATAACACTCTTCTAATTCCTCATGTTGAAATAACACTAGCAAGCAGTTTAGAAAACAAAATAGTTGAGAAAATAAAATGCACACAGATTTAGTTGGGTTTTCTTTCAATAGAAAAGCACCCACAACTTTCATAGTGCACCATGGAAGTCAGTGAAATATCTGCTGCTTCTCAAGGTTAGAGTTTTACTTTGAGCTGAGAAAATCCTAATTTTGCGTCTTGGCCTCATTTAACTTAGCTTTGGGGGGCAGAAGGCAGACTTTATATCATTAGACATGTGATACCCATTTTAACAAAATCAAACCATCAATACATTAGTCACCATATTTGCATTAGCTGGTCAGCCTATTCCATTCAGTAACACTCACTTTCTCCCTGTGGAGCTCCAGCTGGCCTCTGGCAGAGGAGGCTTGGCAAGAACTGCTCTTGATTTGTTTAGTGCCAGGTCTTTTATCAAGGCAACAGAAGAGACATCTATGGAGGACATCTGGACTAACTTGTTTTGGGAATCTTCATCTTTAAATCTGTTACTAAAAAATGGTGATTCTTTAAAGCTCTTTACTGACTAAAGGTAGTCAGTAAAAAAGCATAATGTCTGAAACCATTCTATAGGAAAAGGACATCTTAGAAGATAGCAATAAGCCTACTGTAGACTCACTGCAAAGATAATCTGAGTCTCATATTCATTTAAATAGCATGTTTCCCATCATATTGCCAGCCACAGAGATAAAGGGAGGCAGAAGAAGGTGCTGCGACTCTTTAATATTCCTGTCAGCCATGGAGTTTAATTTGATCTCTTTATTTATTTGCACCTGAAGAAAATTCAATTCTATAATTTTCTCCCTTGCTCTGAGGCTAATAAAGTGTACTTTACCCAGAGATGACAATCAAATGTTGATCACAGTGACAGGTGCCAGCCCTAGTTGTCCATAACAAATTAATTCCTTTAAGATGCAATGATTCACCATTGTGAAAATGCACCACTAATATTTAGATTCCTTGTCTCTCCAGACACAGGCTTTTGAAGTAGTCATGAATATTATTGTGAAGCAGCCAGTAGGAATACCAGTTTCATCTGAGCAAAGGTTCTTGTCAAAAACAAACTTAATGAAACCCCTACAGTATTGATTATGTTCATTTGACAACCAAACAGCATTTCTCAGGTAATGAGTGTTCCTCCTTCATATCAATTTTTTCCTCCTGTCATACCTGTGGTGACAGCCCATCTTTCCACCTCTTCCCACGTTGGCTGCCTGCTGCCCTCCAAAAGTCCACATTAAGGAGACTCCAGCCCTGCACTGCCCACTGACTGGCCATAGCTGGAGTTTCATGGTACTTTCAGGTCTCTGTCCCTCTGCACCAGACATAGATGCAGGAAAAGGCAGCTGTGCAGCTGCTGCATGGCATGGAAAGTCCACACTGTGGCTCCCACATCCCAGTGCGGGGAGGCATAGGTAACTAGCTCATCTTTCTGGCTGGTTTTATGGCCACATACCTTAACAAATGTAAAAAAAGCTGTGCTATTGCTCTTACCCAGCTGCATTTGACTCTGCATCATCTTTTAGCCTCTGCAGCATTGCAGCTCTTTATTTTGAAAATGCATGGTGGAAGTGGACTGTAGGGTGGCCTGAACTCCCTGACGGTCATGGAAAGCAAGGAAAGACTGCTTTGTTATAATCAGAGTACCAAATTATGGAAAACCTAGTGATAGTATGAAGTACTAAGGCTTGAATAACAGGTCCTGAGCAAAAGCTGACCTCTAGGTGAACCTTCCAACCACATTATATATACATATATTGACTCATTAACAAAGTACTGTTATATGTGTTCATTTATTGGCAAAACATGTATTTACCCCTCCATATCTAGAAACCAGATAAGGCTGGTTATTAAGAGATCATAGAATCAAAGACAATTCCCTTGGTTCCTCCTTGAGCCCTGGCCAGGGTTGGCAAGAATGCCAACAGAAGAATGAAATTAGAAATTATGTCAGCTTGTTTGTTTTACAGTATAAAAGCTGGGCTATTGTCACAGCAAATTCAGGGGAGCCTTGTGTCCTGCCAGGTAGATGCACCACAGGATTTCCCAGTTACTGGGTGTGGCTCTCCAGTCCTTCTCTGTGACAGCTTCCCCCCCACCCCAGCTGATCTGTGGATTTGGATGATGCTAAAGTATCAGGGTAACTGGTGATGTGTCTTTCTTAATCATTATAGGCATTATTTTGTAGCAATGACTAGGTGCATTGCTTAGCTTATCCTTTTGTGATTGTTTACAATTTTACATTATAGTAAATTATGCTATTCCTTAGGCTAGTATCTGGGTCAGTGTTTCTGATCCTACCCACTGGCAAAATATGGTCTCAGACTTCAGGTCTTTAATTATTAGACAGGGATACGTGTTTATATAACTTAAGATTCCCAGAATATTGTAGACACAAAAAGAACAGCTGGGCTCAGAAAAGAGACTGGCACTTTTCTGATGGAAAAAAAAAAAATCACTAACCTTTTCCCTCCATTTGCTCTCCTTGAGAAATGTTTTGTCTTTTATCAGGGACAGGGAGAGTCAGACTATTCTGCAAATCCCCAGCAAGTGCTCCATCAAACCTTCGCCTTTGATGCAGCTAATTATCTCACTCCAGCAGAGAGTTCTTATCAGAGACTGTACATTTCTCTGCAAACAGGGGAAATAACACGCTGCTATTCCTCTGTGTGTCTCTGACAGCTCCAGCTCAGTGTATCTCACTGTATTCAGAGAGAATATCAGTAGTGATGGAAGTAGGAGGAAAAACGTCCTCAGAGAGAAAAAAAAATCCAAAGTATTCCATCAACATAACCATGTAAGATTTACATAATAAATATTTTTCACTTTTTGATTGTGCATTTTAATTTCTCAGATTAAGACTGTGCTGCCATATAGAGCTATTACACCATGCTTAGGAAAACTACACTACAGGGCTCCAACACTTTAACGGAGAAGTCCCTGAGGAATGCCTGAGAGAAATCACTTTCTTCCAGTACATCTTCAATAATATTAGCACTCAAACATTTCCAAGCTCTTCCAAAAAATATTGTTACAGCTTAATTTTTAATTAGCTTTCTAAAAGACTTCTCTATTACAACACATAAAATGCTGTAACTTACAAAGAAGCCTTGTAGACAAGCTGCATTTCTTTTTATGGGCTCCAACTTAGGCAGTTAATTAAATGCTGCTGAACTCATTCTCCTCATTGTACAGCTCTGTAACCTATTAAAACATTTTCCTTTGGTGCACACAAACCACACTCATAACTATTCTGCACACCACTGACTTTTACCTAAACAATACAAGAATTATTTTTACATTCATCAGTGAGCCATTTAAAAAACCCAGTAAATCTCAGGATTGGGAAGGTGAACAGCACCTGCACACTGAGAGCATGAAAAGGCCATGTCTGATTTCTCATTTCTCTTCCTACAGCAGTAGGGACAGCCCAAAGTGATCCAAAGGGCTGGGGGCACAGGGAGGGGACATGCTGTGCTTGGCTCACCAGGCAAGCCGCAGGAGGAGCAGAGCTCAAACAACTTGGGGAGACTCATCCCTGCAACAGCCGCACCCCCGCAACAGGCGCATCTCCCCTGTTTCAGCGAGTCGGTGCCAGCAGCACCACGGCTCCTGCAGAAACAAGGCTCGGAAATACTCACTTCCAAAAGAAAAGGGATTGCTGCAAGTCCAGGAACGGAAAAGATCATTTGATGTTTCATTGCTCTGTGTTTGTGTGTAAGTTAAGTCAGTTGTGACAGATTCCTTAGCTGGGTATCGTAGATTCACAGTGAGATCAGATGGCTGAAGGGATTGGCTTTCTTAGGGCAAAGGTTGTCAGGCTCTTGGCTCCCTCAGCAGAGAATGAAAACACTCAATGAGAAGCACCTGTGATAAAGGAAACTGAAAAACAGAGTTACCACAGAGTAGACAACTTCAGAAAATACCTCCCAAAGCCAGTTGCTTGGAATCGGGAAATAAAAATGCATGGAAGACAAGGGAGAGTGACTATCTCCACCATTTGAAAAATAAAGGAAGGAAATCAATAACTTTCCACATTTGGGAACCATGAGGCAGTGAGTACCATCCAGCAAATGCTGTAATTCTGAACAGCAGGAGGCAGCACAGGTGGCAGACCACAGTTCTATGATGGGACTCTGTCTGCAAGAGCTGAAACGTCCAAACTAACTCTTTCACAAGAAGCAAGTTACATCCAAATATTCCCCTGTTCTAAGAAAAATATAATTTAGAGGCAAAATCAGAAAGAATGAGACTGGATATGAAATATCCCATCTTCTTTTATGGGAATGATTTGATTTTTAATTAAGAAAACAAAACATAGCTAAAAGAAGAGTCTGTAAAATCTGGAAATACAGAATTAGAATCAGATATACAGTAATTTCACGATTATAAGCCGCACCTGATTATAAGCTGCACGTCCGGGTGTTGGCAACTGTCTTGGGTTACAATGCAGAGTGTGATAAAAGGTATCTATTCCATCACCATCTGTTGAGGGTGGGGGCAGTGATCCTTATCTCAATGGCAGATATTCTGCTAATGGGCCATCCATTGAAACCAGGCAGGGCATTGTTCTTTATCTTTTCACAACCCATCCTTCCTCCAGCGAGTCATTTTCTGCTAATGGCCCATTGAGTCCCACTGTGTGACAGATAAAATTACTTCATCCCATTGGAAGTTGCTCCAGCCAGGGGGAAGAGCCCAACATTTCTTACCAAGATAAAAATAGAGATTTTGGGACACTAAGGGAGCCCCTTTCTCCACTGGACTCCAGAGGAAAACCGGATTTCTCCACATCACCATTGGACCTCCAGAGGGAAACTGCACCTTCTGCAGGAGCACTGCTCCAACTGAACCACATCTGTTACTGCAGGAGGATGCAGCCACCATTTAATGGGACTGCTACCAACACCCTGCCTGACGGGGTGTCAGGTTGTACTCTGACTTTGTCAGGGTTTGGAGTTTGTTTCTTTGTAGTACTGTATTTCTATTTTAATTTCCCTAGAAAAGAACTGTTATTCCTAATTCCCATATCTTTGCCTGAAAGACCCTTGATTTCAAAATTACAATAATTTGGAGGGAGGAGGTTTACATTCTCCATTTCAAAGAGAAGCTCCTGCCTTTCTCAGTAGACACCTGTCCTCCAAACTAAAACAGCAACTTTTCGTTCTTTGTCCATATATAAGCCGCACCTGATTACAAGCTGCACTTCCGGGTTCAGATCAAAAGTTTAGTCAAAATGGCGCGGCTTATAATCGCAAAATTACTGTATTTAATTTTTTTAAGGGTACTTGGTTCTGGATTTCATTTAGAGAATGCATGCAATATAGGAATAAAAAACTCCATGCATAAAATTAATTCTCAGATATCTTTAATGGACAGGCAAATTTTTAGTGTTCCACTGCCCAGCTACTAGAAATATCCTTAATAACTGTAAAAATATTTTTATGAAGTTTACTGACAGAATTATAAAACAAACTGAATTCACCAGCTGTAGCAGGGAGAAGTGTAGTAAGCAATTGATGTAAATATTCAGGACATTAAATATTTGGTAAATATAATTGCATCCCACTAGCAGGACATTCTTATCATTATGATTGAAGCTCAATATTTTAAAATAATTTTTAATGGTTCTGGTCCATTTCCCTAGACAAGGAGAGTTCAGTATGTACTTCAATATGCCTCATGGGAGAAAATACTGTTACAGAGTACTCTGTGGGTTAAAATCTCTTCCTGATACATCTTTTTCCCCCTAGAATGTGGTACCACAGCTTTCTAAAGCAGCTTCCTGAAGGAATACAGAGCAAAGCATATATTGACAGCATCCTGGGAGGACAAGAGCAAATCAGAATGAAAGGCTACAGAAAGGATTCCATAAAAGAGCTCAACAAATAGAGCTGAAATTAAAGAGAGAACTCGAAGGTCACTTAAATGAAATTACTAGGAGAAAGACTGAAAACAATACAACTAACACAGAGGCACCCAGGCACAGTGAACTCTGCAGGAACACCCACGTCAACCTTATCATCCTCTGCTCATCTCCATGTCCTTGTACAGAGAGAACGAGATGGAATGTCCTCCTATGAAGGGATTTTCCTGCCTTTACACCAAAAGACAGAGTAAGTTTTCTACAAACACCACAGAAGGCAACATAAGGCACAGTATGTGTGCAAGAAAATTATGAACTTTGTGTGTGAGTAACATATACCCCCATAATTCTTGCTGAAATAGTGTTACTGCACACAGGCGCATTCAGTGGAGATCAGTTCTGGCAAAAACTGGCAGTGATAATTCTGCTGCACAGGGAAGGATTACACCTTGAGAAAACTGGCCTTTTTCACCTGCAGCTGTGTGGTTTGTCTGCTCTGTACAAACTGCAACATTAGCTGCTGATGGTAGACATGCTCCTAAGAGCACCTGATCAATCAGTTCTCATGAACCATAGGAAAAATGACATAAGGCATGCAATGTCCGTGTATGAGAATTAACTCATGAAAAATGACATAGAATATATTTACAGAAGCAATAATAAAAGATGAAATAGTTGCAGAAAGCAATTAAAACTTATTTGCTTGGGTGGTTGTGGAATTTTGGCTGTATTACCAATTCAAATCACCATGGCTTTCTGTAATTGTTGACTTGCTATTTAAGGGTAAGAGAAAAATGCTGCCAGAGGCACTACAGGCTTACCTACTTCTAAAAACACATGAAGGTCACAGTGGTAGGCAAAACACAAAGGAAAAATCATGTGGTTTACTGCACTGGCCACTACTCTGTTTTCTCTGTCAACCCATGGAAAACTCCAGCATTGGAAAAAAATACAAGTCTAGGATCATGGTCTGCCTGAAGTACCTGTGTCTTCTTCCTTCTAGAAACGGGGATACAGAAGAATAACTTTTCTGTCACTATCTCCACAAAATGAAGCAAATCTGAAAGTCTTAGAAAAGGACTGAAAATCACAAACATTCAAAAGAGGGGGAAAATGCCCATTTGAGGATAGCCAGGACATACAGGGAACCTGCAAGGTATAACAGGTACTGATGAGGAACCCATATAGCTGAATAGGTTTTGCAACACAACACTAACATTAGACAATTTTCTGTTGGTAGGGTGGAAAAGAAGTAAAGAACAGCAACTGTTGCTGCAAGAGAAACTAAATATTAGAAGACAAACCAGCGATTAAAATCAGGCCAGGAGATGAAGGCATTGAAAGAAAGGAAAAAGGGGGTCCAAGCACTTCTCTCCAACAGACCCTTGTTAAGTTTCCTCTCTCTTGTGTACTCTAAGTCTCCTCCTTGAACCTTGCTCACGAAGTTACATAAAAGAAGTTGAAATAAATGCGTATCTCTTATGCTCCAGATGGAGGCTTCAGCAAAATGACATCTTTCTCCTCGATTAAAGAGAAAAACTTTCACCAAAAGAAATTTAGGAAAATGATGACATTTTCAAAAGAGGATAATTCTGCCATTTTAATCTCTCTTTTTGGTACTTTGGGCAAAAAATACTTTTGATTCACTATTCCTGTCCATATTTAAAGTCCCTTTACTTAAGCCTAAGACAATTTCTCTTTAAATCAAAGGGAAGCTAATTGGAAAACTGAAATATTTACATCTCATGGCATCTCCTCAAGCCATTGTTAATATCTGGACCTAAGGTTAAAGGAATTGTTTAGGAGATCCGCCCCTCCCGTCCCACACCCTTCTCTACTGAGCTTTAACTCTTTCCCTACCATTGCTGTGTTACCCACGCAGTGAAAAGCAGCAGCATTGAAGTGGTGAGTGCTTTCCGAACCTGTACAATTCAGGATGATCAGAAGAGTGCAGGAAATCCCGCTTTTAATTGGTGAATGTCCTGGGGAAGGATTAGAGGAGATGTAGGAGTTGACAAAGAACGTGGCAGAGTCTGACCGGAGAACAACGCTCCAAACAACAACGCGCTGCTTTCACTCCGTGCAGTGCCGTGCTTTCCCCCGGTGCCTGCCCACCCGTGGGTCACACCAAGCCCCCTCGCCCCCACTATTGCCACCCGCTCAGTCAGGCCGATTCCCCGGCGCCCCCGGGCCGCTGGTGACATCTGGTGGTGGCACGGCTCCCGCGCCACTCGGCTCCGGAGAGCACCGTCTGACCTCCCACCCCGGGCAGAACCCGCCGTCACTCTCCGAGCTTCACTTCTGCACCCGCACCTGACCAAACGCCACCAATCTGAACCCAAACCAAACATCTCCCAGGGTTCAGCTCCTCCCGACAGCAAGCGACGCTCCAGCAAGAGCCAATTCCTTGCTTTCTCTCCTTTTCCGGACCAGGACTTGCTGCTGACAATCTTTTAAAAGTGCAAGCAATCTACTATATCACAAGTATTCTTACAATACAGAAAAATAGTCTGCAACGCCCTCAAAAAGCATCTTTGTTCCATGAAATTATGCTACTTGCAGGTACTTCCACCTTTTGCCTACAGCAACAAATTTAAGTGAGCCAAGCCTCTTTTGATAAGAAATAGTAAGTGTAAGCTATTAAACTCACCATTTTAACAGGTCCCAGGGGATGTTTTTTGGGTTTGGATTTTTTTAAAATTTTATTTTTATTTTAATTTTGGCAATTATTTCTACTTAATGTCTGAGGAAGGAATCTATCTACAAGGAAGGAATCTACAAGTTTACTTGCTCTGCTAGTCCTTTGTTTTCCAGTCTCTCCCCACTTGCTTTCTTTCAGAGAAGAGAGGACTTCTTAACCAAACAAGCAGACTAAAACAAAACAGCCAGATGCTGAAAGGAAAACTATCCCACTTAGCTTTGACAAGAGACATGGAAGTTTGGAGGAGTAAATGGCTGCAAGTCCCAACTTTTTTTTGTGTCTACACAGCTCTACCAAAAGTTCCAGACTTTTAACCTTAATTACTTTTCTCATATGCCCAGAGCTCAAGCACAGGACTGGAGCTTCAAGGAAACTAGAGATTTTTATGCAGCTACAAAAGTCACTTAAAGGCACTTCAAAAAAATTTTAGAGCTGCAAGGCTACCTTTGTAGCAATTCTTTTACTAATTATTTTATTTTATAAAACATCTTTAATTCCTTGAGATGGACTTTAAAGATATTCTAGATAAAAACTTCCACACCAATTCATCCCCAGAAGCATTTATGCAACATGCATTTAGGGTCTGGTATCTTACACTTTAGTGAACTTCTCAAGAGAATTAATTGCACAGAGGCATTTTGACAAAACTTAAGGGAATTAAAGCAGCACATCAGGAAAATGTGTCTCTCCTCCTTCCTGGAGCCTTAGACATACTGCTCAAAAACGAGGTTAGTAGTAATACGTATCTGCCATGCTGACACAACACAGTTCCCCTTAGTCATGATCCAGTGAAAGAAGCTTCACCCAGGCTCACGTCTGACCCCTTTTCCCTCTGCTCCAGAGACAGACTCCCAGGTCCCTTGAGGCAGCACCACACCATAAGCCATCCCTTTCTGTACAGCCAACACGTGGCCTTCCAGTTTCTGGCCTGGATTGTTAGGACTTCACCCCCTCATACAGGATCTCCATCCAGTCAACCTTTGTTTCTGGCCCAGCCAATTTGTTTGCAATACCTCTTTGTCCTGTATAATTCCAGGGAAGAGAGTTTGAATTAATGCTGCAGAATTTCTCCAGTTATCCTTCAACCTTCCCTCAAACACAAGCTCATTAGTTCAGTCAGCTGTGATGGCAGTGAAGGAAGCTCAAATACAGAGCCCCCCAGGTAATCCTATGATATCATGCTGAAGAGGCAGGAAGACACCTCTTGTGTGCTTTAAATGACAAATGGAAAAAAATAATTCAGTTAATGAGATCTCCCATGTTTGTAGTGGAATTCTATCCTCCTTAATTATGCCACTTGCAAATGTGAGTTAGTTATTCTGCTGGATTGCTGCATACACATGATCATGCCTATTAAACATGCTGGGTGAAGGAACACTGATTTTCTTTATCTGCTTTTGGTTTTGCTACATCATTGCATGCAATTCTTAATAGATTACTTTCTTGTCAGCATTTCTACCTGAGAGTTCAATACTCCAGTTAATTAACTGGAGCATAAGGTTTAGCGTTCTACAATCCTTACTTTTCCAAGCGCAAAGACAACTTTTTCCTCAGCTGATGCTGCCGTTCCCAACTTCTTCACCTTGAGCCACAGAGGAATTTGGCATTGGGCACATTCCACGATTACTGAAAGAATAAGGAGTCTAACTGGCTTTGAGAAATGAATGGGTTAAAGTTCAATTTTTCCTCTAATCAGCAGGAGCAAACAGGTTTTGAACACCTATATTTGAATAGAAAGCAAATTCTGTTGCTATATTCACTATCAGTATGGGGCAGGGGAGGAGGCAGAAATTACTTCTATTTGCTGCCTTGGGTACCAAGAGATGACTGTTGTTTTTCTTTCCCACAGCAAAACCCCAACATTTCCATACCCCAGCAACTACAGTTGTCATAATTTGGATAGTCTCCAAGGTTCACCAAGTAGAGTAGATTCATCTTAATTTCCTTTTTAATCTCCCAGCAAATTAATCTATTGCATGAAGTATCAGTGGACAAACTTCATCTCTGTTAGTAGTTGGTTTTAAGTTAATGACTTTGTAAGACATCACTTTTCACTTACTACTTCTCAACCACTCATCAGATGATTCAAATTACATCTGAAAGTTGATTACAGCACATCTTAAGAAAACCAGCATCCTCATCCATCAAAACAAGCTTATCTAGCATACCAAGGAATAAGCAACTGAAACATCATTAAATACAGAAAATCTCAGGCTTCCAGAACTCCTTCCAAAGGCATTTATAACATTGTTTAAAATCCTACAACAAATACAAGGCTGAGGGCACAGAGGAACATCAGCAGTTATTGCTGAAATGCAATTGGCTGTACCCTGCAATAAAATGGTTCAGCTATCAACTCTCTAAAGTAATTCAGAGAAAAAAGAACTATCTTTTTTCGTAACAATTACAGAATTAAAAGTATGTTCAAGTCTGGGCATGATTTGAATGCTTGTTTCTAGCCTTAAGAGAAGGGTGAGGTTAGGAAATTGTTTTTCAGCATTCTACTCTAAGTATGTTCTCTTGAGGTAGATTTGTCTTTGGAATTACACTTTCTGGGTAAAAAGAATCAGAGCTTTTGCCACCTACCCATCTCAAGCTTTTGTATGATGAACTTGGATTTCAAAATACTCCAAAAATAGGAAAACCACTTTTAATGTAAAAAATCCAAGAAGATACATGAAACTCAGGTAAATACAAGGTGTACCTTTAAGACTCCCCTTCCATTATAAAGAGGCTAATAATTTCGCAGTGATGGGAAATTTTTGGGATATCAGAGATGAACCAAGGGTAAACTGGCCATCAAACACAAATTTTGACAAAAATTTTGATTTTGACAGTTTTGCTTTTCTTTTGTCAAAAAAGTATAATTGAAAAGTCCTAGCCTGCTCTGCTTCTAAATACAAACAATTTATCAATGACACAAAAGGGACTGGCTGTGACTGTCCCCCCATTTGTGTACAAACACAGCAGCAGGTTACACAGAAGGCTGCATGATCAAAAAAGGAAAGGTAAACAAAAGGGTGACTATTAATCAGTAGAGACTTTGTAGAAAAGACCTCCTCAGCTCCTGTAGGGGGTTAGCTTTAAGGGCAGAGAACTGCACTTCGGCTTGTTTAAAGAACCGAAACTTGGCATGGCATGGTGCTACTGCGTTGTTCTTCCATCAACTGCTCACCTCTGGAATTTGAAGCTGGAGGCTTGAAACCATACATTCACTCGAGCTTATTGACTTAACCTCATATTCATACCCTTAAAGCACAGAGAAGCTGTGGTGGTGAATGCTGGCAGAAACAGACTGTCTTTCCCTCTGCAGTGTGCTACTGCAGGATCTGTACTTCAGGGAGATGAGATTTACAGCACAGCTTCAGGCATTCGACTTCTGCAGCTCAGTTATGAGCCAAGGCTTTCTGCACCATCAAGTGAGCCTCCAGAGACCCATTCAGAGCTCGCTCTTCCAGTTCACAGCAAGTACTTTTATCTGTGTAGCCTAAATCTAGATGATGGAGTAACACTTCTCCTCCCTCATCCTTATGCTTCACATTAATTTATTAAATCCCTTCTCCAAGGTAAAGATGGAGCTGTTCCAATAGATAATGCTTCAGTGAAAAAGACGAACTTATCCTGCATTTGAGGCAATAAGCTGTAATATCATTACTCTTTAGGGTGTATTTGCTCATTTGCTGCTCACTTATAAATGGGGAGCAACCAATTAATGCAGCTTTATAAGAGTAGTATTAATCAGCAGTGGTTGAAATAGGATCCTTTCATTCAGACAAAGAAAAATACCTAGTATCCTAACGAATTTAGGGTGGGAGAGAACAATGAGACAAAATTGGTTTTATGAACCAGGAAATCAATCCTAAGCTGTAATAGCTTTGACCAATCATGAGAATCTTGGAAAAAACCCAACCAAAAACAAACACTAAACTTTGTGTAATTATTTCCCTAATGTGGCAGTTACTGGCTAAATCATTGCAACCAGTTGTGACTGGAATTGTTCCTTACCAAAGTTAAAGTTTAACTTGTGAGAAACCTGTG
This sequence comes from Catharus ustulatus, assembly GCF_009819885.2. Classification (NCBI taxonomy): domain Eukaryota; kingdom Metazoa; phylum Chordata; class Aves; order Passeriformes; family Turdidae; genus Catharus; species Catharus ustulatus. The sequence goes on along the minus strand of NC_046223.1, from coordinate 45,573,624 downwards.
CTGTGAAAGGAAAGTATGTACAGCTGTGGTGTATTCAGTTCCCAGGCTGAGTTAGAGCTCCCCTTTGTGTGTGAAGTCAAGGCATTTACTGCTGCAGCTGTTGTTTACCAGTGAAACGTAGTGCCTTTGATCACAGCTCTGAAAGTGCTTTACAAGAAAGGTTGAAGTCCTTGTGCTCATCTTACAGACCAGCACTACAGTGTAAGCAAAAAGAAATTCAGTGACTTGTCCAAGATCAAAAGCCAAACTTGCCCTGGAACCAGGGTGTGATCTCCAGTGTGTACTGCCTGCAGCTAAAACTTCCCTGCTGAACTCATTGCCCTGAAAACTGCAGAAAAGTAAAGCCAATTTAGAAGATGCTGTTTAATGTTGCATTTTCAAGAGAAAATAATAAAACATATCACAAAGTAAAAAGACAGTATTTACTTCATTCAAATGTAAGCAAAAGTTTTTAGAAGCTTACATCTAACCAGCCTTCTAAACAATTGTTGAATTCCTAAAATACTTGACTTTTACAACCTCAAACGTGAACTAAGCCGGCTGCAACAATTCAATGAAATCACATAGGCACCCTTTAAAAAATCTTCCTTGAAACAGCACTGTTAATTATTGTTGAAAGTGGCATGGGAGAGGTCACTGAAGTGATAACACTTAAGATACAGTGTTTTTAACTCTTTGATATTGAACACCTCTGAGGACAAGCCTACCTAGACAAGTTATTAGACAAAGATTCGATGTAGTAAATTGATTTCTTACCCTAGCGAGTGTGATTTTATAAAAGGTTTGAATGGGGCAGTTGGAAAGGCACACAGGAAAATAGTAAGGCAACCTGGACATTGGCCTAAAATGAGGGCAGATGCATTTACTTATAAATATGGTAGCAATAAAGCAACGTAACAATAAAGAAATGAGAGAGAAGAGTGAATTACACTAGTCTTACATGGTTGTATAAAACCACAGTAAAGATGAGGAAGAACCAAAAGTCTTAATACACGGAACAAGACTATAAGTAAATTAGTATAATTTATGAGAAGTGTCATGACCAGACTACAAATCATAAAAGCCAAGGCTTATTAAATACAGGGAACTGATGGAAATGCTGTGCTTATCACAGATTCATATACTTGCTCAGTAGTCCAAAATACAAGAACTACAGGCTTTGAAGGAAATCCGTGAACTTACCTGAAAAGGGGACACTCCTCAATCTCCCTTCCCCAAACTGACAAAACTAGATTTCTGTACCTGAAGGACTTAAATATAGGCTGAGAAATAAATGGGAAAAATAAGTTAGAAACTTTGGATCAAAGGTATGGCTTCAAACAGTGAGAGAAATGACTTCAATGTGAGAGAAATGTGATTCAAGGGCAGGACCCAGCACCTGGTGTTGAACTTCATACAATTGGCTTTGGCCCCATTTGTTCCTCTAGCATCTTCCTACCCTCCAGTGAGTGTCACCCAACCTGTTGTCATCTCTTGCACCATGCTGAACCAACACTCTTCAGTTTTGATCTTTTGCCTTCTCTTTCAGGGAGAAAAAGCTAACTGGCTTGCATTACAAGAATTAGATGCTTGTACCACTGTATCTCACTGCTTCACATGGTCAGGCCTGAACAGCTACTTTTAAGGCTTTTGTGGACTACAAGATCTATGGGATTTTTCAGTGTTAACAGCAAGATAAACTTAAACTGGACTATACAGAAAAGGACAAAATAAAAACTTCTTTATTTAGGCTTCTTTTCAATTGTAACCCAGTCTCAGTCTTTTCTGACTTCCACAAGTATTCAAAAAAATTCATCAGGTACCACAAAAATTATTAATTTTCAAAACAAGTACACTACAATCGTATGCAAAAGCTGAGATAATTTTCTCTTTTTGAAAAGTACGCATGTATGTATATTCATACCATACTTCTATCACAGAATTATCTCCAGCAATACCTGTTGGAGCACACAGAAGCCAGACCCCCTTTACTTGACTGACACACAGCTAGAAGGAGGGAGCACTGCCATTCTTCTGCCTTGCAAACCCTCAAAATGTTATAGGTTTTAAAGTAAAGGGAAAAAAAACTGTTCTAGGAGCATATTTACAGCGCTAAGAGTATCTCTCTTTGCTTTTAGTATCTACAAGCATATAATATGCAAACACTATGAGTGCCCCTGACTTTCTCTAAGGGATTCAGAATCCTGTTTAAAAAATGCAAATTGGTGATAGGCACATTTTTCTTCTAAATACACAGTACAGCTATGGAAATAGAACCTCATGGTAGCTCTGCAGGCCTGAAAGAATATACATATTTATTTGGTAGAGTTTCCCTAACTTGGTATAAGTGATCACAAGCTTGATGATTCCATACTATGACACTCTTAATTTGCTTTAGATAGTATCTGTTCTTTGCATCTTCTAGCTATAGATGATGACAGTACAGATTTTCTTCTTAATAGCCTGTTTCTATAATAGAAACAATAGAATTTAACAATATAATTTAAAGCATCACAGTAAAAAAAACACCCAAACCTGAAAAGGAACCTAAAAGATATGCTTTTGGTGGGTTAAAGTTGAGGTATAATAAATATGTAAGACAAGCCTATTCCCTTGCCCACAAATATCTGTCCAATGAGTATTTCTTGTGAGTAAACCAGGATGTTGGTATCTTAGTCCTGAAACCAGCCATCAAGCAGCTGCATCACAAACAAGAGGAAATCAGGGCCTTGGTGATGAGAATTTTAACTATCAAAAGTGAAGCCACCAATGTCAATAACTTCTGGGGTTCTACAGTGAGAGAAAGAAATATTTTGATGAAAGTATGACAGAAGAGCAGTAGAATTGCTGTTACTTCTGCCTTAAACATTTCAGGTGGCACATGCACTGAAAGAGACACACACATATCCCCAGTGACAGAGTCAAAAAGGCATACAACCACATGAATGCCACTTCTGGAACAGAAGTGGATTCCCACTCGATGAACACTGCCTCAGGAAATAGCCTGCAAGAGACTCTCCAGCATTCCCAGGACCATGTGCTCAATACAACTTAAGTGACTGGACAATATCCCTCTAGTAAGTATCTTTCCCTTACCTAGACTGCTCACACACACACCTGATGTTCGATTCACTTACTTCTTAGCACATCTACCTCTATCAGGCCTGGAAAAAAATTTTGCATGCTCCCAACCACTGACAGCATTTACCAGGCAGAAGTGGCACCTAGCACAAATGTCACTTTTGGTCTGGAAGGCAGCAGAGTAAAAAGGCTTTGTAAACTATTATTGCCTAATTCCCTCTGCCATAAAAGGGAGTTTAGAAACTTTTCAATTATGCAAGTGATTTGCAAAACAGTGAGCAGAATGAACAGTCCTATTGTTTATTTTCTCCTCTACCTAAATTTGCAGACTTCCACCTGCTTTCGTAAGGACTGACAAGCCTTCAGAGGACTAGACTGTTCATGGTGACTACTGCTACACCAAGGGTCTTACCTAGGTGTATCTGAGGTTGGCAGGAAAACAACTCTCCACAGAACATGTGCAAATTCTCTGGCATGGGAAGAATCCAGCTACAGTAGGAATAGCTGCTCTAGGCACCTTTCTTTGGAGAAGCACTAACAGTGTTCGGCTTCTCTGCCTCCCCATCAGAGATCAGAGTACTCATCAATGTCTTCAGCAGCTCTAAGAGATTGAAGTTGTCAACTCTAACTACATACCTTATGTGGTGGGAGCGAAGATTGATGTTCTCAGATGTCCAACAAATGTTTTTTAGAAGTCCATTTAGCAGTGTTGCAGAGCATGAGACTTCTTATTAATGACTGCTCAAAGAAGTAACACCAAATGTGACATCTGACTGAAGTTTGACTAGTTTGGCCACCTGGGGTGAATTGATGACTTTGCTTCTAAAGCAAATTGCAAATATTTTGAACAGATTTAAGCTGTTATATCAAGCAGTACTAAACTCCTGATGCCAAATTTCAACTACTGGAGCAATTCACTAAGGCCTAGATCCGAGAATAGTCATTATGTCTTTATTTTTGAAATTGAAACCAAAAAAAAAAGCAACTGAAGAACTGCAACTACCAAAATCCCTTGGGAAAAATATTTTAGATTGTATGAAGAAAATATGAGATGGCTTTAATTATAACTTGCTTAAATGCCACTTGTGGACTACCTCAGGGGTTGACAGAAGAGCTGATATGGTATAACGCCTACACTACCAACCAGAAGGTTGGGACAGGGTGTATTCTCAGCAAGTATACAGACAATCCAAAACAGCACGAGTGGCTGATGCACCAGATAGTTGTGCTGCCATTCAGAGAGACCTGGACAGGCTGGAAAACTGAGCTTAGAGAAATCTCATGAAGCAGAAATGCATTTGAGGAGGAACAAGCCCACACACCAATACATTCTGGGGACCAACCATTAGGGAACTGTCTTCACAAAAAAAGATCTGAGAATCCTGATAGACAACAAGCTGAACAGAAGCCAGCCGTGTGTCCACACAGCAAAGACAGCCAATGCAGTTCTCTGCATTAGTTATGGTGCCAGCAGATTGATGGAGGTCATCCTACTCAGCACTGGTGAGGCTACACCTGGAATGCTAGGCCCAGTTCTGGGCCTCCCAGAACAAGAAAGACACAGATTAGTAAAACAAATCCAGTGCAGCATGACAGACTGGCAAAGCACTTGCATCTGTGGAAAGGCTGAGAGAGCTGGGTCTGGAGAAGAGTCCAGGAGGATTTTATTATCACTGTTTATAAATACGTGATAACAGGTGATAAAGAGAGAGGTAGGCTCTTGTCAGCAGTGTCCAGCAACAAGATGAGAGGCAAAGGACACAAACAAAAACAGAAAAGAAAAAGCAACCAACCAACAACAAAAACAATCAATCAACAAGAAAAAAAACAAAACAACCCCAAAACCCCCAATTAACAGGAAATTCAATCTGACTGTTAGCAAATGTTTTTACTGTGAGGATGGTCAAACAGTGGAACAGATTGCCCAGAGAAGCTGTGGAGTCTCCATCTGTGGGGACACCTAGACCTTCAATGAACATGGTCTTGAGCAGCCTGCTCTATCAGAGGGGCCTTAGACTGCTTCATCTCGAGAGATCTTTTCCAACCTAAATGACCCTGTGATTCTTTGATTTAAAAAGTAAAACCACCCTACCTGTATAGCCCTGTATTCCATTTTGCAACTTACCAGATAAAAAAGTTAAAAGTTAGTCTGATAAAATAGTTTCTTTAACCAAAATATCTATATAAAGCATGTTGGATTTCTGTTAGCATTGGGATAACTGACTCACATTTGGTTTGTTCAGGAAGAATTTCACTGCAACCTTGCAAGGACTCTGGACCTCATTTTGAATACCTAATACTGAAATCTTAAGCACCACTAACTGCATCAAAAATGCATTAGATAACAGAGTCTCCTTAGCTCCCCATAGTGCATACACCACAGAGATCTGAATATTTACATTAAAAATGGAAGGTGGCTGGTGACACTGATTTTTTCCATTGCCTCACACTTGTAGGCAGGTATTTGTATTACCATTATAACTGTGTATAAAATAAACTGCCTCTGCAGCTTGGCTTACAATCTGGGCTCCATACTGACACTCACAGGCCACATAAATATTTGTTATGCAGCCAGTCTCACTATGAGCTGAGTGCAGGCATGTCTTTATAAGACTGGTCTTGCAACCTTATAAATTCAATATACAATTCAATACATTTTTATTTGAATGTCACTGTATCTTGCCTGTAGTCACTGAGCAAATAGATCACTTCCTCTTCCTAACCAAAAAATGGGATAATGCATCCATGACATGATCAAGGAAGAGGGAAGTTCAAAAAAGGTATTAAAATATTTTAAGGAAAACACTGGCTTCGTTTGCCTAAAAAATCCCCCCACAAACCTAACAAAAAACCTCGAAGTACCAAATCCCTCAAAGAATGAATGAACCCTCCCAACAAAAACCCCACAACAGAAGGTTGTTATTACTTACCTGTATTCTTGATGCTGAATCAGATGCTGAGTTTATTTACATCCACTACTCTACCTCTTCTAAGACATGCAGCCAACATTGGAAAAAACATCAAAAGAATACTATGGTCACATCAAAGAAAAAAACAAGTTTATGCCAAATGGTTCTGCCCCCATCAAGTGCATGACATTACAGGAATGTTCAGGTTACTGTACTGGATTCTTAATCTTAGAGTAACAATTACATTTTAATCTTCCAAGCTCATGGTTATTCACCAGAGAACTCCTCTGTACATGTTAAGAAAACATTAAAATATATTTTTCAAGAAAATTCAGGTCACTTTGCAATACAGTAGCTACAAAACATTTATTTTTTAAATAAAAACATTTAAATCACCAGGTTTTGTAAAACAGTATTATCAAGTGTTTATCTTAATCTTCGCAGTGTAAGCACCTTCAGTTTTATGCTAAAACAATCAACATAAATTATTATTTGGTCAGGCTATCAACCTAAGTTGAAATAAATACACTTTTAACCAAGACAGGTCACTTAATGCATACCAGATTTTCATATCTTTACAGAAAATTTATCTGATGATATGTGATATGTGAATTACAGACTGAAACCTTTATTGAAAGAATTGTTTTTTCTTTTTAATTACAGTGAAGACTGGCCTATAACTTTAAACTATAAAAACAATTATAAAGCACTACAGACTATAGCTTAAAAAAACTGCATCACAGAGAAATATTTGAGATGGCTTACCTAAACTGCCTCAGAATAAGAGATGGAATACAAACTCCTAAATTACTTAGAGTTCACTGGGCTGGCCATATCATATGTCCCAATCTTAAGGGAAATTATCCATTGAACAGGAATATAAATCTTTGTTTAACTGTAAGAGAGAAAAGCCACTAATAAGTGACAACAATATAGATCAAAGAGCTTTTTATGCTGATACTATAGATTACAAAATATAGGGTGCAAAATTCAACACTTGAAATTATATAAACCTTAAAAATACAGAACTTAACAAAAGTTTACAAGTCAAAATACTACAGCACCTGAGATTTTCCTGTAGAAAGCCAAATACAGATACTTTCTTCAGAAACATGTAATACAATCAGCTCCTTTTCTCTCAGTATTACACAGGAATAATTGATCAAGAAAAAATTGAAAGATACATAGTGCTCAAAAATTCTAATTAAGCCTTGAAGGTAAATGTGTTATTAATCTATACTTAAAATTTGACTCACGACTTTATTTTACAAAAACATTTTGTATTAAAACTGAAATAAACAATCTATTAAAGTGTTCTGATTAAAGTTGAAACGACATGGAACAGTATGTGACTTGAATCATGTTGACAGTAATCTAAGAATACAGTGACAGAAACAGGTTTGAAGAAAATGTAACAATTTGCTATGCAAGCATTTAGATTTACAGACAACTAGTGGTTTTGTCTTTACTTTTGGTAAACTAATACTTTAAGGAAATTCTTTTCTATTTGCACTTTGAGAATTGGGAAGTTGTATTTTCTGTGTTCTGCTCCTTGTGATTAAGAATTCATGATTTTGTTTGTATAATTGTATGTCATTTTCAAGGCGGACACTGTACGGCACACAGTCTTACAACAGAAACTTTCTTTTTTAATCCCTTGGTTTTGAAGCTTTAAGCAACTGTGTATTCTACTTGAACTCCCAGACCCCAGAGTAATGGAGAAGAAAAGACTTAAACACAGGTCTTAACAAAATAGTACTCTGATGGGAACACAGTAGTTTTAGTCTAATATGATCTAATTTTATTTAAGAAAACTATTAAAATGTTGAATGATCTGCAAAATTAAGACTTCATCAATACTGGAAAATGAGGGATGTTCCTTTAATTCTAAAAATGCTTTCATCAGGGAAAGTATACTGTACATTTGGTTTTATTTAATCATTCACTTAGTGATACTGTAAAAAATTAAACTACCAGTGTTATCAAAGATAAATGTTCCACCCCCCACAATTAACTATTTGGAATTTTCTGGAAACTTTCCATCACTGAAACCAGTCAAGCACATCTGTTTCTGTCCTTTGATTCCTAAACATGAGCAAGCAGGCACTCAGTAGTACCTTAGGAAGAAAAGGTACAGAGATTATACTGAAAGATTTCATATTAAATTATAGAAGTTTTAAAATTAAGTGCAATAAAATGCACCATTGGCTCACTTAAAATCAATTATCGTTAAAACTCACCAACTTTCTTCAATACAAGGTGCAGCAGAGTTTAAAAAACAAGAAAGGGGACAAACCCCTTCACCACAAACAAAAAATTCAAACCCAAGAATATTGCTTTCAGTGCAAACACTGTAGTCTTCAAAAGGTTAAGAGTACAAATATTTACGTTCCAGTGTATCCTTACCCACAAGGAATGCTGTTTCACATTACAAAGTATGTCAAATACCTTTATTCCAATCGCAATACTGAAGTTTACCCTCTCAAATCGATACGGTGGCTGAAACTGAAATGTTTATACAAGCAGTGTAACTTTCTGGAGAAACTAAGAAAGTTCACACAATAGCCAAGGGCAAAAACTGCAAATTCAGCTGCTGGTTCTTAACCAATTTCAGTATCAATTGCCAGCAAGTAACCACCTCCTTAATCAGGAGTGAACAGAGCCTCCTGTACCTGCACCTTAAACTCCTTGTCCCTCTCCCTGAACCTACAAGCCACAGAGGCAAGCTGCAGACCACCACTTCTTAGGTGAAACTCCTCTTGACAAAATACAACCTTGCTCTATATCTCATTTGCTTTTTAATGTGCAAAAGTTAAATTTCTAGCAAAACCTCTCAAACCTAAAGAAAATTCTGTGACACGGCAGACCGAGGCGGGCATTTTATTTTAATCATTCAAAATATACTTAGAAGTTCACCTAGAACATGATTTTGCAGCATTGTGCTTTTAGAGTTACTATCTGGGATTCCAAGGAACATTTGAAAGAAGGCACCTACTACACTTAATTAGCTGCCAATTTTAATAATTTTGGTACTATTTGTCACAGTACATCAGAAAACAGCAGCACAAAGTATTAGACGGACAGGAATTTTATATTTGTTCCCATTTATGAAGAAAACATTTTTAAAATTAAAGGCACTCATGACAGAAACTCTCTCTCCAGTTCATATATAGATGGCCGACAAGTTTTGCTCTTCATTCTGCATAAAGGCACAGTACAGTCTCTGTTTTGACCTTCCACATCAATATCAAGTAACGAGGGCATGTGGCAGTTAGTTCTTTGCTCAGTATCTGGCAAGAAGTTAACTCCTGGATCTACATTGCCCTCTAAACATTCAGAGTCTTTAGAGTTTGGTTTAATCATACGTGGAATAATCTGCCATGCATCGATTTTACTTCTTAGAGAAGAAGGTCGAGGCCTTGAGATAGTATGGACAGTGCTTTGCTTTTCCTTCGAAACACCGCTGTGATTGCTTCTTTGTTGAAAAGATGGGGAGGGCAGAGTTCCAGGAACTGGCAGGACTGGGAGTCTGGAGACATCATTGGTTGAAGCAACTCCATTAGCTAGAGGAAAGCAAGCCCGAACAAAAAAAATGCAGATTTAAACAATGCGACTTCTTGAATTCCTTGCTGTTTGTCAAACTGGGTTGCCATAAACACTAGTGACTTTTCTTTCACCAGAAAAATGAAAAGGTTTGTACATTGTGGGGAATCTCCTAGACAAGACCAGTGGTGATCAAGTAATGTGTTCGCATCTAGACTTATTGCAACTGGCAATCACAATTTACTTTTTATTGCTACAAGAGATTTAGAGAAAAAGCACTAACCCCCCCAATACCTGGATGAATATTGATACTGGAACGAAGTCCCATGAAATTCTCTGGTTACTATGAGGAATTACATACACATAGAGTATCACGAGGAATGTAACATTTAAGCGACCCCAGAATATCAGTATTGAAATTTAGAACTTCTTTTCAAAAACTCATTGATCATGAGTTTATCTATTTAAATGTAAACCAGATTTAAAGACATTATTTTGCACTTTAATTTTTATCAGTAGCTTAAAGACTCATGGAAGTTCTTAATTACCTACCTGTGGTCTGAAAATGGTTCCCATCTGATAAGGTTCGTCTGTGACCCAGCATACTTAACTTTGTGGAGGAATCTTTTGGCACATTTTGAGACTCTTGTTTCTGACCAAGACTAAAAGTCTGATTTTTCAATTGTGTTGAAACTGTGTTAGGAGCCAGCTGTATCCTTTGCTCTCTCTTACTTTCAGAAGTTTGAGATGAAAAGTTGTCAGTGGAACTACACTGACCACAGTCACCAAGCACAGTGCTTACAAAAGCATCTTCACCATCAGGTTGAAGTAGGCATTTTGTGGAAATGGAGGGCATAGAGAGAAGATTCACAGTGTCTGCAGCTGCATTTAGGGGTGGAATATTTGTTTCCTCTTTCTTGGACTGCAGTCGTGTAGGGCTAGCGCTCCTGCGGAATTTTGAAGCACGCTGAAATATTCCATCACGCTTCTTCCTCTCATCTTTAGGCAAGAGTTCATCTGGACCTTGCGATTTGTTCAGCTCTCTGATATCTAAGCCCAGGGCAACAGATGCAAGGAGGACAGCACATCCATACAGCACTGAATCAGTCTTCTTTTTGTGCAGTGTCCTGCTCAGACTGTTAGTAGGTGTCATTTGAGGAGTGCTGTTTGTAGAACTAGCAGAGGTTCCTTCTTCAAAACTCTCGTGTTCTACTGTGTTTTCTCCCTGATCATCTTTCCAAAGAGGTAGATTAATATAGGCCTGATTGGGCAACTTAATTGGCTTTGGTCTTTTACTGTCCAAACCTTCAGGGATAAGTTTCTTATCAGTACAGGCACCTGTAAAACATCACAGTATTCTTTAAAATTGCAATTCAACTGTTTAGTTATTGCATGTCTGTATATGTACATCATTATTTCCTTCAAAATGCACAAGTATTAACCTTGAAGGATACTATACAATCCAATTAGATGCTGTCAGCTCAAACTCACATTTTGAGTTTCAGAAACCACTTGGTGTTTGTAACACTTTGATAATGCTTTTTAAATAACACAGAAATGGATTCAGAGAAGTTATTTACTATACACAAGTTGGCAGATAAGATCTGGAATACATTCTTTACAATACTTTCAATTCAGCTGAGCTCCAAAATACAGTCAGTTATTAGAAATTTTTTTTAATTAATTCATTAGGTCTTGGTGGTCTGGAGTAAAAAGTAAATTTGACATCTTACACCCAATGACAAATAAAAAGGAGGTATAATTTGACTTGCATGTGTTATTCTACTATGAGCTATTGAATGTTGGGAACAAACACAAGTATTTGAAATTCAAGTATGTTAACTTTGTGTGCAGGGTTATTGTAGTAAGCTAATAAATCTATAAAACGACTCTTTGTGAAGCCTTGATTTATATCCCTACCACTATACATGAAGATTAAAATGCCTTTTTCCAGCAGTGTCCAAGCAGCTTACTACTACTTCTTCTAGATCTAGCTGCTGGTATGGACATCAGGTTGTACCACAGGCTTTTTTCCTGACACTGGTAACTTAATTTTCTCAGGCAAGAGAATCCACAGTATAGAAAAAAGGGTACACAAACTTTAAAATTATCATGAATATTTTATTGTCATATTACAGTAATGGTCATAAAAAGAAACATGCAGCTATTATGTTCCTGATCCTAAAGGGAAAAACATGTTTTTTCATTATGATTTTACCTGTAAACAGTAATATATTGTCTAAAACACCTAAAAGATTTGAAATCTACATTTCTGTCTTGAAAATCTAGTCAATAGGTCTGATTCAAAAAAACAGGGAACTAATATCTGTAAACACATCAGGGCTTACAGGTCATTAAATTGCATTTCTGCAGGTCTCACAACAATATAATCAATGATCATTTAGATGTCAAGACAATTACTGACTTAGGTTCTTTTTAAAAGAAACAAAAAAGTGGTGGCTGCAGACCTCATGTACAGAGTAGCCTGCAACTCAAAAACATGGAAAAATCTCTTTCTGGGTCTGTTTACAGACTCTGTATTTCTTAATTGCTAATGATGTAAATACAGGGTTTTTTTTGTAGAGGAAAATGGTTGGCAGCATGATTTTTCTGCATAATCCTTTAAAGAATTCAAGCAATACAATTTATAACATTGGAGGTAATCTTAACACTACTATATAGCTACTTTCACTTTTTCAAAAATAGCTCTTACCTTGGTCCACAAATAGCGAAGCTAAGGGGACACCCTTCTGATTTTTCATTAAAACAGTTGACCAAGGGTTGCTGCCATCTGAAAGGGGTCTTACTCTGCAATAACAATATTGAGGTTACAGATATCATGCTCACATAAACTTTGTGAGAAAATTACTTCCTTTTCAAGCAATAAACCTGCAGTACATAACTTGAAAACCTTTCCAAAGGTAAAAAGAGGGAGTAGCATTGAATCATATGATTATAAATGTAAACACGCCCTACTGTCAGGTATTCTTTTTATGATAAAAATTTCATGCCTAAAAAGAAAGCCAATGAAAAGTGGGCCTACACTACCCATTGAACAACACAGGTTTGTGAAAACCTGGACAATAGTTTAATTGTCTCAAAGAAATTATGTGAATACTGGAAGAGTATTAAACATGGTGACTTTTAAACAAACAAAAATAATATAAAGCCAGTTCTAACTGATTGTCTGGAACCAACTCCTAACACATTTAACTGACTGGATATCCCTACCAAGAAAAATAAAGAAAGGCATTATAAATAATTGCATATACTAAAGAAATAAAGAAAGGAATTCTTACTGTCTCTAGTTTTGAGCCATTGGAAAACATAATCTGTAAATAAAGCTGTCCAGCTGATTTTCATCACCCTTTCACCCTCTGTTTGTCAGCATAAAGAATGCTGCTGGTGTGAACTGTGCCTCAAATATGCCAAATCAGTCACTCTTACTTAATTATACTGAAAGTACCCAGTGGGGGCCATGCTTGCAATTCCTCAAAATAATGTGAGGAAGGATAAGAAAGACGGGCCATGAATGTCTGGTATGCACTGGTAGCTCAGCATCCCAGTGTGTTCCAAATCTCAAAAAACAGAGATAAAGGGTTATAGATAAGAATCAATAAAACTTTAACATAAGTAGGTGTTTTATCCTCAAGACTAAGTGGAGGAGCTACTTACCAGTAATGCAATTTTAAATTAATTAAAAGGTAGGAGTTCTTGCTGTAACTAGAGACAGCAAAATTTTTTTCACTCATTACCTTTATCACTACCAAGAATGATTTAGTATTATCAAAAAACCAAAACAGACATACTTGTCCTTACAATCTGCACGATCCTTTGTTTGAACTGAACTTGGTCCCCATGTACAACCTTTCTTTTTAAAACTTCTCTTCACATCTTCAAACTCTTCTTGGTGATATGTTGTGCTCCTTCCCCAAGTTCTGTTGCTCTCATCAGAAGTTACTGGAGATTGGATTTAAAACACAAAACCCACACATAAATACTATTTCTAAACCCAAACCAGAACAGAATATCTTCTGCACTGCAAAACCATTCTGACACAGTAACACACAGAGTAGGAAAAACATATTGAGATTTTTCTTCTTTTACAAAAAGCACCACACAAACTTCATTGATCCAAAAAGAGGAGCAAGAAAGGAAAGTAATTCATGAGCTGACAAGAGACCCAGCTTAAAGATAAAGCAGCAAAGCAATCACATTTTCCATGCTTCCTTTAACTGAGAACCTTATATTCAGGTAATTCAGACCAGTGAATTAGACTGAGCACTTAAATTCAGTGAATAAAATATATTCTGGGGACAACTGGTATGAAAAGAAACAATATATTCCAGTTGTAACCATGGTTAACATTTTCTTTCTCACTACACCAAAACAAATTTACTTTAAAGTGTCTAGCTTCCATTAAATGCTTAGTCTGTCACTGTCTCAGCTGATAAATTAAACAGAACCAGCACCTTGGAAACATAATGAAATCTTGCCTTTTTTCATAACCCCACAGGGAAGTTCATATTCACTTGTGATATCTACATCTTGTTGGTACACATACACACTGTTTCTTCGGCCATTAGCTGTGTGTGTATCTGTTTTTGGAATCACTGAGGAAAAATTAAGAGAATGTAGTAGAGATCTTAGTCAAATTGATTTCAGAAACAGAACTGTTTCCCTCATATTTTTATCTCTGGGTCACAAATCCTGGATCTATAAAGGTAGTAAGCATCTTCTAACAATGGGTTTTCATGGTAGGGTTTAAAGGATCCTCTTTCTAGGACCTAACCAGGGAGGATAGATTTTCACATGCCACCAATTAACTGAAGCATTACCTCAGTATGATGATGGCATGCTAACAGACATGATGGAGAAAAACAACGTAGCCAGTTATGACAGTGTGATAAATGAAGGGGCATTTACATGTCCATGGTTTTGCTGTTCCTTCACTGTACAGATTCTCTTCCTTCCTCACCATACACCTCACCAGCAAAGCTCACCCTGTAGCATGGTACTACACTTGCCTACCTTACAATCTCATTTTCCTATGGAATTCTTATAGAATATGTACCTTAGTGGTTTTCCTTCTCCCTCCAAAACTCCTTTCAAAATCAGCAGCATTTGTCTTAATAAGAAATCAACTAGATTTTTCTTTTAACTTAGCATTTAGATTTGAAAGCTAGACTTGCTCAAGACAAAGTGAAGCAGTCGAGTAACAAGTTGTTATATGCGCCTGTTCAAATCACCTCTATTTGAGCAAGTCGTCTTGAAACAAAGACACTTTGAAGTTAAATCAAGATAAAACATTATTGTGGGAAAGGGAATTTATTTTGCACAGGTGCAGATGGGTGTGGAAGCTAAATTGTTTCAGCTAGATACTCCTGAGATATCTGATAAGCTTTTAGGTAAAAACCTAAGGATCCAAACTCAGAAGCAGACATGTACTTCTTTTAAACGAGAGCCTTTGTGTTGTCCTTCGTGTTCAAGCCCTATGAATACAAACGCCTGCTCAAATTAAAAAAGAAGAAATCCTCAGTGGCACTTAGCACACATGCAAGGAGTGGCACTGCAATAGCTTACACAAGGCTAGGCAATTAAAAAAACAAACACAGAAAACTCAGGTTTTCAGAACCATGCCAATACCTGACATTTGCTTCACTTCCAAGCATTTCCTCGCAGAGCAAGAAAAACCAAAGATAAAATGAGATTGTTTAGATTTAATTATGACATTTTACAAAGAAAAGCCTTTCTTTTCCTTTCTGCAAAAAGCAAAGCAAACTAACCAACCAACCAGAAAAACCCACCACATTTTGAGGATAGGAAACTATTGACAATACAGATATTCTGTCAGCTAACATCTGAAAAAGACTCCAATTGATTTTCCCTCCATCTCAAATTTTCATTATGAAAAACAAGACACGGTTTGTCCACCTCTTTCACTTATCCACAATGTATCCACTGCAGTTCAAATAAATACTGAAGTGCCAGAGAAGACATGACTGGTTCCCCCTAAACATTAACAATGAAAAGTATTTCATAATTCAGAGGTGTTACAAAGGAGATGAGATATCTGATTTCTATCCAAACTTTAAACAAAGTGTCAGGCTGGTCAAAAATCAACCAATCAATCAATCTTTACAGACTAACTACAGAAAAGTATGGAAAAAATCCTCATGCATTCTGATTTCTCCTTCTCCTCACTTATAGCTGACAAAGTCACATTCTGAAGTAATCTTCCTCACAGGTGACTGTGCTTGCAAGAGAAGATAGCCAACATCCCTAAGCAATCAGCTGGAACAGGTTCCACTGATTTCATAAAGAGAGAGAAGCTTAAGGCATTCCTCCCTGAATATGGATAATTAGACAATCTACTTTGCACAATAGATCAGACAGTACAAATGCAAACAGTGAATCCTGTAGAAACTGTTTTATCTGTGTATATGTCATTCCCAAATATAAATGCATGTTTCCCTGTAATAACAAGATCGTATTCCTGGTACCTCCACTACATGGGATTGAACATACCTTCCTTTCCGTTATTAGTATACATAATAATGTAGACCTACAAATGTACCCACAGGTTTTTGGTTTTTTTTTTTGGTCTCATTTTCCTATTTTCAAAAAACCTAAAGATTCCTTCTGGATTTATACCTGCTTAAAGCTTGATTCTCTTTTGATGCAAGAAAGTTGGGTTATTGTCTCATTCTTTGGTCTTTCCATCTTAGAAGACTCCCTTACTCTCTGAAGCTTTCTTTTCATTTATCAACTCCAATACCCAATAAAAACTTGTTTTCCATCTTACTTGATTTCCAAATGTGATGCTTTGCCTTTTGTCATAAATTTTGATTCATCATTGATTTATCCCAGCCAGTTTAAGCATTGGTTCCCAAAGTAATTAAGTAAAGATACAATTTAAAGCATTCACCATCATCTTGAGTTACTGAAATCATTTAGTGTTTTAGCAAGATTATCCCTCATTTCAAACAAGTTCCAACTGTTAGAACCAGTCAAGGCATGTGGAAATCATACAGAAATCTGCCTGGAATCTAACACTACTACCAACATTTCAGTATGTATATGGAGCACACCCTATTGATCAAATGAGTGGAGACTTACATTGTATAGCTCGAAGACGAGGAATTATTGTGGGGCTACTTGATGGACTAGAGCTGTTACTGTTTAAACTCCTCCTCTTATCCAGATTGGGGGATGCCTGCACTGTTATTTTGTGCTGGAAATCTGTAAGAGAGCAAAAGAAAACCAGTTTTAATGATCTGAATAAAAAACTTCTCAGAAGAACATGCTGCTATACTTCTTAAAACAAAGTTATATAATGAATTAGACTTCATTATATGTAATTTATTTATGCAGGTAAGAGATACACAAATTAAAAACATTGAAAAACTCTAAATGTAAAAATTTAGATTTTGAGTCAAACAGGCAGGACTTCACACCTTCATGCGCTAGTCTTGCAAGAACATGAAAAACAGCAAGTAAGTCTAAGTGGACCTGATCTGAGACACATCCACACCACAAGCTGTTATTCAAATCTTTTTGGTTATCACATGAGTGGCAAAAAATATCCCTCAGTATTTAATCTCAAATGAATCAATACTTACGGCAATGAAATTTGCCTTATTTTTTAAACTTGTAATTAATATTAAACATGAAAAGTCACATTTATTCATGTCAGAAAATCATGACAGTAAACTACAGAATTACAAATATTTATAGCAAAGCAGTAAAAAAATGAACAACAAATATTGAGGAGGAAATAATTTATGAAATTAATCTTAACATGCCACTCTAATACCCATCATCAGTGCAATTATATTGCACACTATTCTTAGAATAGAATTGTCTCAAGAACAAGTTCATCTGGATGTTCTTGATAGCAAGGAGCAAACTCCTATTCTGAAAGAAAATATTTTATTGCTGTTTCAAGTTAAATATAACCAGAACTGGAAACAAAGGACCAAATATTCAATTGAAGCCTGCAATTCAGCATAAATCTAAAACCCATAAATCTACCATGTTTGTCTGGGAGGCTGTAGGGTGGCTTTTATCTTATTTGCTCTTATTTTTAAATTAAGGAAAAATATTTCACTAGTGCTTAAATGTGCTTAATATTTCACTAGTGCTTAAATGTTTCACTAGTACTCTAAATATTACTGCCCTCTTTGTATCTGACTACCAGACAGCTACAATTTGGTCATACTTGTGTTAACACAGCATCAAGTTCTTAATACATTTGTAATAAACTTGACCTGGAAGCCACTGAAAGGAAGCCCACTAACCCCAGGATGCTGGCAATGAATTGGAAATAATAATGAAGGCTTTCCGACCATTGGTGAAACCATCAGTTTGTGTGGTGCTGTCTGGTGGCAACATTAAAAAGCTCCTCTAAACCAGCCCCTGAGAACTGAAAGACCCTCACTGTCAACAAACACGCCTCCTTTGCAAAGGGGGAATTTAATGCATTCATAGGTGGAATGAAATGCTCTAACATTATACTGTATTTGTATTCTGAAATCATCTGCTGCTGCTATTAATACGTTTTCTTGCAAGCAATAAGGCACTGAAGATTGTAACTGCTGTGTCGTACTTGCAACTGCTGTAAAGTGCAGTTTGGACCTATTGCACCTGTATACCTCCAGTCCTCCTGAAGCAGTCTTTTTCTGCTCTGTATTTGCAATTTCAGGGCAAACAGCACTAATAATTAGAAAGTTCTAGGAAGTAGTAAAAGTGCTCTTCTCTATTCTTTCTGTCTGTACAGAAAAAATGAGAACAAAAATCTGGAATTTGAACCAGAATTAAATCATGTGGCTCTCATGCTAGTGACCTTTTCCTCCAAATGGGATGGACTTCTAGCTGAATCATTCTTCCAGATGAAATGAGGACTACTTCATGAGAATATGAAAGCCTTTCCTTGCAGGGAGGGAGCTGTACAATTCTTACCAAACCCTTCTGTGCATTACAATAGAAGAACCTGGCAACAAAATAAAGTAGGAGCCAACACTGAAAACATGAATCATGGAACTGATGAAGCCAGCATATTTAATTACTACATATACAATGAACTTTTAAAAAATTGCAAACCTGAAGGCAAACTAATTCTGTGTCCATCTTTCAGCTTTAACCGGCTTCTTTTAAACTTTCCCTTCCTCTTCTTTACATTGGGTTTCTCTTGGTTTAACTGGAATATCATGATATTCAGCTCACGCTCCAGTACATCAATCTCACGTTCCGCTAACTGCTGCTCACGCCGCTTCAGTAATTCTTCTTGAGATTTCTGCTGAAGAGCTGCTCTTGTCAACTCCTCTTCTCGAGATCGAAGCTCCTGAAGACAAGATTCACAAAAGTAAAACTAAGTAATAATGTGAAGGCAGTACACTAAAGGATGTATGAAGTGCACAGTAGGTTGTATTTCCTGATTTATTTTTATGATGTACTATATACATGCAACATGCCCAATCTTCTGCCAGTCCTCCATTCTGAATAAACCAAGATTTAGCATTCAGAATCAAGCATTACATAGATTTCCTCTGAACCATTTGAGTCACTCCACTTAAAGCTGGTAAGCAGTGGCTATGGGGAAAACACATGCAATCAAAGATTATCAGCTAACAGCCCAGCAGAAAATGCACTTCAAGGATTTCTCATGATGAGAAACTCCTGCACAGCATGAGCTGGATAGGTCTTACATTTTAACATGAAGCCAATGACCTGATGAATACACAAATTACTGCCTTTATCTTAAATTCTCTAACCTTTCCTGTTTTTCAGTCATGTATTAAGTGGCACTTTTCTATCTAGAAAAGCAATCAGTATTACACTGAATGAGGATTAGTGCAATAGGATAAACTAAGTCATAAGACAGCTGTTTCTTAATTAAATCTAGCAGGTATCTGTAACATCAAACAGCTACTTACCACTGAATTACAGCACACAGACACCCCAACCACCACTCTCAGACGAGCTGCTCTTTTATTCTTTTTTTAATTTTGGAAAAGCTTTAGTAAGGAAGCTAGTTAATTTTTCAGAGTAAATGAATACCCAAGGCTAAATAGCTGTAAACCTAGCATCTTAAAATTCTCCTAATCTTCAGTTTCCAAAATCTGAAATTTAAGACCTCCTTAATTTTAGACTTTCCTTCATAGTATTAGGCATATTACACAGGAAACAGATTCAGACAGAACACTTACAGTCTTTACTGGTAATAATACTGTACTGAAAGTATACGAAAAGGAGAACTAGATATGACTCATACTATATATGTTTCTCATGACATATTTTTTTAATGTGATTGTGTAAATTCCACTTAATTTAACTCAGAAAACCGTCATTTGAAACAAAGCTATGCTACAAGTTCAGGATATCTAAGAAACTTATTTCTATTTAAAATGAATTAATTTTTACAGGATACAATTTTATAATTGTGGTGTTGCTTGGTTTTGTTTGTCTTTATTTAATTTTTATTTCAGAACTGACAGCCTAATGCAGCTCATTGGTATCCAGCAATGTTGTATGTCAGAAGAATTCCTTATTTCATACTACTAAAGCAAAAAATTACTTCTGAACTGTATTACTTCAGTATTTTCAAATGAGGGGATATTCAAATGCTCTTGCCAAAAAGACTATGGATGTCAAAAGACAGGTTGGCACTGAAGCAAACTGTTTCAGCAAAAAGTGTCTGTTCTTCACAAAGATACTTTCTTGGTTTTCTTACAGCTATAGCACATATACACTGTTTATCATGGGTTAAAATTTAAGTGATATAACTGACAAATTTCATATGGTATACTTATTTTGAGTGAGCTTGTTTCAACACAATATTGGAAACCAAATTTTTTTTAATTGACTCACTTAACATACCGTGTCCTGTTAAACGCAATTCTGCTCTTGGAAATTCAAAACAACCCATCCTCAAAGCCAGTAAGTAATATTTTGGGTTGTGTTCTTCTGTTTGCTCTGGTTTTGTTTATAAAGATATCTAATAACTTAATATAGAGACTCCTGAAAATCCTCACTTTCCTCCTCCATCCATTTAAAACAGGGCAACCAAAACAGGGGTTAAAAGCAGAAACTACATGAATTCAGATTTAGGAAAAAAAAAAAAGTTTAAATACAGAAGATCTTTACTACTGCATTAGTACAGTAATAAAGGTACATTAGGAGACACTGTCAATTTTTCTCCTTTCACAGCCTTCAAATTCAAGTTACATAAAGCTCAGCAACCAGGCAAAAACTAAGGGTCTGTACTGAAATGGTAGACAGTCTAGAGGAAGTAGAAGTTTTCCTCAATGAGAGATTAAGTATTTACTCTTCTCCAAATAAACTAATTAAAGCCAGACTTACTGCAATTAGTTAGGCGATGTTTCCACACCACTCTACAATTAAAACACTCATTGTAAAGAAGCTTGGAAAGAATTCTATATTTCAGTTGCTCAAGAACATTTGTCAAAATAAGATTGTGATCTTCTCTTCAAGTAGGCATTACCATCACTCATTGCAGTAAGCCCTTGAGGAAATTTCTTCAGCTACAGAAGTTCCTCTTTTACAGGAGGAATGAGACTCCGTGAAGAGGATTTTTGTTGTTGTTTTGTTATTATTATTATATAAATACTTTATAGACATTTATTTCTCTCTAGTAGCTCATAGCAAAATTGATAATGTGCCAAATTAAAAACCCTTGCATATTTAAAAACCTTGTCTAAGTTAAAGTTACATGTTTACGATCTTAAAGAAGTATACCTTATTACCAAGTGCTCTGGAGATGCACTTCCTTTGGCATATAAAAAGTAAATTTCATTTTATCTTTTCCCTTCCCTAACTGAGCTTAACTCACTTTTGCACCAAAAATATGACTCTTCTCATAAACCTTTTCACCTGCTTATTTAATCCTAGACTTGATTTAGTCAGATTTTTCTTGGATAGGAAATCTCATACTCAACTAATGCCTCCAGAAAAACAAAAAATAAAACCTGAACAGGAAGGCCTGTTACAATAGCTCCCAGAACAAAAAGAGGAAAATGGTTGGTTGAGCAGTTGCTGGAGGGGCCAAAAACAGACTTATGTTCTATGGCAGGTTGAGGCAAGAAAACACAGTAGCTGGTGATCCCACAGCAAATAAGAAAAGGAAGCTTCTACTCCCTGTAGAGGGACTATAACTCAAGTGCAAAGGAAGAGACCTGACAGCTCCTGAGGCACACAGCTCAGCTCTAGCACTCTGCACACCTACTGCAGGCACAGCAGATCACACCACATACTTATCCATTTCTGTGAACCAAAATGAAGAGGGAAATGCAGAGGGCAGAAGAAACAGTAGATAGGAAGTATGTAATGATACTGCAATCTTATGGATGATCAGTAAATTCTAATACCACTTTGCTTACAGTACATATGTAATGCCACACCTAACACTGGCCAAAAGTCCACACACTGCTCTTTGTGACATTTCATGAGAACAAGTGAAGGTCAAAGGCTACAAACAGTGAGTGACTTGAAAGACAGAAGTTTAGTTCTTGCTTTTGTCAACCCTGGAGAATACATATTCTATAAAGTTTCTTCACAAGTCACTGAATCTCAATTTATTGTCTTCCTTGTCTACAATCACCTAATGCAAAATAACAGCAAATATATACTGGGCAATAATTAAACTCCAAGAAGCGCCTGCAAAGAAGGAATCTATTTCTTCCAGAAGCATTTCTAACAGGGACGTCAGTACACCTGGCCTATTTGAGCTGTTATCTTTATCAGGTTGTCTAAAGGAAAATAGAAAATTCAGGGTGGTTAAAACCGAGTTGAAGAGAGTACAAGAGAAAACAAAGAGAACTGACAGTGAGTACTCATTTAGAACAAACATACTGAGATGTGAGAGTATGGAAAGAAGATCAGTGACAGAAATCTGAGTAATAAACAAAAGAAACTAGATTTGCTGATTTATGTGTATGATTTTGACCTTATTAATACCTGGCAAGAATATGCCCCAAAATGCAACATTGAAAGGCATCCATATGAGCAGCCTGTTCAGGAAGAAGAGAGATAAAAGCACAATTCCATTTTTGGAAAAGAAGCCATGGAATAGAGTCACATTACAGGATGAAAGGCTTTTCATTCTCACAGCTGAGGAGAATGTTCAACAGCAGCTGAAAATTTGCAATCATAAAGATTAGCTTAATTCAATTTAACTGATAAATGCAAGCACACAAGAAAAAAAATAACACATTTTTAAAAACAGCATAGAATGCCACATCTACAAATCTACAACCTGTTTTCTTTGGGGAGATGTGTGGATATCTTTTTTTTCAACTGTCTGTATATTTGCATGAGCACATTGGTAAGCAACAACTCAAAGCTTACAACTTCTGTATCACATACATACACACACACCCTTCCTTCATAGCCATGCAATTGGAAAAATCAACTTACTTTTTCTTTGGTTCTCAACTCATTAAATATCTGCTGAATTTCCAATTTCCAGTCATCTTGCATGGAATGGAAAGACTCTTGAGGCATTTCAGTCATAACTGCCTCTTCAATGGCAGTAAGCTGTTCAAGAATTAAGGCAAACGATGGTCGGATATGAGGGTCCTGCTCCCAGCATTCTAGAATTTATCAAAATCCCGTCAGTTTGTAACAGCACATAGAACTTTTTGAAGAACCACATGAATTTCAATTTACTTGCTACTGTATTTCAAAGTATAATGTGCTCTCTTTACCTTCAAGGCATCCCCAGTCCTGTCTCAGTTTACAGAGGTGACATGTACCTACTTGTACTCAGAGGATTGTTTTTGTATTAACAGTAATTTGTTTTGCTTATTTTTAGCATCTGAAATAGTAAAACTAGCAATATTGTATGGAAGGAATAAATAAAAAGGTAGAAAAATTCATTAAACGCAAGGAAATAGCCATTAGCAAGCAATGTTTCTCTCTCTCTAAAATATTTCCAAAATATTTTTGACACTCAGGAAGAAATAAAAAAAAAAAAAAGGCATTTTAATCTTATCTTGCATTAATCCATAGTATAATCCCATAATTTACGAAAATTAATGCAATTTCAGAGTAGAACAAAATCTGTGAAATCAGAGCACAGACTGTACTGTTGCTACTGAAAATCTTAAATGCAACACTGTATGGCTCTGTCAGAAACACCCAACCCTCTGTAACACCAGACTACTGTGTAAAGAAAAACAACATTCTTGGTACACAGCACGCTATCAAATGAGGTACTTATTTGGCTACCCCGCGATTATTTCACACCCCCAAAACATAACTACTTAAATACATAGGAAGAAATAACATGGATACCTTTCATTAGTTTTGCAAATGGTTCAGGGCAGGTGGATGGAATGGGCAAAGTAAGCTTATTGACAGCTACTCCATAAGCCACAGCCAGGCCATCGATGCCACGGTAAGGAACTTCTCCTGTAAGCAGTTCCCACAGCAACACTCCGTAACTACAAAAGGTAATTTTTTAAACAGTTATTTTCTGGGAAATAAACAAGAACACAAACAAGCATCTGTCCAACCATGTACTCAAAATTCATGAGGATTTCTCAGTCAAAGGTGAATGCCTTTAAGTCAGCTCTACTTTGTCATTGTGCACATTTACACTTACAGTGATTACGCAAATTGAGTGTGACATGAAGACTGGCTCACACTCTTATTCAAAATGTAAGCCTGAAACCACTTCTATAGAAATGCTAGTTTCACATAAATCTGACTTTCAACAGGAAGCCTGAATGACAAGAAAACAAGCACCCCCACCAAAAAACAAACAAACAATAAAAATAAATCCTCAGCAAAGCATTCAGGCCATTCCCCTTTCCAAATATTTCACAGCAATCTACCTAGAGGGACACACTTTTTTTTTTTTAAGTAACAGCAACAGTACAGAAAACTCCTATCTTTATCTGGAAGTTTGCATTTCTAATCTCATAAAGGCCAGTTAACTTGTCACTTTCCATTGAAGATGCAACAAGATTGAGAAATTATTTCATGCACACACAACTAATTTCTCCATTCTGGAAAAAATCCCACCCACAAAATCCAAACAAAACAACTTTGTTTCCAGTGAAAGGTAGTGGCATGAAGAGATCTTATCTCATTGTTTGGTACAGAAATCAAGAACCACCAGAATTCTTATTACAGTAACAATAACCATAAGAATTTCTGCAATGTTCTCCACTCAAAGAAGAGTCAGGTGTTGCTTTTACCTTCTTTGGGTCTATATGCCCAATGCTTGGCTCATTGAAATGACCCAATCCCCTACAAAGGGCAGAGACAGCAGGCTGGCTGCTGTGATTCTAGAGCTCCTATTCTACCACCACTGAAATGGAGAGGTTTCACAGTCAATTTTTGTGGATGTGGAAATTACTCCTTTCAGAATGTTAGCCTAAAGTGGATTTTATGACTGGATTTTTTGTTCCTCCCTTCATCGCCCCCACCCCCTTCACTTCTCTTCCTGCCAGGGAACCAACTAGCTGTAGATACAAAGGACAACCTATTGCTGCTTTTGAATAGTAAAGCGAGCAGGCAAAGGAAAAAACAGAATACAAACTATTGCTCTTGCCCCTTCTCTCCAAGTGCGCAAAGAAACCACCTGCAAGGTTTGCAGGACTAGATTGAACTCTCCAACAGAAGAAAAAAAAAAACAATCTGCACCGGGGAAATGAGAGCTATGCACTCCTTAGGGCTAGAAATTACACCTCAAGTGGAGCAGATGTGACAGGAGAAGAACACACACCAGTTAAAGTTTTCTGTCACTGTCTGCTTAATGAGAAAAAGTCAGTCAGCATTATACAGCACCTTACAATATCACTTTAATAAATAATAAAACAGTAAACTACACAGTATCAGCACAAATATCAGCAGTACTTCATTTTCTATGATCTGTTTGTCTGAGAATTTTTGCATCTCATAAAATCTTAAAAACTAATGAATTTACAGTGCTAACACTTCACCAAAAGCTGAAGAAAACAGTCTGCACCTGCAGATAAGAAAAAGGAATTTTAAAAGTCTTGGGCTTCTTAATAATATCCTCCTGTTTTTTCTGGTCTAATTTCTGAATTTCCTTGTATACTCAAAGAAGCTTAAAATAATTAATTCCAATTTGTTTTAGAACAACGGTATTCTCGCCATAATGAATACAACACTCCCTGTGGTACATACACATTTTATGCCTGATGGAGGAATTCTCCTGAACTACAGCTCATCTGTGTTCCTGGAGAAAGTATAAGAAAAGCATGAGAAAGCATTAAAAAAATATCCCTCAGCAACTACAGACTGTTCTAAATTTAAGCAATTCCCTTGTTCAGACTATTCTATATGTATTTTAGCAAGAATTCTGAAGATAAGCAAAACATTAAAGTTAACTAAAAAGAAGCCACCTTTTATAAAAAGGTTTTTTTTTATAAAAAATTTGTGTCACACTATTAGCTTGAGTCATGTTTACAATTCAAGCCTTTAAAAGAGTTCTCAACAGTGCCAAGAAGGTGGTTGTAAAGTTTTAAACAGACCAACACAGTAACAGCCTTTTAATGAACAGAGTCTTAATGTCAAGCACCGAGAGCCAGCACTATGGGGGAAAAACTGCAAGGAGGAAGCCTAAAGATATTATGGTCTTGATACACTGGAGTTTCTTAGAGGTACTAATCTGCCATTATCTAGGAAAGCAACTACTTGTTAATTCTCTCAACTACACTATACTACTCTGTGCGTTAAATTTCACCAGCTCACATGCAATTGTCTTATGAATACAGCCTGAGCTTCTAAGAAATAGCTTTTATTTAAAGAGCAAAAGCCACGTCCCTTTCCATCATCATCAAAGGCCACAGCCACAAGGATGTCATTGAAATACATTCTTTTAAACCACAAAAATGAATATACTTCCAAAACTATGTTAAGTATTTTCATTATTAAAATTATTTTCCTTCAATCAAATGTGATTTAAGCCTCAGTATATCTCACTTCAGTAAAAACTTGCTGATTTTACATATTTTAGGAGCTGAAAATCTGAAGGTAAGGTTTTCAAAGTTTATTTTATTCTACATTTCAGATTCTAGAGCAGAGGTTACTAAGCACTGCTACATGAATAATTTCACATTTATACAAATGTTCCAGGCAAAAGCAACTGCTAATTCTGCTGTACAGTAGATGCTTCCTGGCTTTGCCAAGGGCTTGTACAACCAGGACATGTGTTACTCTATGGACCTCTGCTGAAGCACACCATCAGCACTTGGAAATCTGTGGGCATATTCGCACTTTCAGGCTCTACACAAAACCAAGACTGACACACCACTCAGAAATGTGTGATGATTGATGGAAGGATAGGTTTGGAGGAGTAGAACTCTTGTTTGGGAATTTGGAAGCATGTGCCAGAGTAAAATAACACAGTAGTTAAAGCTCTGGTATGGAAAGTGAAAGGATACACATGCAGGGCCTGGAAAGCACTAGTTCTGCTATCTAGGATTACACCTGAGAACCTGCAGCCTCGAAGGGACAAGAAAAATGAGCGTCACATGAAAATACTCCCACAACATTTCCAAGCACTGGCAGATTCTGGAAGTGTGAGTTGCCTCAACTTGAGTAGCCTCAATTGCTCTTTTTTTTTTTTTCCTATAGAGGTCTGCAGATTTCATACAGAGCCTCAGCACTCAGTATGTGTAACTGAGGTTTAGAAATTTGCTGAAACATGCTATGTTCTTGTCTTAGAAAGACCCATACAGTTTAATTGGAAACCTGAAGGCTTTTAAAAACAAAAACCACTCCTGTAAGCAAGATATTCTTTATTTCCTTTTATTTTAAAGAAAGAGTAAAGATAAGCAACAGAATAGATCAAGGTGCAGTGAGCAGAAAATGTTTAGAAGCTAAGAAGGTCTAAACTATACTGCAAAACACAGCCTTTCTATTTAAAAACCTCTCCTGTTAGACTTCCATCATTGAACTAAATACTTACATTTTTACAAGAGAGGCGTGCAGAAGAGAAGGCGAAGAAGAGAAATACTGTAGGTTCCAAAAATGTAAACTAATGTTGCAGCAGAATATAAAATAATTGCACCAAAGCATACCCCCTCAGATACCTAAAATCACAGCAACAAGACTGGACAGGACCTGTAATTAAGCATGGAATACAGCTGATTAGGGAAACGCCTACACCCAACCTCCATCCCGCAAAAGAAAAAAAAATTAAGAAAAAAGTTAGAAAGAATGGAAATAAAAAGAATGAGGCCAAAGATGCTTCCCAACTGGGTATCAACTGAGACTAATGCAAATAAAATTTCTGGTTCCAGAGACAAGACAAATGAGCGTCACAAAACAGCAGTGCAGATATAGAATCATCACGAGAATACCAGAAGTATTACTTCATGCTGTAGAATATCATGCATTTAAGCAAAATAGGACCCTATTTAGGACTTATTCAATAGAGAACATGCATAAAGCAGCAGGAGAAAATGGATTAAAGTTCTCCCCTCCTTCCCCAAATAGCTATCTTGGACCCTTCAGAGAAAACATATCAAAAAGAAAGGAAATGCAGACTTTTCAGGGTGGGGCACAGTAGCTTTTAGAGCCTATTGTGCAATCACTGCTTTTCTGCACTCACAGAACAGAACTAAATTAATACTAAAGTTTAAATTACCTTTCTACAGTACATGTATCCCACACTAAACCACTCAAAAATAGCATCAGTAGTGATAGTCATGCTATTTATATTACCCACAATAACATCTTAAATGAGAAATTCACAAATTTAACACAGGGCATTTCCCACCTTTAAAATTAGAGAGCAAATTAAAACAATTTTGTGCTGAATACACTCTCCTTACTCCAGCTACTAGAAGCAAAATCTCAGTAAACATAGAAGCTTCAACCTAGTATTAACTTTTACATGCAATCACATTCCAGATTCCTAAAAACAGCACTAATTCAAGCTAACATTTGGCAAAGTTCTGGTCTGCACCTTATTATTATTTATCAGGCATATAAGGCAATAATTCGTTGGTCCCATTTTTAAGCGGATTGAGAGTTTTCAGACATCTAATTTAAATAAACCTTCCAAAATGAGATCAATCAATTATGAATGTATCAAGAGCATTCCGTTATTTATATTAAGACTGCAGAGCAACATTCGGTTTATTAACCAACAAATATTCTAGAGACTTCTCTTAATGAGAGCTTGCTGTAAAAAAAAATAAATTCCTTATTTTCCCTCTTCCTCCCCCAGTTTGTAAGTGATGGATAACAAAAGGTATAAGAACTGAAGTAGATACTTAAAAATGTGTTTGTTTCTTAGAAGAGCTAAACTGGCCATATGTTGAAGCAATAGCCTAACAAAACACCAAAAAAAATTGTGTCAAAACCCTCCACAGAGTTCCACTGAAGATGGCCTTCAGCAGACAAACTTCTTACCTCCAAATATCACTTCCTTTAGAAAACATGGAGGACTTGATAACTTCTGGAGCCATCCATGCATAAGTTCCTGCTGCACTCATTTTGGTTGTTCTGTGCCACTCTCTAGCCAGACCAAAGTCTGTAATCTTCAGAGTTTTATTACAAATGTCATCATGTTCCATCTTCTCTAGCAATAAAACTGCAAAAGATTCAGTTTGTAAATTAAGGCAATGTCAATAAAAATACATTCCTGTTATTTATTATTATTTATATATAACTTGTATTGCATAGAGAATTGTATACTTTTAGTGTGTGAAAATTATTGCAATTTTTATATGCATTAAATTTTTCTTTTATAATTTGAAGCCATTCCAAGCTATAAAACCAAGAAACACCCACAGTGTCGTAAGCTCTTTATGCAACTGTAGGAGCATATATTAAATTAGCACAAGAAATACACTGGAGACAGAAAGTAAATGAGATCATTTAAGAAAGCCTAGAATCCTAATATCCTAGATGATGACGGGCTGTCAGAAAATTATCCATTTTACAAAAAGATTCTGGAATAATAAAAACAGTGGTAGTAGTAAACAAAAAACAAATGTTAAGAATTCTTATAAAAGACTGATAAAACAAAGCAGGATACACTATGTCACTGTAGAAAATCCAGTCTTAATAGTGCACTCAATCCTGGCCCCTACTCCTTTCTGAAAGCGTGTAACAACTGAAAGAGGCAAGGGGAAGGACACAAGTGGGGTACTCAAAACAACATAACCACAGCTACAAGGAATGGTTAATAGACAAGAAGCCTTCCCCTAGGAAAAGAAACATTTGCAAACAAAAAAATCCATATAACAACACCTCGTTAACAAAGGAAACTAGAGGTAATAATTGTTCAAAGTTTCTCACTACGAGAAATGGACACCACTGATAAAATCAGCAATGAGAATCAAACACGTGCCAGTCGTTCACAAACACATAGGTGAACTTTGCAACAAGATTCTGAACTTCGGAATTCTTGGCATGCTATGTGAATATTATTATCTAACATTTAAAGATTTAAAGAGCATCTCCATAAATTCACAGAAGTCAACTTGATATAGGGAATTTATATCAAAAAAGTCAGTTTATTTTCATGAAATCCCTGGGCCACAAAACAGAACAAAGTTGGGAAACTATATGCCAGAGGAATTAAGTTGCCTTGGGAGTTCCCAACTGGCAACAGGCCACTGGACTTGGATCCAGTCCCTTTTATGTTATACACACTGCACTTTCAAGAACGTTAAAGAGTAAGTTATCCCTTTTTTTGCTGTTGCATCTTACAGTGCCTGACCTGCTCATGAGACAACATTATTGGCAGTGTTGTAGCACCTCTTCAGGAAACAATTTCAAGAGGAGAACTGAGTAATTGTTTTAGAGCGCACAAGGAGGGGGACAACAGATGGAAAGGAATCATTTTAACACACTATAATTTTAATTACAGTAATATCGCGAATACAAGCTGCACTGATCATAAGCTGCATCTCCAGGTGTTGGCAACATTTCGTTCTTTGTCCATAAATAAGCCGCACCTGATTGTAAGCCGCTCAGTCATTCGCAGCGAGGACCCGCGTGCAACAAAGTTGCCAAATAGTAACAGAATCGTGGGATCGCAGGGCTTACTGGCTCGGCTCGGGCCATGCAGGCTCGGCCCGTTCGGGGCTGCCGACGAGGCCAGGGGGCCCAGCCCGGCGCTGCCGCTCAGCGGGGCCGCTCAGGGCTGGCTGCCGCTGGGCTCACTTGTCCTGGCCCAGCACGCTGCCCTGCGGTGGCAGGTGGGGACGGAGACCCCCAGCTCCCGCAGCGGCGGCAGGTGGGGATGGAAGCCCCCCGCCTCCCCCCTGAGCCGTGGGGATGCCAGCAAGGAGCCCCCCGCCTCTCCCCAAGGCTGCGCTGCCTGAAGGAAGGAGCCCCCGCCTCCCCTCCCCCCCACCCCCAGCACTGCCAGCACGGAGCCCGCCTCCACCTGCCGCGCAACAGAGTAACCAATTTGTAACAACCGCGCAATCCAGAGTTTTACTGGCAGGCGCTTAGCACGGCACCTCGGCTGCACTTCCGGGTTGGAAATTTCCGAACTTTTTTCATATATTAGCCGCTCCTGAGTGTAAGCCGCATTTCCGGGGTGGGAGCAAAATTTTAGTCAAAATGGTGCGGCCTATAATCGTGAAATTACTGTACATACTCATTTCCTCTGTCACTGTTTGTGACAGCAATTGTTAGTTTTAACTTTCTGTTAAAATGATCTCCTTGGCAAAGACCAAGAATTAAAATACATGTAAGAAGAACAAATTTGTGTTTTCTACCTGTATGTAGAGCAAAACTCAGTACAGGAAATCCATTAACAAAAAAAGCAAAGACTTATCCTCCCTTACAGAAGAAAAACTGATGACCTAGCACTTGCAACTGAAAGAAATAATTCTTACTGGTAGAGATTAACTCTCACAAATATTTCAAAAATTACACCAAATCCAGATAAAAGGAAAAGAACCCACATTCTGTTTTCTATAAGCTTCTTAACAGAGCAAAAGAAATGAAGGCCAAAATGGCACAGACAAACCAAGAGTTCACCAATGAGAACCACCAGAACAGGTTAAATTCATGCAAGTTTTTATACTTTTATACTTGAATCAAAGACCTATTGTTTGCTGTTCCATTTCAAACATGTTCAGCAGAATTCCTGACATTCCTTGTCAGTCAATGTGACCGAAACCAAAAACAGTCAGTCTTGCAAAAGGTAATAACTGGCATGTGACCAAGTTTCATCCGACAAAGGGACAACATTTCTTAGGAGTTCAAACTTCCCTTTCCGGCTGGCAGCCAAGCAAACAATACTACACACACATAACTTAGCAGCTGGGCAGTAAAAATGCTCAGCATAGCTGAGTAGCACTCTAAGAGCTTACCTTGGAGTAGCCTAGCAACCTTTACTATAGCATCCTTCTGGTTCTTCCAAAAGCTTTCTGGCCCTTGCTGGCTGCTAACCTGGGAGAAGTTATTTTATAACTACCAGTTTGCCCTGTTTACTCAGCACCCCCCTTGTTTCTTTTCCCCACGCTTTAAATTGTCTCTCTGGCTCCAATATACGTACAATGTTAAGCTGGGAAAAAGCCAGTTTAGCACTTTTGGGTTTACTTCAATTTTTTCAGACTTTTTATTTTCCACAAAGAATGAAGTTCATACTTACATTAGAGCTTTGCCCCTGGCAAGCACAGACCAAAGTATTTAGAGGTACAAAGACTATTTGAAAACAAAACCCACCAAACTCCACAGATTAGATTTGGTATGCAGAAATGCAGGAAAATCCTATGTGCATACTTATTTACATGTAAGTAGGACATAGGATAAGGATATTTATCTAACACCTTTTTTTTTTTCTTCATTACATAAGCAAAACCAGATACTATGTTTCTGAATGATTCAAAATAGAAGGAGATAAAGTTTGGTCCAAAGGTAAAACTCAACCTTGGATTGTTACCCAAACATTCCAGCCAGAAATAAAAAAATGACCAAGTAGCCTAAGGTTGCATATGATTTCTACCAGCAATACAATTTTCAATTAAATTCTGAGTTATTACTTCTCTCCTTGTGACTCTACCTTTCTGCAGTGAGATGAAGGGGAAGCAATTTATTATTATCACAGAGCAAAGGCCTGGGTGCCATATAACAGGCACTCCTTGAATACACGAGACAGCACATACTCAGAAACATTTACAGCAGGGCAACAGAGATGTTATTTTCAATAATTCCTGAAATATAAATCAACAAGTTAAAGATAAAAGCCAGGTAAGACAGAGAGAAAAATGAAATGCTATGCAGTAAACTGGTATTAGAAGTGGTAGATAAGATATTACAGAATTATAAAGTTTGGAAAAAAGTCTCCAAGATCAAGTTCAACCTTTGACCAAACAGCAGCATGTGGACTAAACCACAGCACTAAGTACCACATCCATTCGTTTCTGGAATATTTGCAGAAATGCTGACTCTACCAGCTCAGTCAGCACAGTCAGAAAGTAGTGCCCATTCTAAGAAAGAACAGACCATCACACCGAAAAATTTGCATAAGATCAATCTTAAAATCTACAGCTATAAAGAAGAGATGAAGGAAGAAGAAATGTCTGTTGTTCTGGCTAACAGAAGGAAAATCAGCAAGCTACATGTAGCTGTGCAAGTAGTTAATTCAATTCTAAAATACTCTAATTAAGGCTTAGTTCAAAAGAAACAGGGAGGTATCAATAGAATTTTACAAAGCATAACACCTCATATGAAATACTGAATGACTAAAGCTGCACATTCATGTCCAACAGCAGGAACTGAAGCAGACATAAAAAATAGAATAGTTAGGATGTAGTAATGTCTTTTATACAGATAAAATCAGAAGAGCTTGTCCTTTATGCTAGGCTAAACAAAGGTTTAGAGAGGTTATGAGAACAGAAGTTACCCATACCTAGAAACAGAATGCAGACCTACAGCACTGGTGCTCTTAACAACAAAATATTTTCCAAGGTGCTCTGGAACTGGTCCTTCTTACAGGTACACTTCTGATTAAACTCAGTTCTAGATCTGGAGCTACCAGGGTGGGGAATTTTGTTGCCTCTTTTCTCCCATCCCTGTTTTTGCCCTGTTTCTGCAGTGTAAAGCAGAGTTTACTCCTCAAAAAAGTCACAAGATCCAACATACATTCCTATTAAACCTAATGGTTCCTCAAATAATAGTGCCATTAGTCTTTCTTGCTTTCTGCACTATCATTGTTACAGCTGGAATATTTTTCTACTGATCTTATGGCACAATGCAAGTATTTCATGGTGTAACAGTATGTAGGTAAGATGTTTTGCACACTTTTAGAAACCAAAATCTAGCACTGTGCCACGGCACCAGTCAGTAGTTCCCAAGCCTGCGTTCCTCTAATTAGAACAGACCCAGCAAAAATTCTTTGCCACACCACTACTGTTTCCATACCAGATGCTCCTAGACAAGAAAGGCACAGAATTTAGGCTTGAAAAAGAAGCACAGGTCCCAGGAAAACACCCCTCAAATGCTCCCAGTTTCCACTCCTTTTTCATTCCCATTTCATTCCATTTTCATTGCCATTCCCATCCCATCACTCCCATCTCCAAACTCTCCACTCAGGCAGTAAAGCTCTCTTTGAGGCAAGCAAAAGGTGAATATACATAAAGTAGCAAGTCTGGCCAGAGTTGAACAAGAACTACACTTTCTGTTCTGTTGAGCTTGGGTTTAAATTTTAATGGGGCAAAGGAAAAATTAACCAAGAGTCTATATATGGACTATAAAGCCAGAAATAATAGAACAGAGCACATTTAGACAAATCAGATTCCTGGGGGTGCACGTCTGCCAAACTCAGGTGCAGAATGACATACCCAATGCTACTTTCAAGACTAAGCTGAAAGACTAGAGAAGAACCAGAATAATTAATTTAAATTGTAAGCACTTTGTTTAAAGCATAATTCTAAATAAAAGGCTCACATTCTTCCCTCAGCTTCTCTCCTTTATATTTGTTAAAATTCATGTAACTTAAGAAACAGTATTTACAGTAAGCCTGAGGGAGGCCTAGACAGATTTTAGGCAGCACATCTAGGAAACCTCGACCTAGAACTAAGTTCTTCAATGCTACTCTTTTAATGCAGGTTATTTCCTAAGGTCTTAGTCTTTCTTTTTGTTTCTAAGTACATAGAGATTGTATTTCTCCAATCTTATCTAGCCAAAGTCCCCATTTAAGACAGCACTTCATTTGAAATCCAAATACTTCATACAGTTAAAATCAGTTTTATTGTATGAGCAATGCATTCCAGTGTTTTCAGGCGACTTTTTTCAGTTACCATAAAAAAGGTATTCTGAGAGAAGCCAAGGCAAAGGACCGAACATCTTTTTAGTGGTTCAAATGCACTGAATTCAAACTATCTTAAACTTAACAAAAAATCATCCTGAAATAGTGAAGCCTATTTTATCTTTCCTATCTTCTTTGTACTTTCTGTTATACCCTCTTTACATAACCTATTCTGTTAGTACTAAAAATAAAACATTAAGCAACCTTATTTTCCCAAGTTAGTCAATTGCTAGCAACCATTTATTGCTAGTTTACCTGCTAAACAGGTGATGATCATGGGTTTTGCAAACATAAGCTATTTAATACCATAGCTATTTAAGTTACTACGATTATAGGTAAGAATGCCTGCATACCCACTACATTTACCACCACTGATAAAGTCATTCTTAGAGAATACTATAAAGGAAACCAAGTTGCACAACTCTACTTTCAAACAGATTGTCCAGACAATGCTGCTACTGTCTCAGCTCCCCCTGCATCCAGTCAGTTCCCTCCAACTATTTGCAAGCAAATCTGGTTCCTGTTAATTCATTAAATCAACATGCAACAAAACCAACAGGGTGACCCTGCATCTTTTCCTGGGGACTATCAGGCAGAAAAAAACCTTATTAAACGTTGTATATATTCAATTAATGAAACACAACACCTTGTCCATATTAAGAGACCCACCTCCATCATTTGGAACTGTTATTTGGCTCCAATTGTAATTGGAAATTAAAATTTCAACATTGTTTTTAGAAGTCATGTCCAGGTTTTAAATTGTAGATTAAGTATCATAGTGAAAAAATTAGGTGTGTGAATCACATGAAATATCACA
This sequence comes from Catharus ustulatus, assembly GCF_009819885.2. NCBI lineage: Eukaryota > Metazoa > Chordata > Aves > Passeriformes > Turdidae > Catharus > Catharus ustulatus. Next base: position 45,538,019 of record NC_046223.1, on the reverse strand, counting down.
GTCAAAACATGAACTAATCAGAACTCTTCTGTTTATACAAAAGATGTGATACTTTTGCCTATGCAGCACCTCTTCTTAAATACCTTCCTTTTCTCCCGTGGGCTCTCAGGATGGGTTCTGCTATCTCTGTAGCTAGTATCTGTCAGATTGTGATTGTCTCACTGGATTAAGTTCAGGTGTCACCATCAGCAAGGGAATTTTATCCTTTAAACACTGATTACATATGCAGGAGACTTTTTATCCTATGGATACTGTACTCTATTATCTATGTCCCTTTATAACAGGCATATAACTTGTTCTTAATTTTCACTTAACTGAAAGGAACAGTTTGCTCTTAAATGCATTTGTCGAAAAATATCCAGCTTTAAAAAAAACAAAAAAAACCCCAACCAACAACCCAAAAACTGTACCTCACAGGAGCCAACATATACTAAAAAAAAAAAAAAAAAAAGTCCTGAACAAAGTGTTCCCAGTTGGAAAGCCAAAACAAGACAAGACTTGACACAAAAAGTCCTTGACATCATGAACTGACAAATACACACGAACCTCATAGGAAAAGCACATCCCATAGTAGGATATGCAGCAAAAGAAAGCACCAAAGTATGAGAATGACTACGAGTCACCTGCCTTCTGGAGAAAATTGAGGGAGAAAAAAGAGAGGAAAAGAGAGGAAAAGGGACAAGAGATTTCAACAACTCCAACACACCTTGCATCACCATTTTCTGCTTCCTCTTTTCTTCTTTAATAACTATTATTAAATCAACTTTGGGCAAATGGAAACTTGAGAGAAAGAAGCAGTTTTAACAAGTTATTGGCACAGATTACAGATGCTGCAAGTTACTTTACTGCATGCCATTTGTGCTTCACTTGCACTTCAGATAGGTCTCTAATGCAAAAAAGAAATTTCTATTGTGCTGTAAGAGGAAGTACTAGAGGTAACAAGCATTTATAATTAGATATTCAAATAATCATAATTTAAGCACTAGATCAGCAGTAAATTCTGAAAAACGAAGGATTTGGATATTACATTAGCAAAAAATCAAAAGCAGACTCGACACCAAACATTCTCAAGTTCTCTTTAATAAAATATTAAACTTAAATCTCCTATTGAAAAACTAAATTTAAGAAAAACAACCTCATTAAAGCAATTCCTCCATAATTCACTATTACATAGAAATCAGTCAATACTGAAACTTAGCTTTAATACTCAAAACGCTCAGCTGTGCGCTATCTATTGGGAACTTTCCCACTTATTTGAAACAGCAATTACTTCCTTTGCTTATTTTTAAAAGGCAGTTCTGAAGAAAAAAAAATACAAACAAACAAAAAACCCCAAAAAAAACCAAAAAAAAACCCCAAAACACCAGTGACCAAAACAGAGGCAGATGAGAAGGGTAAAAGCTAGGTGGTGAATTCCTGACTAAGATAATGTTTCAAATTCAGCAGAATAAAGTGGCTGTGAATCCATTTCTTAAAGAACACCATCTTTTTATGAAAGTGTTTTTTTTTTTTTAAGGAACTTCATCCTACTCTTACAAAACCAAAATACAAGGCAAACTAAAGCTATTACATTCAAACTGCATTAAAAGTCTTTGTTGATATATAACACATCAGGTACTGTTTCCTCCAAGAGAAACTTTGAGAAAACATTAATTTCCTGCCTAATCCAAATTTAAGACCTGGCCATTCCCTAAATCAATATATGTCATACAACATACAGAATTTAATTTAACAGGCAATGCAGATGAGATTTACAATCTCACAAATGGCATCCAGGGGAAAGAGCTGATAGAGTTTACCTTCCTTCAGAACTAACAATTTACTTTATCATTAGTCAAATCACCTTTTCAATATTTAGTTTTAAAGCCATGAATATTTAATTCAAATTTGGCTTGGATTTATAGTTATTTTTTTGAAGTCAACAGAACATGACTCGATGCAGTTTGATATTTCAAACTAATCGGAAGAATACACAGCTTCTGTGTACACGGAAGTATTTACATAGTTGGCATACTTTTCCTGATCATAGCCTATTACACTCTGCAATTATGAACTTCCTTGTTGCTTTATTTTTTGTGACTTATGTCAAGGTGCATTTGACGTGTTGAAATTAGAATACTGAATACAAAAAAGGTCACATCAAAATGAAATAAAGTTTAACCTAAAAAAACTAAAAGTCATTCTACTTTTAAAGGTGACTTACTAGCAAAGCTGAAGTAAAGAGGTGAAATCTAATGTCACAACCAAGACAGTGTGAGCCTGCTGCCACTGAAATACTTAACCTTAACCTCCTCTTCATTTATAGCCCCTCACCCTCTACAGCTTCTTCCCCCCAGACTGAGTCTAGCAACTGGGTAGTCTCGGGAGACTCAACCAGCCAGATAGCTCAGCAGAAAATGAAGCCTGCAAATAAACCAGCTTAGAGTACCTTCCTGTAGGATCTCTCTGAAGATGTAACCTGACCACACAGGCAGAGACTGAGATGTGCAGGTTGTGCTGACAGGTGGGAGTGGGGAGAAGCTCCCTGGAGGTGGGTGGAGGAGCCTCTTCATGCAGCTGTAGCTGCCCAAGGAAGCCACGCATCACCTGCTCCAACAAGTGGGAAGTCAAGTAACATTTCAGAAATAGGCCAATCCTTTTACATCTAGTTTTAGTCAGAGATTTAAAGATAGGATCCAGCTTTGCTATGTTTTTTTCCATTACAAAATCACCTTTGACAAAATCTACTATTGAAAAGTACCCATTAAATAAACCAAAACCAAAAACAATTCCTAGTTCCCTTTGAAGATGCCAACTGCTATGAATCCAAATTCTGGTTGTAGATACTCAGTCAGGTTTAGTCACTGAGTTCCTTTAAAATCTCATCAGTTAACAGGAAACCCCTTTAACATAATTTCTATGAGGAATTTTAATAGGTTACACTTTATAAAGAATCTTTAGGCTGCCAGTTTCTTTCATAAAGACTATTTGAAAGAGTCTTACTGTTTTAACAAAAAATTGCCAAACAACCTGTTACCTAACAAAGCAGAAAAAGACCAGACAGTTTTTATTATTTTTTTTAATACAAAAGGCAAAAAAAAAATCCCATCAAAATATATTTTGTGGGGTAGGACTCCTGCATTCCATCCTTGCAGTTTCTTCAGTACCATCTCAGCACTGTGCATTTTCAAGAACCCTAATCTTCAACAGCAAAGAGAAAACACTTAGAAATGAGAACTCTGCAAACCTGACAGTGCTGTCCCACTTTTGAGAAGAGAAAACGGAAGGGAAAACTGATTGTTTGTCTCAATAATTAATGCAATATTAAGCAATGAGTAAAAAAGTACAATTATTTTTCCTTTCTACAAAATACAGGAGGCAATAAAAGCAATTAGTTTCAGGAAGAACAGTGGCATCTAATCATAACAGAAAAAAAAATAAATCACAAAAGTGCCTAAACATTTAGAACTAAAATATAACTAGTTCCAAGGGTTAACTTGTCCCATAATGAACCACAGCAATGAAGCATTTACTCCTTCATTTTTGAGAGGGAGGAACGACTTATCAGCTCTGAGTTAATAGTACACCTGCCAAAACACAGATTTTAGTCGCTATGAAGAGAACAAAGAATGATTATGCAGCCAACATTGGCATGTCTAGGACTGATTTAACTGGAGCTATGACCCCACACACACAAAAAAAAGGTTCAAGTTGGCAGGAAGCTCCAAGATGGAAGAATACTGCTGTGGTAACATTATACAAACATGCAATTTTCCCAACTTACCATATTTAATCCATGAATTTAACATGGAGTAAGTAGGTTGAAATTTAAACATCCACTTATTTTAAGTGACTGGATTGAGGTAGGCTTAGTAACATGGTCAAGCAATGAAAAAATGATTAAATGTAGTTTAAAGCTGTCAATCCAGGAATGTGCATTACAACAATTGTTTGTTTTTTTTTTTTTTTGTACTGCAAATATAGACAGCCAAGTAATTTGGTACTTATCTGTTTCTATCTATATATAATCTGTATTTATGCTTACTTCAATGCCTTAATTCTGCTTCTAATAAACAAAACAATCCCAAAGCTCAAAAAAAAGAAAAATATCTGCATTTTTAGAAGTAATATTACTGAAAGTCATTGAAACAAATTTCAATGCCTTAAACTTTAACAAATAATCAGAAATAAAATTCAAGGTCAGAAATTACCCTACACTGCAACCACTCCTTGCAAATGTTTATCCTACAAGGTCAGCCTGTTTCAGAACTTGAAACACTGAAGCAAGTTTAGAAGAAAGTTCAGACTGAGTTGTAAGAAAACTTACAGATTGCAAACAAAAAGCCATTCTCTTCTAAGGTCAAAGAAACCAAAAAACAGCATTCAACATCCAAATACAGTTCAGTGATGTGTTACTTCTCTATTCTTTTAAGGTTGCAGAACATTTTTGTGGAACTTTTAATATTTGCTAAGAGGGTCCAAAGACATGCCCTGTCTTTGCAGTTCCCAATGGGGTGGGGGAATAGTCTATAATTGAAAACTCAGCTATATCTCAATTTCTTCTAATGCTTGGCTAGAACTACCAATGTCTAAATCCCATCCACACTTTGCAGCCTGTTTATTTAAGTACAATAATACCTCATTTAACAAGTGTTATGGTCAGCAGTTAAACTTATTTTTCACTGTTTAGGGGAATGAACAAAATTGCATTAGTTTTTTAACAGCTAATGGGAGGTGTTTAGCTGTCTGTTTTTCCATTGACCTTTGTGGAAATGGGTTGCTTGCTCAGTATAATTTTCAGAGGGAGAAAGGTATATGAACATATCCTTAAGCTAACAGGTTTAAAAACTAAAAAAAAAAAAAAAAAAAACTAAAAAAAAAAAAAAAGCCAAATAATGCCTGAAGTCTTCTTTAATATACAATTAAAAACATTCCTAATCCAAAGTCCTACACTTCAACTTAAAATGCTACTCTAAAACAGAACTCTTCATCAAAAATAGTGAGGAAACACAACATACAGACTAGGAGGTGACTTCCCACATTCTCCATGAAAAGGTCACCAGAAATCCTGGTGCAAATGAAAAGTCCTGCAGAAACCTGTTAGCAATGAGTAAAACACAAAGCAGCAAAAAAAAAACCCAACAAAAAATGAAAAAAACCCCCCACAATCTTCCAAAAGTTTTAAACCAGATCACTTGGTGTTTTACAATGACAGAACAAAGAGAGAAGAAAGGCATGAAAAACCAAGTTAGACCCAGAGAAAGATCAAAGTAATATTATTCTTGACTTAATAATCCCACCTGTTAAGAGATGTAGTCTCAACAGCAAATAAGAAACAACTCTCTACAGTTGTCAGATGGACATAGTTGGGCAAACATTAAAATGAAAGTCTGTATTAAAAATGAGTTATAAATAGGGGCATTAAAAGTTCATGGGGTTTTAATTAGGCAAATTACATATAGCTAGTGTTTCAGCCTAGAGTCTTGTTTTCAGCATTAAGCACTACATGTAAATATACTTCAGCCTTGTTAAGTTTGAGGGACTTTGTTCTAAATTAATGAGCAATTTTTTCCACCTTTTAATGTCCAGACTTGAGACACAGAAAAACATCAAACAGAAGCAAATTTAGAAGACTGTAATTGAGGTCATTGAAATAAATGGCTACTGCAGTTAAGTCTTCATCTACAAATAAAATAACTGCTGGATATTATTCCTCCTCTGAAAGCTCAGACTGTACAAATATTGTGTTACAGAACAGTAGTTCACAAAATTTCATTTGACGGATATTGTATTAAAATCATAATGTTCCTGAATATTATTTTTAAATGCTGAAACACATCCTTCAACTGGAAATTAGGCCTCTGCAACATTTTAACACTATAGTTATTAACACTTTAGCTATTTCTATGGTGGATAGAGACAATTGCAGCAACCAATTTCTCAAAATTTTCTCTCCTGAATTCCAGCATCTTTCTGAATACAAAATACACAACATATTTATATGCAACAAGTAAATACATCAAGTGAATATTAAAACAGGCATAACACATAGCACTGCCTTTGATGAACTGGAAACAGGTAATAGTCTAGCTCAAGGCTGCTAAGCATTTGATACTCCCACAGAATCCAGCTAACCTTCAGGGCCTCTCAAAAAATAGAATCCCTATCTACATAGTCTGAACACACATGAAATAATGAAAAAAAAAATACTGTGAGCAATGTTTTATGAAACACAGAACTCTTTCATGTGACATAAGGACATTTAAAAGAAAAGCTTCTTGGAATGCAATGGCACACTAACTTTAAGTAGATCATAACCTTCAAAACAGGTCTTTTCCCAAATTAATGAAGTTTTGCAGTCCTACCAATGTTGGCATGAGGGTGGTTTGATTTTGGTTTTCTGTGGATTTTTTAAAAGAATATTTAGCCAACAAGGTTATAAAAACCAGTACTCCTTTCTGCTTATACACTTCCAGATGCTTCATGATGTTTGACCAGTTCTTAATGTTGCAATGCAGCAGCATTATTTTTACAACAAAGCACAAGGCCAGGCTACTGCCTCTCAGAGATGGGATAGGAATCTGGTACACCTAGCATAATTTCGAGTTTTATGTGATTTTAAGTAATTAAGAACAATGTAAAGCACTTAAGTACAATGACTTCCTATATGAAGACAGCAAGGAAAACCACAGCATATAGATTTTAAAATGCTAAATAACTTCTGGCCCACTATTCTCCCTGACATTTATCAAAGTGATACCACATTCTCAAAGATATGGTTCCTATGGGTTTTATGAAAGTCAGTTGCTTTATAGCAGAGGAACTTCAGTTAGTTCTGGCAGGAAAAACATTCACTCCCCTCCAAACCTCAGAGACACCAGCCACCAGGAGCTTAGCAGCTAGCCAGGCAGTACAAGCAGTGTAAAACCAATTACAGCATATGCAGCACACTACAGGAGGTGCCTGAGTCACCCAGCACTAGAGACAGGCACCTTGGGACAGCCAGGCTTAGCCCACCAGGGACAGTGGAAGCCAGTGTGAGACTAAATTCCACAAATGGGAGTGCCAAGAGGAGGAGACTGAGATGTAGAATACATATCCATAGAATACATCCGGTTTTTTAGTTTTATTACATCACAATAGATGAGCAGTAATTGGCACAGTGCTACTAACAAAAAAAAACCCAAAAAACTAAGTTTCACCACCATCATGGGGATCTTGGAATTTTCTTTTCAAAAAAATTTACATTGAAGCTCAAATCTACTTTAAGTCATTCCTCTTCCCTCCAAAACTACCAAAGACAATTGTAATAGAATATAATTTTGAATTATCTTGGTAACTGTACAAGATTCTGAATTTGAAACATTTAATAACAGCTGTACTTGTGATGTGAACAAGTCTTAACCTCTTCAAAACAGTAAAAGGAGAAATTATACACCCTAGTCATTTCAGAATACGTAAAATCAGTTCAGAAAATGGTAGATGGGCTCAACTCTAGTTTCTTACTCTTCCTCTCCCTGAACAGCTAGCCTAAAGTTGCTATACAGAGAGGTTTGAGAGAAAGCAGTTTTTATGAATTCTGGAAAATATCTCCATCTTATTTTAAAGGTATTTAATAGCATAACTGGAGCAATTCTACTGCAAATAACCTGTAAAAGCAAAGAACCAGAGATAATTTGTTCTTGCTTATCTCAAACTCCAGGACACCTTGCCTCATCAAAAGGAACTGATTCAACAGTTCTGTCAAAATACATCACACTTCTTTTTAAGGTTTTTAAAATAAAATTATTTCTATTCTCTAACTGCTTCTCATTATACTAGTTTGAAGAGCATGACATTACAGTGGGTTGTCCTCTCGTATGTTTGATTCCTTCAGATTCCAAGTAGTTCTCATTAGCATTGTCACTTCCATAGTCTTATTCAACAATCCTTGAAACTCAAGCTGACCTGAAAACTTCATAAAGCAATATAAACTCACTGGCCTTCAGAGAGCTGAGGGCTGCAAAAGACACTGGATTGCTGAAGGAGCTGGTGAAAGCCACAGCAAACCAAACCCTTCTGGCATATCCATCTATGACAAGTGAACACAGAGCACTTGATCAGTAGGTGTTAGTACATCTAATCTACACATAATCAACTTTGTAATCATGGATATGTCTATGCCATACACAAGATATTCGGAACAAATTGCAAGGCCTCCCAGAAGTACACAAAGCTGCTGCACTAGAGATAAAGTGTGTTTTTTTAAAGGCAGAAGCAGTGCACAGTCTGAAATCAACCCCAGAATCATAGACCTCTGTTTTCTCTACAATTGACTTCAAAAAGTGAAAATGTGGCACACTCTAGCTGAACATATTACTAGCTTTCTTCAGGACAGAATAATCAGGGAGGCTGTGCTGACCCCTTACACAACCTGTCCTTGCTCAGAAGCAAGAAATTTGATTCCCCCAGAGCAAAAAAGTTGCCCTTCCAAAGAGTCAGAAAAACAGCTGAGATGTGACAAAAAGACATACATAACTATTAGTGTCTAGTCTTGGAGACAAATTCCTGTCTTTTATTTCCAGTAAAACCTAAATTTTTTTTCATAATCAGCTGGCATGCTTAATCAAAACTAAGTTCCTATCCAGAAGACAGTTAGGAATATTAAAGTATTTTCACAATTTTTAAGACATCTCCTTTTCAGTTATAGCATCAGTTAATTCAGAATTCCTTTACTAACAATGACGCATTGAAAAAAATCAAATTTTCTTCCATGATTTTTATTCAGATTTTAGATCAGGTAAAGTTCACATCTTAACCTTTTAATTTCAGATTATGTTCTTTATCTATAAAGTACATTGAGGAACGTAAGAACTGCTTATGAGAAGTTATCCTCAAAACAGGCATGATCTTGGCAGTGAAACTTCCCACCTCTTCAGCCACACAAGGTTTTACAAAGTACCCACAATTCCTAAGTCAACATTAGAGACCATGGTTACTACATTTCATTTAATCAAACATATCTAAAGCTAAGTGTTATTTACACCTTTGCTTTGTCTGCTTCTGAAAAACCTGTACATTTAAATTTATTTTACATGGACCCCAGAACTGAAGAAACTCTGCTGTTAATAAAATTCGAGTTACACTTCACTTCCTTGTTTAGCCGTCAAAACCAAGTTTGTTAGTTTTTCTTTCCAATATGGAAAACATTTGTTTACCTATTAATTCCCCTTACTGTGGCAGAAACACAAACCTTCTGCCATCTCCCAAAAGGAGCCCAGTAAAACAAGAGTATTCAAACTAGATAGTCACTGCTGTTAATAAAAGCTGACTGCTCTCATGGCTCTTCTCTTTGTGGGACTTTCTCTCCAGTCCTGTCAATTTGCCATCAGTGAAGCCAGACTAGATATGCTGTAGAGATCCCAGCTCCATGAAATTGCATGGAGAAAAGTAACATGCTTGCTATTGCCTGCCAACCACAAGCCCAGACACATACCTTTTCCGAATCAAACACACTCCTAGAAGGGGCTCCCTTTCCCTGGCTGGAAAAATTAGTTCCTCCCTACTTGCTCAGGAAATAGTTTGAGCATTCCTTACCACACCATATTAAGGGCAGTCATTTTTCTAATTTATTGTCTGAGGAATTAAAAACATCCTTCCTAAAAATAACTAAGCTAGCACAAAACTGATATATTCATATACTACCTAGAGGAGTTGCTTAAGGGAGAGCACTGAACCACCACCACTAGCAGTGCCTGGAAAGCAGCGATGAGCAGGTGAGGAATGGGCGCTGGCAGATCCCTGTCTGGAGCTGCAGCCACTGCAGAACTGTTACTATCCACGCCAAGCAAGTCGCTCAGTCAACCCTGGCAGCATTCCACTCCCACTGTGCAAGACTGTAAAAGACTACAGAAAAAGAATGAAGGGAAATCTTTGATGAATGGAGGAGTTACCAGAGCAGGGGATGACTCGCAGTCATTTTAAATTCATGTTGTTCAACAGTATATGGTACCACAAGTGTACCATTGTCTTCTAACACTATCATTCAGATGCTTGATCAAGAGATATAATTCTATTCAGCATATTCAATACTTTTTCAAACTTAGAAGTTTGTTTGAAGTATCTTGCTAAGATTAAGAAATACAGGTGAGAGATCTAACCAGCTCAAGGCAAGTGCATCTGCAACAGGAGTTAGGAATAGAAGCAGTGAATAGGCACATAGAACGAGGTTATAATCAGCATCATATTTTTAAAACG